>NC_090439.1:924158544-924473539 GCF_031143425.1 Pleurodeles waltl | reverse complement strand
TACCCACAGTATTCACTTTGCCTTGAAATTACTTTCACACTGACTTACACAGTCATAATACCCATATAAGTACACAGCCATCTTACACAGGTAATATAATCTTTACTTATTCTCGTATACAGTCAGACTCACTCACATACCCAAACACATACTCATACACCCATTTACTCAACTATACAGCAAAACATACACCAAATCAGACATAGCCACCCAGACAATAGTCACTCACCTATACAATTACTTCTACTCCCACTCACTCATAAAACAAATAAAACCAAACACCTACCCACACAACTACTTACACACCCAATTGCGTACGCATATACATAGTAAAACATATGCTCTTCTATACACTCACTGACATGTACAAACTCAGCCATACATTCATAGACATACTCACTCACACAGTCACTGACACATCCACTAACTCGCCCATAGGGATGCTGACAACTTCAAAATTACTCAAATACATACTGAGCTATAAACACCCACAGTCACTATATTACCACTACAATTACTGAGAAAACTACTCACTCATGCATAGTACTAATCACATCCACTTGTTTATCCATACCACTACACAGAGCCCCACTCACTGAGTAAAACAGCTATTGACACAACCAGTCACCCAACTGTATTGCCACTCACATATAAATGCAGACACACCCACATCCACTCAGATGACATAGATTACAAATACTATCATTGATCAATAACTCTGGAAGCATACTAATATAACTTAGGCAATACATAAATATGTTTATTTAACTAATGTATACAATTTTTTACACACTTACACAACAGACTAGATGATGATATTTGACATGTCATCAGTGATGTCACTGGCCAGGCATGAGTGATGTGGCGGGGCCGGCGATCGTGGAGCAGGAATCCCCACTAGGCACCAGGGATTTGTTTTTTTGTTTAGTTTTGGGCGCTCCCATTGGGGGCTATTTTTTTCCTACTTCGCCCCCCCCCTGGGTGCAGATCGGATGATTTTTAGGCCGATCTGCCCCCGGAGGGGGTGGGGGGGTCCGAAAACCACTAGACACCAGGGAATTTATTTTCTTTGTTTTTGGGCAGCGACCCCTTAGGCAAGGGTCGCTCCCAATGGGGGCTATATTCTTTTCTATTTAGGCCCCCCCTGGGGGCAGATCAGCCGATTTTTCGGCAGATCTGCCCCCAGAGGGGGTGGGGGGGGTCCGAAAACCACTAGACACCAGGGAATTTATTTTCTTTGTTTTTGGGCAGCGACCCCTTAGGCAAGGGTCGCTGCCCCCGGGGCAATAATTTTATATGTTTCAGCTCCCCCTGGGGCTAGATCGCCCATGTTTTTGGCTGATCTGGCCCCTGGGGGTCGAAACCCACTAGGCGCCAGGGATTGTGTGGTGTGTGTGTGTGTGTGTGTGTTTGGGGGCACCCCTTGGGCAAGGGTCGCCCCCCCCCAAAGGGGGGAAATTTCGTATTGGCCATCTCTGCCCCCAAGGAGGGCAGAAACCACCATACGGCAGGGATTTTTTTCTTCCCCTTTTTTGTTTAGTGCTGGGGGTGCCCTCTTTGGCCCCCTTTGGCAAGGGTCGCCCCCTAAAGGGGGCACAGAGCTGTTGGCCATTTCTGCCCCCCCATTGGGGCAGATCGGCCAATTTTGTTTACATCCATCTGCCCCCAAGGGGGGGCGGAATCCACTTAGGCACCAGGGATCCTGTGTGTGTGTTTTGTGTGGGGGGGGGCGGCACCTTTGGCAAGGGTTGCCCCCCCCCAAGGGGTACGTTAGTGATGGCCATTTCTGCCCACCTTGGAGGTAGATCAGCCTATTTTTTTTTAGGCCCATCTGCCCCCAAGGCGGGCAGAAGGCACCAAGATGTCAGAGATAAAAATTTTTGGTTCCTTTTTTTTGTGCTGGGGGCACCCCAATTCGCCCCCTTTGGCAAGCCCCCCCCCCCCCCAAACAGGGTACAGAGCTGTTGGCCATTTCTGCCCCACTTGAGGGCAGATCAGCCTATTTTTTTTTTAGGCCTATCTGCCTCCTTGTGGGGCAGAAGACACTTATGCACTAGGGACAAATTCTAAGTTCTTGGTGGCGGGGTGTTTGTCAACTGGCAAAGTATTTGTATTTGTGATTATAACAGTTTATTTCATCTTTTTTTCTAGTTCAAAGCTTTTGCTTCCTTTGCTGTGGATCCTTGCGGTTTTGGCAGTAGTTGTCCTGCGGTTTGCATAGTTGCATGTTTTAGGTAAGTGAAAGCAATTTACTCCAAAGGAGTATTGTTGACATGCATGAATGACATGAGGTGTATTAAAATGCAGTATTGTGTGTGAAATTGTCCTTAGATTTGAGCACAATTATACTTGTGTTGTCATATGTCTAATTTGCTTTTTTCTTTTTAGTGGGATATCATTGGTGATTGCTGTGTCTGTGCAGAGTAGTTGATGGTGAGTAGCTTTTTCAGGCAAGCGAGTGGTATAGTTTTTTAGTACATAACTCTGTGATAAACTACACTTTGTTTATTACTTATTTAGTGCTAGTTGTTGTTGCAATCTATTTGTTGTTAGTGAGGATCATGACTAGCCGCAGAGTGACCGCTCAGCAGGTTGTTGGCATGCTCTTTGAGTCGTCTTCAGACCATGATTACAAGACTGAATCTGCATCTGAGGCAGAGAGGGAAGTGAGTGATTCTGGCAGTGAGTTTTCTGTAAGAGAGTATTCTTCTGATGAGGAAGCTACTCTCAGTGCAGATGAAGGGCCTGTTTTAGAGGAGGACATTGATGTGCCAAGTGTGCAGCAGCCTGGGGCTGAAGGGTTTCTCATTAGAAGACCGGACACCTGGATTGCCCCAAACATGGAGCAGCCATAGTTACCTGCATTTACTGGTCTCCCAGGGTGTAAAGTCAATACGGAAAACTTTTTGCCTGTCCATTTCTTTCACTTGTTTATGGACGATGTATCTTTGGGAAGAGATTGTGGGGCAGACTAATTTGTATGCAGAGCAATATTTGAGGGACAACGCTGCCAGACTTAGGTCTCAGTCTAGAGCTACTCAGTGGGTTCCCACATATCTGGAAGAGATGAAAAAGTTTTTAGGATTGACTTTTTTGATGGGGTTGATCAGGAAGCCGTCACTTGCTTCTTATTGGTCTACTAGTCCCTTGATGGCAACGGCTATATTTTCTGCAACTATGACACGTAATCGCTATTTGCTTCTTCTTCGTATGCTGCATTTTGTAGACAATGCTTTAGCCTTGCCACGAGATCACCCTGTTTGTAACCGTCTTTTTAAGATTAGGCCTGTCCTTGATTATTTTGTAGATCGGTTTTCAGAGGTCTATGTTCCAGGAAAAGAGATAAGTGTGGACGAGTCTTTGGTCCTTTTCAAGGGGTGTTTAGTTTTTAAGCAGTACATTGCTAGTAAGAGGGCACGGTATGGGATTAAATTGTATATGCTGTCAGAAAGCAGTACAGGATATGTGTATAATTTCTGGGTCTACACTGGTAGGGATTCCAGTATTGATCCTCCTGGTTGTCCGGCCACTTTTGGGTTAGCGAAAAAATTGTGTGGGAACTTGGTAGACGACTGTTTAACAAAGGTCACCATTTGTACGTAGATAATTTCTACACTGGAGTGCAGTTGTTCAAGAAGTTGTTTAGAGTGGACACTGTTGCTTGTGGCACAATCCGTTCTAACCGGAAAGGCTATCCAAGGGAGCTTGTCTGTAAAAAACTCGAGAAGGGACAGTGCAGTGCCTTGCGGAATAATGAGCTGCCAGCTCTGAAATTTTCAGACAGGAGGGATGTGTACATGCTATCTACCATCCATGATGAGAGTACTTCCCCTGTGACTGTTTGGGGCCAGGTTGCAGAAGTGCGCAAACCTTCGTGCATTTTGGACTACAACAGGCACATGGGGGGTGTTGATAGAGTAGATCAGAGGTTGGAACCTTACACTGCTCTTCGTAAGTCTTACGTGTGGTAAGAAAAGTTGGCCCTACATTTATTTCATTTGACAACTTTAATGCTTTTATTGTGTTCAAGGATTGTTCATCTGAGTCAAGGATGACATTTGTTTAATTTCAGGAGTCCGTGATAGAGAGCCTTATTGTGGTAGAACAGGCAAGAGTTCCTAGAGTAGAAATGGTGGAGGATGTGGCTAGATTGGAAGATTGGCACTTTCCAGATCACATTCCTCCCACTCCCAAAAAACACTTGCCCACAAAGAAATGTAGAGTATGTGCCCAGAGAGCAATCCAGAGGGAGAGACGGATGTACTGCCCAGATTGCCCTTCAAAGCCTGGGCTGTGTGTGCCTGGCTGTTTTAGAAGTTACCACACCAGGAAAAACTTTTGGGAAATACCGTGAGCGTAAACTGCCTATTTTATATTTTCATATGTTCAGTTTCAAGGTTGGCATTACTGTCATGTATTTAGTTAGAGCTTTTGTGTTTGTAGTTTTGTACTTATTTTATAATTAGTGGTTTCTTTGTTGTTTATAAACAAACAAAAAAGTGATGGCGGTGTGCGTGGGGTGGCGCTTGGCTGGCGGTGTGCGCGGGGTGGCGCTTGGATGGCAGTGTGCGTGGGGTGATGCTTGGCTGGTGGTGTGCTTGGGGTGGCGCTTGGCTGGCGGTGTGCGTGGGGTGGCGCTTGGCTGGCGGTGTGCATGGGGTGGCGCTTGGCTAGCGGTGCCAGCCAAATGCCAGTCCACACACTCATCAGCTGGTGTGATTGCTGTATCAGGCATGTGGGTGTATGAAAGTGATGGGCCCTTGACTGGCGCTGTCTGTCGATGCGAGTGTTGTAATGTGCTGGGCCCGTGGCTGGTGGCGTGATTGGTCTTGTCCATGTCATGTATGAAAGGTGTGTGAACGGACTGTAAAGCGGTTGGTGCCTTGCCGTGGCTTTACAGCTCACGAGCTGTGATTCATTGGTTCAGTTTTTTGGCCTTTCAGTTATTACCAGTGCATTTCACTTTTGTGAAATCTCTTGTTAATAAAATTTGATCTACTGAACCATCACTCACCCTCGTGCCAAATCCAACCAGTATGTGTGGTAAAAATTAAAAAATCTGCTCCGCTGCAATCAGGTGTCGCAGCACACTTGTGACACGCTAGGTGTCTCCGGTGGGACCCTGATGATGAAGCATGCCACCAACTTGGTTGGTGGGTGAGGGGTCTTTTTCACATAACCTAAGTGTGTTTCTTTTCACAATTTTAGTGTTTGGCACATCACAGACGTATGTGGACACATCAAAATGATATATTACAAAACTACCTGTGTTTGGGGGGGGAGGGGGCACCTATGTTTTGGGTCCTGGGTGCGGCCTTCATCTACGGAAACCTACCAAACCCAGACATTTTTTTAAATTAGACACCCCAAGGAGTCCAGGGAGGTGTGGATTGCGTGGATCCCCCAACATTTTCTTACCCAGACTCCTCTGCAAACCTCAAAATTTGCTTAAAAAAGCGTTTTTTCCTTATGTTTCTTTGTAGGATCACCGCTCCAGCACAAAATTCCTACTCCCCAGCGTTACCCCCAGTCTCTCAAGTAAAATGACACCTCACTTGTGTGGGTCCCCAAAGCAGAGTCAGCCTAAAGATGTATAAAAGAAGAATATGTGCTTATCAACTCGCTGTGCCCATAATCTCTATAAGTTTGTGGCCTTTTTCTGTTGCAGGCACGTGGCCCACCCACACAAGTGAGGTATCATTTTTATCGGGAGACTTGGGGGAACGCTGGGTGGAAGGAAATTTGTGGCTCCTCTCAGATTCCAGAACTTTCTGACACCAAAATGTGAGGAAAACATGTTTTTTAGCCAAATTTTGAGGTTTGCAAAGGATTCTGGGTAACAGAACCTGGTGAGAGACCCACTTGTCACCCCATCTTGGATTCCCTTAGGTCTCTAGTTTTAAAAAATGCACAGGTTTGGTAGGTTTCCCTAGGTGCCGGCTGAGCTAGAAGCCAAAATCTACAGGTAGGCACTTTGCAAAAAACACCTCTGTTTTCTGTAGGAAAATGCAATGTGTCCATGTTGTGTTTTGGGGCATTTCCTGTCGCTGGCACTAGGCCTACCCACACAAGTGAGGTACTATTTTTATCGGGAGACTTGGGGGAACATAGAATAGCAAAACAAGTGTTATTGCCCCTTGTCTTTCTCTACATTTTTTCCTTCCATATATAAGTGAGTGTGTAAAAAAGATATCTATTTGAGAAATGCCCTGCAATTCACATGCTAGTATGCGCACCCCGGAATTCAGAGATGTGCAAATAACCGCTGCTCCTCAACACCTTATTTTGTGCCCATTTTGGAAATACAAAGGTTTTCTTGATAGCTATTTTTCACTCTTTATATTTCAGCAAATGAATTGCTGTATACCCCGTATAGATTGAAAACCCACTGCAGGGTGCAGCTCATTTATTGGCTCTGGGTACCTAGGGTACTTGATGAACCTATAAACCCTATATATCCCCTCCAACCAGAAGAGTCCAGCAGACGTAACAGTATATTGCTTTCAAACATCTGACATTGCAGGAAAAAGTTACAGAGTAAAACATAGAGAACAATTGCTGTTTTTTTTCACCTCAATTTAAAAAAAAAAAAAAACAGTTGTTATTTTCTGTAGGAAACCCTTGTAGGATCTACACAAATTACCCCTTGTTGAATTCAGAATTTTGTCTACTTTTCAGAAATGTTTATGTTTCTGGGATAAAGCATTGGTTTCACACCCATTTCCGTGACTGACTGGAAGGAGGCTGAAAGCACACAAAAAAAAAATCGTAAAAATGGGGTATGTCCCAGTTAAGTGCCAAAATTGTGTTGAAAAATTGGGTTTTCTGATTCAAGTTTGCCTGTTCCTGAAAGCTGGGAAGCTGGTGATTTTAGCACCGCAAACCCTTTGTTGATGCCGTTTTCAGGAAAAAAAAAAAAACAAAAAAAAAACACCACAAGCCTCCTTCTGCAGCCCCTTTGTCATATTTTTTTTGAAAAACGAAATTTTCACTGTATTTTGGCTACTTTCTTGGCCTCCTTCGGGGGAACCCACAAAGTCTGGGTACCACTAGAATCCCTAGGATGTTGGGAAAAAGAAAAAAAAGGATGCAAATTTGGCGTGGGTAGCTTATGTGGACAAAAAGTTATGAGGGCCTAAGCGAGAACTGTTCCAAATAGGCAAAAAAAGGCCTGGCACAGGAGGGGGAAAAGGCCTGGCAGCGAAGGGGTTAAAAAAAAAAAAAAAAAAAGGTAGGGTATGGTCCCCACCCCAAATAAATGGGGACAAAGTTGTTCTGCCCACCGGTCGGCAGATGGGGCAATTACCCACGCTCCACTCCCCAGAGGAGGGGGGTGGGGGGGGAAGAGAGGCAGAAAGCCTACTACGTGCCAGGGAATTAAAAAACAAAAACAAAAAGTGGGATGGTGGCTACCAACCAGTATGGGCATGATTATGCCCCCACCACAACTGAAGGGTTAACATCTTATCCCGCAGCAATTAAGAGGACTATGATTATTTGGGGTTTTGGTTTTACATTTGGGTCATGAGAGTTTGTCTAACTCTCACCATCGTCCCACTTGGAATGTTGAGGGCTGCACTTTGGGACGCTGCCATGACGAAAAATCTATGAGACCTAAACACATCTGAAAACTAAACATCTTGGTGAGTCCAGGGTGGTGTGCTTCACAAGGAACCGCACAATTTTCTTACCCACAATGCCCTGCAAACCTGCAACTTTGCTGGAAATCACACATTTTTCCCACATTTTTGTGATGGAACCTTCCGGAATCCACAAAATTCCTACCAATCAACATTGTCGCCTCTATACCGATAAAAATTCCGCCCCACTTGTCAGCACAAAAACTTTTTCTTTTTTTTTCTTTTTCAAACTGCCCTTTTGGACCCGCTTTGGTTCCAACTCATTTTAACATGTTTTTGGCTCTTCCCGGTCACAGGCACTTGGCTCACCTACACAAGTGAGGTATCATTTTTACCGGGAGACTGAGGGGAGCGTTGGGTGGTAGGAAATTTGTGCCAGTGAGGTAATCCCACACAGAAGTGTGGGAAAATGTGATTTTTCTTTAAGCTAAATTTGAGGTTTGCTGAGGATTCTGGGTAAGAAAACACTGGGGGATCCATGCAAGTCACACCTCCCTTCACTAACTTGTGTGTCTAGTTTTCAGAAATGTTTGGGTTTGGTAGGTTTCCCTAGATAGCTGCTGAGCCCAGGACCAAAAACGCAGGTGCCCCTTCTGCAAAAACAGGTTGTTTTTGATAATTTTGATGCGTCCAATTAGTGTTTTGGGGCATTTCTTGTTGCGGGCACTAGGCCTACCCACACAAGTGAGGTACCATTTTCATCGGGAGACCTGGGGGAACGCTGGGTAGATGGAAGTTTCCAGAACTTTGCAGCAACGAAATGTGAGGAAAGTGTTTTATTTGTCAGATTCTGAGGTTTGCTAAGGACTTTGGGTAACAGAACCTGGTGAGAGCACCACAAGTTACCCCATTCCTGGGTTACCCTAGGTGTCTAGTTTTCAGAAATTTCCAGGTTTGCTAGGTCTTCCTAGCTGCCAAGTGAGCTAGAGGCCGAAATCCACAGCGAGGCACTTTGCAAAAAAAAGGACAATTTTCTTTGGGGAAATGTTATGTGTCTACGTTGTGTTTTGAGGCATCTCCTGTTGCGGGCACTAGGCCTACCCACACAAGTGAGGTACAATTTTTATCTGGAGATTTGGGGGAATGCTGGGTGGAAGGAAATTTGTGGCTCCTCTCAGATTGCAGAACTTTCTAGCACGAAATGTGAGGAAAAGGTGTTTTTTTGTGTGCACATTTTGAGGTTTGCAAAGGATCCTGGATTATAGAACCTGGTGAGAGCCCAACAAGTCACCCCATCCTGGATTCCCCTAGGTGTCTAGTTTTAAAACATTCACAGGTTTGGTAGGTTTCCCTATGTGCCGGCTGAGCAAGAGGCCAAAATCCACAGCTAGGCACTTTCCAAAAAAACATGTCAGATTTCAATGTAAAAATGTGATGTGTCCGTGTTGCGTTTCCTGTCGCAGGCATTAGGCCTACCCACACAAGTGAGGTACCATTAACACAGAAAAACAAAACAAGCATTATTGCCCCTTGTCTTTCTCTACGTTTTTTTCCCTTCCAAATGTAAGACAGTGTGTAAAAAAAGACGTCTATTTGAGAAATGCCCTGTAATTCACATGCTAGTATGGGGACCCCGAAATTCAGGGAAGTGAGAATAACCACTGCTTCTCAACACCTTATCTTGTGCCCATTTTGGAAATACAAAAGGTTCCCTTGATACCTATTTTTTCACTCTTTATATTTCACCAAATGAATTGCTGTATAACCGGTATACAATGAAAACCTATTGCAATGTGCAGCTCTTTTATTGGCTCTGGTACCTAGAGTTCTTGATGAACCAACAAGCCATATATATTCTAGCAACCAGAAGAGTCCAGCAGACGTAAGGGTATATTGCTTTCGAAAATCTGACATTGCAGGAAAAAGTAAGAGTAAAACGTGGAGAAAAATGGCTGTCTCATTTTTTACCTCAATTACAATAAAAAAAATGTAGCTGTTACTTTCTGTAGGAAAACCTTGAAGGATATACACAAAAGACCCCGTGCTGAATTCAGAATTTTGTCTACTTTTCAGAAACGTTTAGCTGTCTGGGATCCAGCATTGGTTTCACACCCTTTTCTGTCACTAACGGGTAGGAGGCTGAAAGAACAAAATATAGTAAAAATGGGGTATATGTCCTAGTAAAATGAAAGCATTGTGTTGAAAAATTGGGTTTTCTGATTCAAGTCTACCTGTTTCTGAAAGCAGGGAAGATGTTGGTTTTAGCACCGCCAACCCTTTTTTGATGCCATTTTCAGGAAAAAAAACATAAGCCTTCTTCTGCAGCCTTTTTTTCCCCATAAAAAAGAAATGCTGTATTTTGGCTAATTTCTTGGTCTCCTCCAGGGGAACCCACAAACTCTGGGTACCTCCAGAATCCCTAGGATGTTGGGAAAAAGGACGCACATTTGACGTGGGTAGCATATGTGGACAAAAAGTTATGAGGGCCTAAGTGCAAACTGCCTCTAAAAGCCAAAAAAAAAGCCCTGACACCTGAGGTGAGAAAAAGGCCTGTCAGCGAAGGGGTTAATGTTCACACATTAAAGGAGTATACACTGCCATTTGGAGGGCGGTCTTTTTTTCTAAAATAAAGAGAAAGTGGGAATATATATATACACTTACCTGCAAGTATAGTTGTCCAGTACTGGATTCTTTCATAGATTCACATGCTTGAATCATTCCTGTCGTTGAGTACCTTTTATAAAGTAGTATAGACTTAGGCCTAAAGCTAAAGGCCCTAGGCCTCTTAGTTTAGTATACTATCAAAGTAATTTTGAGAAAAGTACTAAATTTGAGAGTCCATCCAATCAGGCAACACCACCAATTAGATCCCTCATGACAGAAGCTCCAGGCCCTCATATTTTTCGGGCACTAGTGCGTAGTCATAATAACAGTAAATAAGATATGGGAGATGGGTAGACCACATGTGAATCCATGAAAGATTACAATACTGCATAACTATAGTTACAGGTAAGTAACTCATTTTCTTACTCCAGTCTTGGAACTTTCATAGATTCACATGCTTGAATCAAAGTAGTAAGCAGGAGTGAAGCACAATGTAGTATAAACTATGATTGTTTCAAATGCATATAAACAAGTAAACATAAGAAAGCCTAGAATCTAGATACTTGGATGTGTTACAAGAAACCATACTGTGTATCAACCTTTCATTTTTGATAGAGTTTAAAATAAACAACGTGCAGATCTGACCTTATGGCAAGATGGCAGAGATAGCTCACCTTTATTGGAACAGATGTCTTAGGACCCCCTAGCCCACGGCTACATCTCCTTGAGGAACTGCATAAAGGCAGTAATGTTGGGTGAATGTGTGGCAGTTCTTCCAGGTTGCTACCCTGCAAATGTCCTGCAGCGGCACCCCTGCAAACTGTGCAGTGGAAGTTGATACTGCCCTCGTAGAGCACGAACAGAAGCTCGTAGCGGCCTTCCTGCAGATTGATGGGAAAACCAGATTGTCGATGAGATCCATTTTGCATTGCTTTGCTTGGAAAGTGGATGACCTTTTCTAGGTGCACTATAAGCCACAAAATTGACTAGACTTGCGAAAGAATTCAGTTTTTTATTCAGGTAGGACTTTATGCATCTTTTTACATCTGGGTGAAGAGTCCTTTCTACTGCTGGGTTTGGAAGAACGTCTTTAGGACCAGCGGTTCATTGATATGAAAGTCTGAGGGAACTTTGGGTATAAACCGTGGGTTTGTATTTAGAACTATCACATCTTCCCTAATGTGTAAGAAGGGTTCTTGAAAAGACAGTACTTGGATCCCACTGACTCACCTGGCTGATGTAAGAGCTACCTGAAGAGCTACGGTCCATGAAAGAAATTTGAGAGTAGCCCTGTGAACTGGCTCAAATGGTTGTTTCAGGAGCTGCGCGAGGACTATGTTGAGATTCAATGAAGGAGGAAGAAGGCCTGAAAGGCGGAAAAGCGCTGAATAGGGCCTTTAGAAATTATTTGATTATTCTGGATGATCACAGCAAAGGTGAATTGTATGAGCGTCTAAACGATGAGATAGCCCCCAAATGAAACCCTAATGGATAAATGAGCTAGGCCGGAATGTGCCAGATGTAATAAATATACCAATATTCGTTCTGGTGAGGATAATATGGGATGCATCTCTTGCTGGTGGCACCATAGACAGAATCTCTTCCACTTACATAAGTAAGTTTTATAAGTGCTGAATGCTCTGGCCTGGACATTATAGCGCTGTACTCCACAGGGATGTTTAGATGTGCAAACTCACTGTGCTTAGGAGCCATGCTGATAAGTGTAGTGACTGAAGATTTGGGTGCAAGGCCTGCCCTTTGGTCATTGTCAGCAGACGCGGAGATATCTTCAGTGGGATGTGAGGCTTCTCTGAGAACAGGACAAACTCTGAATCAATGCTGTTAAGGCTACGTTGGAGCTATTAAGATCGGTGTGCACGGTTCCATCTTCATTTTGGTGAGAACCATCGGAATCAGGGGAATAGGCGGAAAGGCGTAGATTTTGCACCATGCCATGGAAAACGCATTTCCCTGTGATCTCTGATGGTGATGCCATCTTGCGTAGTATTGGCATTTGGTGTTTGATAGGTTGGCAAAGACACTGCGGTTGGGTGTCCCCATTGAGAAAATACATGAACTGATTTTAATCTGCTGAGAGAATCTGCTATTTTGTTTTGCTTCCAGGGGACATGATCCGCTCCTAGCAGCACTCCATGTTGCATGGCCCGTTCCCAAATTTCCTGTGCTTCTCAGGACAGAAGTAGAGATCTTATACCTCCTTACTTGCTGAGATAATGCTTTTTAGTGATATTGTCTGTTCTTATTAGTACCTGCGAATTGGCAATTCTTGGAAGGAACACCTGCAAGGCTAGGTGGACAGCCTTTAGCTCTAGGAGACTGATGTGTAGTTTCCAAAAAGGCGGTGACCATTTGCCACTGATCCATAGATCCTGCAGAAACGCTCCCCAACTTTCTAATGAAGCATCCGTGGTGATGACCCATGGAGGTGGCTGAGGCTGGAAAGAGGCTGATCTTTAGATGATCCTTTTGAGTCTACTAGCCTACAGCTTTGATCATGGGCGGAGTGATCTTGACTTGTCAAAGCTGCCTGTGGCTTGAATCCATTGTAGGCTGAGCTATTCTTGGAAGGGGCGCATTTTTAGTCTGCAGGACATCATCCCCAATAACGACTTGTAAAGGTGTACTGAAATCTTTTTTCTTCTTTGAACTGACTTTGCTAAGGCCATTAGCTTCTGCTGCCTTTCCGTAGTATGGCAGGCTATGTAGGAGTTGGTGTTCAGGTATGCTCCTAAGAAGGTGATCGTACCTGATGGTTGAGGAATGGACTTTTCCAAATTAATGGTTAGGCCCATGCTGTCTAGCAGGGCAATGCACTTTTTTGTTTACTTAAGTGCTGCTGAGAACGACTTTGCTTTTATCAGCCGGTCATCCAAATATGGGAATACTTGGTGCCTTTGTCTTCTCAAGAATGCGGACACAGTGCTCGGCACTTCGTAAATATTCTGGGGGGTGATTTCAGACCGAATGGCAGAACATGAAACTGGTAGTGGCTGCTGGCTACCGTGAATCTTAAGTAATGTCTGTGGGAAGGGTGGATTGGGATGTGAAAATATGGGTCCTCAAAATCTAGGTTGGACAGGTAGCCTCTGTGGTTCAAACAGAGGAGGACGTCCTGTAGAGTTATCATGCAGAATTATTGTTTTTCAGATAGGTGTTTACATCTCTGTGATCGAGGATAGGTCTCCAGTCTTTCTATTTTTTACAAATGAGGAAGAACCTGGAGTAAAATCCTTTCCTCCACTGAGACAGTGGAACTTTCCCTAATGCGCCTTTGAGAATCATCTTGTTGACCTCCAGTTTGAGTTGGTGGAGATACCTGGGAGTAGATTTGCAAGAAGGACTCGGAGGTGGCATCTGGACAAACTCCAGTGTGTGCACAATTTAAACCAGTTGCAAGACCCAATGGTCTGAAGTTATGGATTGCCACTGCTAGAGGAATGGTGAGATCTTGCCCCCTAGTTTGAAAGATAAAGGGATGGGGGTACCCAGAACCTTGGATGGATCACTGTCTTCGAGTTGAATCCTTTGCTTGATGAGCTGGTCATCCGCTAGACAGTTCTACTGTAGGCCGCTTGCGGCAGTTGCCTCTGAGCATAATGGTGGTGAAATGGATTGGCAGGTGGATGAGTATGAGGGATATCTGCATTGTTGATAGCACCCCCTAGCCCTTGTAGTATTCGTTGTCATCATCTTGATATTTTACATTCAGCTGAGAATGACTATGTGCTGTTCCACAGGGTCCCTCCTCATCAGATGTGTCATCCCCGTCCAACAGGTGGGCTGGTATCAACTGAGTTACCTTACTCGGGGAAGTATGTGCTGGGGTTATTTTTACAGCTTCTTGCCTTTTTTGCCATTTTCCACGAGGTTGTCGACGGTGCTGAAGATAAAGATGTCAATAATGCAACAGGTGCGCTTGTCGGCAGTTAAGTTGCTGTCATCAACAACTTAGAAGATATCTTTATGAGACTACTGCCCGACGAGGTAGTCATTGGAAGAGGCAGATAAAAAGGCGATGGTAACCATCAGCCTTGACGATGATGGCAATATCTACGTCTTCACCGACTATGCCCTCGTTGGCGTGGATAACACAGCGGCGCAGTAGGGTCATTGATGGAATTAACAATGAAGTTGTCGTCAACAGTGGGGAGCTCATAGATCGTCTGTCGACAGGTGGAACAGAGGAAGGCTTAAATGTATGAGACACCTTAATAGGAGGTGTAGGAGGCTGACATGATGATTTGTTTAGCCCTCTCTGTACTGCTGATATGCTCTTTCTTGTCCTTAGAAAAGTGGTAGTTGGATCTTTGAGATGAAGAAAGGCTGCAGCCTTAGTAAGACCCTTAGGTGGTCTTTCTATAGGTCTTCTTTGGCTGCTCTGAGGAGGGATCTTCCCTGAGGTGATCTCTCTCTTTTTTCTGTGATCTTCTAGAAGAGGTAGAGAAGTCTGCACTATCAGAATCAGGTTGATCTCTTGACTTCGGTTTCTGCAACCAGATTAATAACCTGCCTTTCTTGTCCTTCAGGGTTTTGGTGGAAAAGGTAGGTCATACCTTAAAATCCTTTGCAGAGTTGTCTGGTAGAGGCAGTAGATACAATTCTGGTGTGGGTCTTCAGAATGTAATCTCTTCTTATCACAGGTTTTAGAGGTTCTGAATAGACCCTTTTTAGGGTTTAGCGCAAAGCGCTCTGTCCCTGTTATCTCCCTACAGGCTTGTAACCACACCCATGAGTTCAGTTGGTTCGTGGGCTTGCCGTTTACAATTCGCTTCATTAATGGAAGGAGCATATGTCATGCCTTTTTCTGGGTTTTAGTCCCTCCTCGAGCTGAAAACATACGAGGCTCCATGTTTTCAATATGGGTTCTGGACTACCTTTTCTCTTTAGCGAAGTTCTGTTTCCTTTTGTGTCTCCGTGATGCTTCACTGTGGCTGTGGGCTCGCTTATGTGAAACTGTTTTACTTTTCAGTTCATGTGGCAAGAAAAGTCCGGTTAGGAGTTTAAAAAACGAATAGCTCTAACTTGGGCAAACACAAGACCCGTTGCATTGCAAATGCTTGTTTTTTGTCAGACATGGTGACAGTCTTCTATAGATCTAAGAACTAAAGGTGAGACCTTTAGAACCCAGATAAAAAAAAAAAAAGAGGCAAAATCTTTTGAATATTCAAAAAAACTGAGAAAAGCAGAGCAGAGCTCTGTGAAGACTCCCTAGAAGGATGTGCGGTAGAAAATCTGAGGGACTTCTGAGCTTCTCTCAGGAGGGGTCTTAAGCGGGGTGTCGCCTGATTGGTGGACTCTCAAATGTAGTCCATTTCTCAAAATGACTCATACTAAACGGAGAGGCTCAATCAGTCAATCAGGAATATGTAAAGCGCACTACTCCCCTGTTAGGGTCTGAAGGCACTGAGGTGGATCGAGTGGGGGGGTGCTGCCACTGCTCGAACAGCTAGGTTTTGAGAAGTTTCCTGAAGGTAAGGAAGTCGTTGGTCTGGCGTAGGTGGGTGGGAAGAGTGTTCCACATTTTGGTGGCGAGGTGTGAGAATGATCTGCCGCTGGTTGTATTTCTGCAGAAGATTGGGACGGTTGCGAGTGCGAGGTCAGCGGAGCGGAGACGCTGGGTCGGGGTGTAGAAGGAGAGCCGTCTGTTGAGATATTCTGGTCCGGTGTTGTGCAGTGCTTTGTGAGCGTGGGTGAGGAGTTTGAAGGCGATTCTCTTGTTGAATGGGAGCCAGTGCAAGTCTCTCGGATGGCCTGTGATGTGGCGGTGGATGTCCAGGATGAGGCGTGCAGAGGTGTTCTGGGATGCGTTGCAGCCTCTTCTGGAGTTTGCCCGTGGTTCCTGCGTAGAGGGCATTGCTGTAGTCCAGTTTGCTGCTTACGAGGGTTTGGATGACTGTCCCTCTGGTTTCGGTGGGGATCCATTTGTAGATCTTTCAGAGCATGCGGAGGGTGATGAAGCAGGAGGAGGGGGTGGCGTTGACTTGCTGGGTCATGGATAATTAGGAGTCCAAGATCAATCAAAGGGTGCGTGCATGGTCGGTGGGAGCCGGCGCTGCTCCGAGAGTGGCAGGCCACCAGGAGTCATCCCATGCGGATGGAGTGGAACGGAAGATGAGGGCTTCCGTCTTGTCGGAATTGAGTTTGAAGCAGCTGTGCTTCATCCATTCAGCGATGGCCTTCATTCCTTCATGGAGGTTGGTCTTGGCGGAGTCCTTGGTGAGGGAGAGGATCAGCTGGGTGTCGTTGGCATATGAGATGATGTTGAGGTTGTGGGATCGGGCGATGTTAGCGAGCGGGCCATGAAGACGCTGAAGCGGGTCGGGCTGAGGGACGAACCCTGGGGTACGCCGCAGATGATTCTGGTGGCCTCTGGGCGGAATGGGGGGAGGAGGACTCTCTGAGTTCTGCCAGTTAGAAAGGAGGTGACCCAGTCCAGGGCTCTGTTGTGGATTAATGCATTGCTGAGGCGTAAGCATAGGGTGTGGTTGCAGACTGTCGTACGTGGCTGAGAGGTCCAGGAGGATGAGGGCCACGGTTTCGCCGCTAGGCCTATGTCAATATTACCTTATAAAAGGTACCAGGGACTCCCATCTCTACGAAGGGGAATGATTCAACTATGAAAGTTGCAATACTGGAGTGTATATATATCACATCTTTGAGTGACGTCAACAGACCAACAGTGAAAGTGTTGATTGGGAAGCTGTATATATGTTTTTATTTTTAGTATGACATTTTTGGAAAACATAAGACTAGCAATGCAGCTAAAGCGGTCTTTAGGTCAAACCTAACAAGAACAAAGTCACCACTAACTTGCATGTACCTTGTAAGTTTCATATTGCTCAGAGAACACTTGTCAAACTCAGTGCATTGATGCTAAATACAAGTTACTCTTTCATTATGCGGTGCACAATTAAATACATCCATGAATAACAAATTAGCACTGAGTTAAGCCTAAAATAAAAAAAGGCAAATTTAAATTTGTTCTTATATATTTATTGTGAGGTTTCTGTTGGTATTTTATAAAGTATTCTCCAAAAAGTACACACATTAGAAACAAAGTCAAGCCCTATCCTCCATTCAGTATATAGACAATGGCACAAAAATACAAATGTTATTAAAATGGCACAAATATTATAATTAACAGTGCTAACTGTACCGGAATTTACATTGCAATTGATACAAAAAAAAAATCAAAACAGGGTTTATATCTTTCGGTGGAGGACATTTAATACAGGCACATAAATAAAATTATGTGGTGTAAAAAAGATAATCCAGTATCAAAGACTAGCATGTTGAGCAAGGAAAGTTCTTATCCTTTGTAAAAGTTCTTTTTTAACACTGTCTGGAACAAGAGCTGAAAAGGAAGAATAGAAGAATACAACGTTAAAGTAGTTCAGTGATCTTTCAAGTAAAAAAATACCAATTCTCATGCATCATAGTTTTAAGAAATAAAAGTACTTAATCCCACAGAAGGAATCTATCAAAACATTAACCATCTAATAGTCCCCATCAACGTGCTAGCTCTGAAAAAAATGGCATAGTAAAAAATGTATTCCCCCTTTTTATAAAAAGGCTCTCTGCCGAATATATCGACAGCATTTAATTTATTTTCCATTCAAAAAGAAGATAGTTCACATTTAAAGATTATTTTTAGAGAACCATTTTGAAAGGAAAATAAAGAAAATTTGTTAAGCTGAGCAACAAAGGAGGCAGTTTCAAAAAGTAGATATTTGCCATTGTGCCTTCATGGTAGCAGAATCTCAGCAGTACCTCTACTAGCACTTTCTTCTGAAAGTAACTTGTGATCCAGTTTTGATATGGATTGCCGTTCTGATACCACTGTTGAGAATAAGAATGGACTGTTCAGGACTTTCATGATAGTTATCCTGATGTAAAACTAGAATAAGAAATAATTGATGTTTTTTTCTCCTCCATCATGGGGATCTTCCTTAACAGTCCACATCGCTAAAGAAAAAAGCAAGCACATCCCCAACCAGAAGCGCTCATAACAGCAGGAGTGCAACCACCAGAAAGGAAAAAAAGAATCAATCACACACTTCATGAAGGCCTGACTGACTTAGGTGGGCGATATGGAGTCTGATTTTAAACAGTATTCTCTGAATTTAATACTAGTCCCCTATTTTCGAATGTCGTAGAAGGGATTATTTTTCAAATCCAAAGCTGCTGCTGTTCCTCTTTATGGAACGCATCCTGGTTTTCCCAGGAGGTGTTTTGGCCTTTAAACAACAAAGAGGTTGTAGTACACTGTCTACCCAGCTACAGAATGCTTAAAGAGATGCAAATTTTGTGTCATCAACCCACTCACCAGTGTCAGACGAGTTTAAACAGATAAAACAGACCTGGCCAGGCTGCACCAGTATGGTGGTAAAAATCAATATTTGCAAGGGTTCTTGTTATGCTTAGAGAGCCAAGAGTCTTGCTTCCCGTGTGCTTGGTGCTAGAACTTTCAACACCTCTCCTAATTCCAAGACTTGCTATATGGTACTTATAGCAAAAAGGTAATAAGTGATAAGAAGCAGTCAGCCAACCACTGCAGATCAGAAGTTCAGCAACTCTTCTCCTGCCTCCATTCCCTCTCCTGCGATTACAAGTTTATTTTTCAACTTTTTCTAGGCCCTTCATTGAAAATATTTGTAGGTATGTTTCCACATCACATCACTGTGCACTTGTCTTTTCTGTTAGAACCACCAGAACTTTGCCAAGCCTCACTTTGGAATACCGGTAGCCTAACATTGGAATAACAGTACGAGTAGGTGGATCACCTGTTTTTAGTAAGCCAAGACAGCACATTTCCCAGTTTACCATAATAAGCATCACTGGTTGACATGACTTATATAATAAAGAATCTGCCTGTCAATTCGTACGTAAAAAAAACTGTGCTTTTGGAATAGATTATTACCCAGTGTGCTACTTTCGTTGGTCTCTTCCAAGCTAAATATGTATTCATTTTAGTGTCTGCCTTAACTTTTCTTGGTCTCCCAAGAGAGATTTTAAGATACCATTGTGACAAGGTGGGCAACCATTGCCATGGGTAGATGATGCTGGCATTTCTGTTGAATATCAAATTAATTTTACAACAGAATGAAGAAAGGAAAACCACAAAGACCAGCAGACCATTCATCTAGATAAAGTCCATGGGGTAGAAGAAAGGCTCCCTCAAAACTGCGAAGAGAAGGGGTGTTGGTGTTTCATACAATAAATTAAGCTGCTTTATTTTTGGGGGTGTGATGTAAGAAAGAAGTCATCGATTAAGTGCAAAGAGAGCACATATTACCCACAGTTTTGTACTTAGAGACACCTACAGGTCATAAGTGACAAACAGTTTCCCCAGCAGATGGCTTAGGGGCTACTGGGGGGCAGTTTAACCCCTGGTGCCAAGGACAAGACCAGCTATGGGCCCCCGGGAGAGTGCTAGCCAAGCCAAGCACCCCCCTCCCCTGGGCAGGGATGGAAGGGGAAATCGCTTCCCCTTCCACCCCCTCATTCAAACCCATTGGCGTCTGATGAGGTCAGTGCGCAATCGCGTGCTGGCCTCATCAGGGGCCTAACTGATCGGAGGAGAAATGCAAAAGCATTTCTCCTCCGATCACGTGGAGGGGTCAAGAGAGGCACAAAAGGAATGGAAAGGCACGCTGACCCGACGAGAAACGACGCACGGTCTCGCTTGCGAGTGAGAAATCGACGCATCAATGGCCTTTTCTGATGCACACTTGCCCGCGCAGTGTTATTTTGATGCTACACAGGCACTTTTGTACGTTAACAATGTTCTCACTGTTTTCTAAAGGACTGAAGACTCTTATTCTTTGAAAATTCTGAACTTGGTTTGTGTATGTTGGATTTTTGTCCTTTTGGTCTGGTTTTGTTTAGATAAATATTCTCTATTTTTCTAAACCTGTGTTGTGTCATTTTGTAGTGCTTTCGCTGAATTACTGTGTATGTTGGTACAAATCCTTTACACATTGCTTCTGAAGTTAAGCCTGCCTGCTCGTGCCAAGTGGTGAGCGGGGGTTAACTGAGGGTGATTCTCCTTTACCCTGATTAGAGTGAACGTCCTTGCTGGGATGGGATTGTCCTATAAAAATATTTACTCTATTATCATCGATAACCACAATACAGTGCAGGTAAGTATTGTTTTACATTTCTTAACTCAACATCTAAGTACACTGATCATATATATGGATATTATGGGCAAAATATTTTTGCAGATCAATATTTAAAGCTCAATATTCTGGCGGCAGACCTTCTGTAGGCCTGGTTTTCACCACCAGGGTCACATAGAACATCAATAGTATTGCTCACATGCATTCAATAAAAAAATACCATGAAAATGTCTGGATTCTTAAAACAAACAAAAATAAATAAATAATCAAACACAAAGTATACATTTCTCACCTCTGCCTTTTGGAGTAATTTCTGCAACTAAATCATCAACAGTAACTTTTTCTAATCCCTTTTCTTTGATCACATCTACAACAAGGAATACATAAATTATTGACACAAGAACTACATAACTCACAAAAAAAGCTTTAATGCACTGTACAAAGCTCACCAGAGCTCAACAAGCTGAAAGTGTAGAACGTACTAAAATGCAAAGGTAAAAGTTGAGCTGAACGCAAATATACTTTTATAATAAGTAGTTCTAAACTAGTTAAACCTAATGCCTTTATCTGAAAAAATAACTTCTTGAATTATTTCTTCTTAGTAGTGTTTGAAACCTTTGCACATTACATAAGTAGACTTATTTCCAGTTGTGTAAAAATAGTAGAGAAGCCATATTATCATCAAGTTGATTAATAGTTAACCGTGGAATGGTGTATTCTCATCATTTCTGCACCAGTTTAATACACTTCAGGGTCATTTCTTCAGTAGACTAATGGCCCTTCAGCAGCATCCTACCAGGAAGGCAGAAATGAAGGCCCTCACCCCGGTATATAGCCATCTGACAAATTTAGAGTTCTCAGTCTGCCTGGTGGAAATCTCTGTGCCTTTTTGTAATTGTATTTATATACTGCTTACTACCCCCGGCGAGGCGTTGAAGCGCTATTTGGCGAGTAGCACCCTACTCCGGAACCCAACAAGAATTAGTGATGGATTAGTATCAGGAAATAGGAGTACAGTTTTTGTATTATTATGAGTTAATTTGAGCCACGGATATGAGAGTTTGTTAGTTAGATTGACTGGAGTAATGGAGGGGCTGGAGGAGGAAAGAAATCCAGAAGTGTTAATTGGGTGTATATCCCTGATTTACTCATCCCAAAGGCTTGGGATGAGTAAAGGGGGATGGAGGAGGGAAGAGTCTGTGGAAGGGTTAGGGAGATCATAGTAGCAGGGTGAGATAAATGAGGGTGAATTTAGTAGGGTTGTTTGGGAGGTCATGGGGGTAGAGTGAGGTTTGGTGAGTTAGACGTGGAAGCGGAGGGAAGAGCTTAGGCAGAGTTATTTAGGAGATGAAAGTAGTAGAATGGATTTGGGATGAGTCAGAGTGGGAATGGAGGATAGATTGATAGAGGCATGACATATGATGATGGGTAGATACGTGTGATAAGATGAGAGCGGGGATTCATAGATATCTAGTATTTAACAACCTACCTAGGAGCCATGCACTGATCCACGAACACACACACATATATATATATATATATATATATATATATATATATACACACACACACACACACACACACACACACACACACACAGGTACATACAATACATAATTAGAACCATGGGTACATATATTTAGTCAAACAGGTTTAAAGAGTGTGTGTATTTTATTGTTACGACATAGTAGCGATTAATATTTTCTAAAAAAATATAAACATAACTAGAAATGTACACAATCAGAAAAACATATTTATCAACATAGGCATATGCAGTCCATAGTTGTTTGATTATGGTGGTTATGAAGGAAAGAGCCAACTCTTGAGTAGTTTTCTGAAGACAAGAAAGTTACATGTGGCTCTTATAGTTGGGGGTAATGAATTCCATAGTTTGGCTGCTTGAACGGAGAAGGATGTACCACCTATAGTCTTTTTCTTGTATGGTGGTGTTCTAAGGCAGAGGTTTCTTTGTTGGATGTATTTGGTTATTTTGTTTCTGATAAAAGCGGTCCTGTTCCATGTATAGCTTTGAGGGTGATACAAAGCAGCCTGAAAGTGCATCCTCTGGCAATGCATAACCAGTGCAGTGCTCTCAAGGCAGGGGAGATGTGGTCTTGCGGCTTTACATGTAATAGTAGCCTCGCTGCGGAGTTTTGAATACATTTTAGTTTTTTCATAATAGATAGAGATGATCCACGGTAGAGGCCATTGGCATAATCCAGTTTGGATAGTACAAGCGAGATAGTAGCTTGCACCTTGTGTGGAAATCCGAGGTGGGGGATGATGCGTCGTAAAGTCTTCAAGGTGATGAAGCTTGTTCGTGCTAATTTGTCCACTTGGGCATTCATAGTTAACTTGGAATCCATGGTGATTCCAAGGTTTTTAACTTCCTTGGATAATTCAGGAGGTCGTCAGGCCAGACGCACAGAGGGCAAGCAGTGTGTCTGTGCTGAGTGAGAGGTCTCCAGGGTGGCATAAGACATGCTGCAGCCCTTAGAGACCTTCCTTGGCATCAGGGCCCTTGGTACTAGAAGTACCAGTTACAAGGGACTTATCTGGATGCCAGGGTCTGCCAATTGTGGATACAAAAGTACAGGTTAGGGAAAGAACACTGGTGCTGGGGCCTGGTTAGCAGGCCTCAGCACACTTTCAATTGTAAACATAGCATCAGCAAAGGCAAAAAGTCAGGGGGCAACCATGCCAAGGAGGCATTTCCTTACAATGACTACTTGATATTGATCAATAGGCAACGTGCCAGCGGGAACAGGGTATTCTATTTCATATTGGAGAAATTCCTCTGTCTGTAGCTTTGGGTCAAAAATGTAATCTACATCAGTGGCTGTCAAAGACGTAGCCCATTGTATCCATCGCAGGTGTAATGCTTTCGCATTAGGAACACTCGCCTTTGTAACAGCCTCTATGGCCGGAATTGGGGAAACGACTATGATGCGTTTGCCCTGGGCAAGAGGTCGTTCTTTAAAAACAGCCATCTGTACAGCAGTGAGAATCTTCTCTGTTTGTGCAAAACGTTGTTCTGCAGTAGAATACAAGTGAGACTTGTATCCTATCGGGACCGTCTCACCTTCGTTAAAGGTGACAGCTGTAAACCCAACGGCCCCAGCTATAACCCTGATGACCAGATGTGTCTTATTGTCCCGTGTGTGTAAATGCTTTGCAGCTAGGAGATCATTTTGCAAGTCTTGAAGAGTATGTGTATGCTCAATCGTCCAAAATCTACTTGAGTAATCTGGGCGAATCAACTCGTACAATGGTTTTATACGTGTAGCATAATCAGGAATGTAAGTTCTGCCAAAATTTAGAAATCCCAACAATGACTGGAGTTTCTTAATCATATTAGGAGATTGCAATTGTGCACATTTTTCTCAAAAGCGTGGCGCTAGGCTCTTACCTTCATTCGACAGCTCATATCCCAAGAAAATGACGCTGAGAAAGGCAATTTTCGATTTTTTGAAGTTGAATTTGTAGCCTATATCTGCAAATCGTACAACAATGCGGGCTACCCGCCTTAAATGTTGTAGTAACTCGTCATCTGTGAGATATATATCATCAACATATGACAATGCTTCAGGGACCAGTTTGTGCAATATTTCAGTCACACGAGCCGAAAACAGTCCTGGGCTATTCTTATACCCCTGAGGCAAACAACATTTTATCTGAGAGCCAAACGCACTGAAGCTCGTAAAATCCCTCCTTTCGGGCGCTATATTCTGGCAAAAGAAACCATTTGAGATATCTAAAGTGGTTTTGTATTTTTTACGCACAATATTATTAATGAGTGCTGGGCTATGTGAATTTTGTATAGCATATGTACGTGCATGTCCGTTCATATGTCTGTAGTCCACCACTATTCTATAAGAATAGTCCGGTTTAGCTACAGGGAATAAGGGATTATTCATCGGCGAGACACAGGGTTCAATAACTCCCTGGTACTCCAATTGTGTAAGTATGTTTCTCACTGATGCCCTCGCTTCATATTTAATAGGATATTGCGGTTGTGGCTGAGGTTCGCCCTTAATCAGAATTACATGATAAGGAGAATCCCTATCCCACCCCACATGATTTCTATATAAGGCGGGTGCTTGTGCCAGAGCCCATTTAATGCTATAGGACTCTGCGAGTTCTCCCGGAACAAGTGGTGAGAACGAAGGTGTAATAACCTCCTCCCCAACTGGACAGTCGCGTACAAAGTCAGGGGGCCAATCCTGTTCGGCCAGCAAAATGTCATATATCTTGACTACACGATCCCAAAAGATGGCGTTTATAGTGCGCTCAATGTCCCCTTCCAATTGTAAAGTTACTGTATAAACTCTATCGGTATCAGAGACACGCATATCTGCTGTTTCGACTTGTATGAAGTCATCAGTTGCTTTCACCTCCAGATGCTCTAGAAGATTCCGGCGAACTATTGTGACCTCTGCCGCGCTGTCTAACAGTGCTAGTGCCCATGTCTTGTTCTTCAAGAGAACTCTCTTCCTGTGTGGCATGTCTAACAGACTGCCGCCACTTTTTTCTTTTTAAACTGTTGTTTTTGTTGGATCGGTTTCTCTTCCTTCTTTACAGAAACCTCAGACGAGCGTTGTGAATCCTGTCTTGGCTTCACGTACTCTGTTCTCCGCTCTGATTACCCAACTCTCTCATTTCTCTTGTCCGATGAGTCCTGAAAGGAATGAGATTGGCGTGTATCAGTGTATTGATATCTATCAGGCGTTTTCAAATTATCCCTATTTCTAAGATTATATTTTGACTGAGGGGTCTCGGAGATTCTCCCCTTTCTTTTTTAAGTGTCTGTTGTTTTTTCTCCCAGCGCTTTTTATTACCCTCAGGTTGTTTAGTAGTATCCTTACTACCCTTACCCTGAAACTGTGGGTTCTGCGGTCTAGCCCCTAGGCTATCACGACCTATACTGGAATATGTTTCCGCTATTATTCTCGGCAGCTCCCGCTCCTGATCTAGTTGCGGGACGTCACGAAGACGCATACGCACCGCTAGTGCTACTGCCTCCCCTTTTAGATTACTCAATATAATGGAAGAAACCGTGGCAAAATTGCCCATCAGTTGCATCCTCAAATCTAAGGCTGGGGCAGCCCCATATTCATCTTGAATTTGTTTGAGCACTTCCGGTAAGTTGGCCAATGTCAGTGTACCGTGTGCTGTAGTGTAGAGCGCGGCAAACACCGTGCTCCATGTATTACAATGGTCCACTGTGGGAACCATACCGAACGGTAAACACATCGTTAATATTCTATGTTTATCCTGAGGGCCCGTATGGGGAAATACTGCCTCCAGCGTATTAATTTTTTGCGCCAGCCAAAACAGAGTCTCCTCTCGTTTAGCCGGTACTTTGCCCATAACAGAGTGTACAGTCGCCGGATTGATACCCAGAACTATTGCATGTTGTTGCGCTGGGGCAGCACGCGCTGGGTTTGTGTTTAGTGTCTGCATCACAAATTGTACTAAGCGTCTATATGTAGCCGTTAAGTCTGTGTATAAACGACGAACATCAGCCACCGCCAAGTTAGCAACCGCTGGATGTGGTGTATATGTAGCCAATAAAGGCCAGGTAGGACCATCGTTATTAAGTGGACTTAGCCTAACAGGTGTTATGGTGTGGGGTAGGGCGCCATCAAGCCAATTATTATGTCCTTGATAAGATGGAGGAATTTCTAAATATGCATATGCCCTGTACTGTCCAGGGGCGTTCGCAAACGTGTAGTTGTGAAATGTGTTTGAATTCCCATCAACTGCTGGAAATGTGACCCAAGAATAAAAAAGTTCTGTTCTATAGGCTGCATGGGCATCCACCACAAACGTGACTGGACCCCCCTGGTTTGTTAGACCATGTGCTAGCAAATGAACTGTGAGTGGTTGTCGCATATTAACTGCTATTTGCATTGCCCGGGGATTCACCATTATGAAAACAGCTATAGTTCAGAGAAGGCACACCAATATCAGGGTTTTCCTTTCAGAGTTCAAGCTTGAACGACCAACCGCTATAATTAGGATCTACCTATGTTGCGGTGGCGGAAGTCCTCAGTGCCACGGACGTCTCTGTTAACGGAACCAAGGAGTCCATATATATATGAGACAGCCGGACCCGAAAATTAGAGCCAGACCAATCATTGGCGGCACCATGTCGCGTTGGCTCTCATTATCCTAATGAGACTACTGGATTTCTAGGTAGCAGAGTCGTTCCTGGTGTGGGGGACCCACTAAGAAGGACCCCTGTCACCTTCAATCCGTTTTTGCTCCGGCTAACTAGCAGTGCCTCATCTCTCCCAAGGGGGAGGGATGATTGGGCAACTGAGTGCATGACATCTTTAGAACTTCTCAGGGAAGTCGTGGTCGCTCAGATCCCAACCAGCTCTCTCATTTACGGTATGATCTCATATACAAATGACGAAGGCAGTTTAAGTTTTATAGATTGATTTCATAAACAACTGCATTTTAGATAATAAGGCGTGAGCCGCAATAACCAGAACCATACAACACAGTAGGATTGAAATAGTCACGAGAAGAGTGAAACATAAGAATACCGCTATCATAGTGTTAATAGATTACGTTCCCTCTAATTTAGTTCTATTTTGAGCACAGCATGTTAAGCTCTAAGCTTGCCTTTCAGATTCCCTGGAAAGACATCAACCCTCATACCTGAGCAAAGGCCTGTGATCTGGATCAGCATCTGAAACAGGGCAGTCAGTGTCTAGTTGTGGTTCCCTGGTCGGAATCTCCCTCTTATGTGTATTAGGACAAGGAAGTGTTTTAATAACTAACATGTCGATGTGGTAACAAAACGTCCCTACGCAAGAATGTGTATTGTCTACAACCCAAAGACTAAACTCCTACCACGTCTATCGGCAATGTACCAGACTGTATCCTTGACTGAAGCACAGAGTGAGCAAGAATGTGTTATTGAGAACTCCGGTGCTGAAGTTGGCTAAACGGTGTGATATAAAAAATAAAACAAGACCGTAGAACTGGGTATTGAAAAAACAACAGTACGAAGCTGAGTAAAATGCATCTAGAGCAAAGGAATAAAATGCATCCAGGGCAAAGTGCACAAAGGCCTAACGCCTGAAGCAAACGCGCAAAGGCTACATAAAAATGGCTACACTACAATACCACTACACAAAAAAGTCACTCATAGTAAAATAAACTCACACCCAACCCTTCCCTCATGTACCCACAGTATTCACTTTGCCTTGAAATTACTTTCACACTGACTTACACAGTCATAATACCCATATAAGTACACAGCCATCTTACACAGGTAATATAATCTTTACTTATTCTCGTATACAGTCAGACTCACTCACATACCCAAACACATACTCATACACCCATTTACTCAACTATACAGCAAAACATACACCAAATCAGACATAGCCACCCAGACAATAGTCACTCACCTATACAATTACTTCTACTCCCACTCACTCATAAAACAAATAAAACCAAACACCTACCCACACAACTACTTACACACCCAATTGCGTACGCATATACATAGTAAAACATATGCTCTTCTATACACTCACTGACATGTACAAACTCAGCCATACATTCATAGACATACTCACTCACACAGTCACTGACACATCCACTAACTCGCCCATAGGGATGCTGACAACTTCAAAATTACTCAAATACATACTGAGCTATAAACACCCACAGTCACTATATTACCACTACAATTACTGAGAAAACTACTCACTCATGCATAGTACTAATCACATCCACTTGTTTATCCATACCACTACACAGAGCCCCACTCACTGAGTAAAACAGCTATTGACACAACCAGTCACCCAACTGTATTGCCACTCACATATAAATGCAGACACACCCACATCCACTCAGATGACATAGATTACAAATACTATCATTGATCAATAACTCTGGAAGCATACTAATATAACTTAGGCAATACATAAATATGTTTATTTAACTAATGTATACAATTTTTTACACACTTACACAACAGACTAGATGATGATATTTGACATGTCATCAGTGATGTCACTGGCCAGGCATGAGTGATGTGGCGGGGCCGGCGATCGTGGAGCAGGAATCCCCACTAGGCACCAGGGATTTGTTTTTTTGTTTAGTTTTGGGCGCTCCCATTGGGGGCTATTTTTTTCCTACTTCGCCCCCCCCCTGGGTGCAGATCGGATGATTTTTAGGCCGATCTGCCCCCGGAGGGGGTG
Source organism: Pleurodeles waltl (assembly GCF_031143425.1). Lineage (NCBI taxonomy): Eukaryota > Metazoa > Chordata > Amphibia > Caudata > Salamandridae > Pleurodeles > Pleurodeles waltl. Next base: position 924,444,988 of record NC_090439.1, on the reverse strand, counting down.
GGGGGGTCCGAAAACCACTAGACACCAGGGAATTTATTTTCTTTGTTTTTGGGCAGCGACCCCTTAGGCAAGGGTCGCTCCCAATGGGGGCTATATTCTTTTCTATTTAGGCCCCCCCTGGGGGCAGATCAGCCGATTTTTCGGCAGATCTGCCCCCAGAGGGGGTGGGGGGGGTCCGAAAACCACTAGACACCAGGGAATTTATTTTCTTTGTTTTTGGGCAGCGACCCCTTAGGCAAGGGTCGCTGCCCCCGGGGCAATAATTTTATATGTTTCAGCTCCCCCTGGGGCTAGATCGCCCATGTTTTTGGCTGATCTGGCCCCTGGGGGTCGAAACCCACTAGGCGCCAGGGATTGTGTGGTGTGTGTGTGTGTGTGTGTGTGTGTTTGGGGGCACCCCTTGGGCAAGGGTCGCCCCCCCCCAAAGGGGGGAAATTTCGTATTGGCCATCTCTGCCCCCAAGGAGGGCAGAAACCACCATACGGCAGGGATTTTTTTCTTCCCCTTTTTTGTTTAGTGCTGGGGGTGCCCTCTTTGGCCCCCTTTGGCAAGGGTCGCCCCCTAAAGGGGGCACAGAGCTGTTGGCCATTTCTGCCCCCCCATTGGGGCAGATCGGCCAATTTTGTTTACATCCATCTGCCCCCAAGGGGGGGCGGAATCCACTTAGGCACCAGGGATCCTGTGTGTGTGTTTTGTGTGGGGGGGGGCGGCACCTTTGGCAAGGGTTGCCCCCCCCCAAGGGGTACGTTAGTGATGGCCATTTCTGCCCACCTTGGAGGTAGATCAGCCTATTTTTTTTTAGGCCCATCTGCCCCCAAGGCGGGCAGAAGGCACCAAGATGTCAGAGATAAAAATTTTTGGTTCCTTTTTTTTGTGCTGGGGGCACCCCAATTCGCCCCCTTTGGCAAGCCCCCCCCCCCCCCAAACAGGGTACAGAGCTGTTGGCCATTTCTGCCCCACTTGAGGGCAGATCAGCCTATTTTTTTTTTAGGCCTATCTGCCTCCTTGTGGGGCAGAAGACACTTATGCACTAGGGACAAATTCTAAGTTCTTGGTGGCGGGGTGTTTGTCAACTGGCAAAGTATTTGTATTTGTGATTATAACAGTTTATTTCATCTTTTTTTCTAGTTCAAAGCTTTTGCTTCCTTTGCTGTGGATCCTTGCGGTTTTGGCAGTAGTTGTCCTGCGGTTTGCATAGTTGCATGTTTTAGGTAAGTGAAAGCAATTTACTCCAAAGGAGTATTGTTGACATGCATGAATGACATGAGGTGTATTAAAATGCAGTATTGTGTGTGAAATTGTCCTTAGATTTGAGCACAATTATACTTGTGTTGTCATATGTCTAATTTGCTTTTTTCTTTTTAGTGGGATATCATTGGTGATTGCTGTGTCTGTGCAGAGTAGTTGATGGTGAGTAGCTTTTTCAGGCAAGCGAGTGGTATAGTTTTTTAGTACATAACTCTGTGATAAACTACACTTTGTTTATTACTTATTTAGTGCTAGTTGTTGTTGCAATCTATTTGTTGTTAGTGAGGATCATGACTAGCCGCAGAGTGACCGCTCAGCAGGTTGTTGGCATGCTCTTTGAGTCGTCTTCAGACCATGATTACAAGACTGAATCTGCATCTGAGGCAGAGAGGGAAGTGAGTGATTCTGGCAGTGAGTTTTCTGTAAGAGAGTATTCTTCTGATGAGGAAGCTACTCTCAGTGCAGATGAAGGGCCTGTTTTAGAGGAGGACATTGATGTGCCAAGTGTGCAGCAGCCTGGGGCTGAAGGGTTTCTCATTAGAAGACCGGACACCTGGATTGCCCCAAACATGGAGCAGCCATAGTTACCTGCATTTACTGGTCTCCCAGGGTGTAAAGTCAATACGGAAAACTTTTTGCCTGTCCATTTCTTTCACTTGTTTATGGACGATGTATCTTTGGGAAGAGATTGTGGGGCAGACTAATTTGTATGCAGAGCAATATTTGAGGGACAACGCTGCCAGACTTAGGTCTCAGTCTAGAGCTACTCAGTGGGTTCCCACATATCTGGAAGAGATGAAAAAGTTTTTAGGATTGACTTTTTTGATGGGGTTGATCAGGAAGCCGTCACTTGCTTCTTATTGGTCTACTAGTCCCTTGATGGCAACGGCTATATTTTCTGCAACTATGACACGTAATCGCTATTTGCTTCTTCTTCGTATGCTGCATTTTGTAGACAATGCTTTAGCCTTGCCACGAGATCACCCTGTTTGTAACCGTCTTTTTAAGATTAGGCCTGTCCTTGATTATTTTGTAGATCGGTTTTCAGAGGTCTATGTTCCAGGAAAAGAGATAAGTGTGGACGAGTCTTTGGTCCTTTTCAAGGGGTGTTTAGTTTTTAAGCAGTACATTGCTAGTAAGAGGGCACGGTATGGGATTAAATTGTATATGCTGTCAGAAAGCAGTACAGGATATGTGTATAATTTCTGGGTCTACACTGGTAGGGATTCCAGTATTGATCCTCCTGGTTGTCCGGCCACTTTTGGGTTAGCGAAAAAATTGTGTGGGAACTTGGTAGACGACTGTTTAACAAAGGTCACCATTTGTACGTAGATAATTTCTACACTGGAGTGCAGTTGTTCAAGAAGTTGTTTAGAGTGGACACTGTTGCTTGTGGCACAATCCGTTCTAACCGGAAAGGCTATCCAAGGGAGCTTGTCTGTAAAAAACTCGAGAAGGGACAGTGCAGTGCCTTGCGGAATAATGAGCTGCCAGCTCTGAAATTTTCAGACAGGAGGGATGTGTACATGCTATCTACCATCCATGATGAGAGTACTTCCCCTGTGACTGTTTGGGGCCAGGTTGCAGAAGTGCGCAAACCTTCGTGCATTTTGGACTACAACAGGCACATGGGGGGTGTTGATAGAGTAGATCAGAGGTTGGAACCTTACACTGCTCTTCGTAAGTCTTACGTGTGGTAAGAAAAGTTGGCCCTACATTTATTTCATTTGACAACTTTAATGCTTTTATTGTGTTCAAGGATTGTTCATCTGAGTCAAGGATGACATTTGTTTAATTTCAGGAGTCCGTGATAGAGAGCCTTATTGTGGTAGAACAGGCAAGAGTTCCTAGAGTAGAAATGGTGGAGGATGTGGCTAGATTGGAAGATTGGCACTTTCCAGATCACATTCCTCCCACTCCCAAAAAACACTTGCCCACAAAGAAATGTAGAGTATGTGCCCAGAGAGCAATCCAGAGGGAGAGACGGATGTACTGCCCAGATTGCCCTTCAAAGCCTGGGCTGTGTGTGCCTGGCTGTTTTAGAAGTTACCACACCAGGAAAAACTTTTGGGAAATACCGTGAGCGTAAACTGCCTATTTTATATTTTCATATGTTCAGTTTCAAGGTTGGCATTACTGTCATGTATTTAGTTAGAGCTTTTGTGTTTGTAGTTTTGTACTTATTTTATAATTAGTGGTTTCTTTGTTGTTTATAAACAAACAAAAAAGTGATGGCGGTGTGCGTGGGGTGGCGCTTGGCTGGCGGTGTGCGCGGGGTGGCGCTTGGATGGCAGTGTGCGTGGGGTGATGCTTGGCTGGTGGTGTGCTTGGGGTGGCGCTTGGCTGGCGGTGTGCGTGGGGTGGCGCTTGGCTGGCGGTGTGCATGGGGTGGCGCTTGGCTAGCGGTGCCAGCCAAATGCCAGTCCACACACTCATCAGCTGGTGTGATTGCTGTATCAGGCATGTGGGTGTATGAAAGTGATGGGCCCTTGACTGGCGCTGTCTGTCGATGCGAGTGTTGTAATGTGCTGGGCCCGTGGCTGGTGGCGTGATTGGTCTTGTCCATGTCATGTATGAAAGGTGTGTGAACGGACTGTAAAGCGGTTGGTGCCTTGCCGTGGCTTTACAGCTCACGAGCTGTGATTCATTGGTTCAGTTTTTTGGCCTTTCAGTTATTACCAGTGCATTTCACTTTTGTGAAATCTCTTGTTAATAAAATTTGATCTACTGAACCATCACTCACCCTCGTGCCAAATCCAACCAGTATGTGTGGTAAAAATTAAAAAATCTGCTCCGCTGCAATCAGGTGTCGCAGCACACTTGTGACACGCTAGGTGTCTCCGGTGGGACCCTGATGATGAAGCATGCCACCAACTTGGTTGGTGGGTGAGGGGTCTTTTTCACATAACCTAAGTGTGTTTCTTTTCACAATTTTAGTGTTTGGCACATCACAGACGTATGTGGACACATCAAAATGATATATTACAAAACTACCTGTGTTTGGGGGGGGAGGGGGCACCTATGTTTTGGGTCCTGGGTGCGGCCTTCATCTACGGAAACCTACCAAACCCAGACATTTTTTTAAATTAGACACCCCAAGGAGTCCAGGGAGGTGTGGATTGCGTGGATCCCCCAACATTTTCTTACCCAGACTCCTCTGCAAACCTCAAAATTTGCTTAAAAAAGCGTTTTTTCCTTATGTTTCTTTGTAGGATCACCGCTCCAGCACAAAATTCCTACTCCCCAGCGTTACCCCCAGTCTCTCAAGTAAAATGACACCTCACTTGTGTGGGTCCCCAAAGCAGAGTCAGCCTAAAGATGTATAAAAGAAGAATATGTGCTTATCAACTCGCTGTGCCCATAATCTCTATAAGTTTGTGGCCTTTTTCTGTTGCAGGCACGTGGCCCACCCACACAAGTGAGGTATCATTTTTATCGGGAGACTTGGGGGAACGCTGGGTGGAAGGAAATTTGTGGCTCCTCTCAGATTCCAGAACTTTCTGACACCAAAATGTGAGGAAAACATGTTTTTTAGCCAAATTTTGAGGTTTGCAAAGGATTCTGGGTAACAGAACCTGGTGAGAGACCCACTTGTCACCCCATCTTGGATTCCCTTAGGTCTCTAGTTTTAAAAAATGCACAGGTTTGGTAGGTTTCCCTAGGTGCCGGCTGAGCTAGAAGCCAAAATCTACAGGTAGGCACTTTGCAAAAAACACCTCTGTTTTCTGTAGGAAAATGCAATGTGTCCATGTTGTGTTTTGGGGCATTTCCTGTCGCTGGCACTAGGCCTACCCACACAAGTGAGGTACTATTTTTATCGGGAGACTTGGGGGAACATAGAATAGCAAAACAAGTGTTATTGCCCCTTGTCTTTCTCTACATTTTTTCCTTCCATATATAAGTGAGTGTGTAAAAAAGATATCTATTTGAGAAATGCCCTGCAATTCACATGCTAGTATGCGCACCCCGGAATTCAGAGATGTGCAAATAACCGCTGCTCCTCAACACCTTATTTTGTGCCCATTTTGGAAATACAAAGGTTTTCTTGATAGCTATTTTTCACTCTTTATATTTCAGCAAATGAATTGCTGTATACCCCGTATAGATTGAAAACCCACTGCAGGGTGCAGCTCATTTATTGGCTCTGGGTACCTAGGGTACTTGATGAACCTATAAACCCTATATATCCCCTCCAACCAGAAGAGTCCAGCAGACGTAACAGTATATTGCTTTCAAACATCTGACATTGCAGGAAAAAGTTACAGAGTAAAACATAGAGAACAATTGCTGTTTTTTTTCACCTCAATTTAAAAAAAAAAAAAAACAGTTGTTATTTTCTGTAGGAAACCCTTGTAGGATCTACACAAATTACCCCTTGTTGAATTCAGAATTTTGTCTACTTTTCAGAAATGTTTATGTTTCTGGGATAAAGCATTGGTTTCACACCCATTTCCGTGACTGACTGGAAGGAGGCTGAAAGCACACAAAAAAAAAATCGTAAAAATGGGGTATGTCCCAGTTAAGTGCCAAAATTGTGTTGAAAAATTGGGTTTTCTGATTCAAGTTTGCCTGTTCCTGAAAGCTGGGAAGCTGGTGATTTTAGCACCGCAAACCCTTTGTTGATGCCGTTTTCAGGAAAAAAAAAAAAACAAAAAAAAAACACCACAAGCCTCCTTCTGCAGCCCCTTTGTCATATTTTTTTTGAAAAACGAAATTTTCACTGTATTTTGGCTACTTTCTTGGCCTCCTTCGGGGGAACCCACAAAGTCTGGGTACCACTAGAATCCCTAGGATGTTGGGAAAAAGAAAAAAAAGGATGCAAATTTGGCGTGGGTAGCTTATGTGGACAAAAAGTTATGAGGGCCTAAGCGAGAACTGTTCCAAATAGGCAAAAAAAGGCCTGGCACAGGAGGGGGAAAAGGCCTGGCAGCGAAGGGGTTAAAAAAAAAAAAAAAAAAAAGGTAGGGTATGGTCCCCACCCCAAATAAATGGGGACAAAGTTGTTCTGCCCACCGGTCGGCAGATGGGGCAATTACCCACGCTCCACTCCCCAGAGGAGGGGGGTGGGGGGGGAAGAGAGGCAGAAAGCCTACTACGTGCCAGGGAATTAAAAAACAAAAACAAAAAGTGGGATGGTGGCTACCAACCAGTATGGGCATGATTATGCCCCCACCACAACTGAAGGGTTAACATCTTATCCCGCAGCAATTAAGAGGACTATGATTATTTGGGGTTTTGGTTTTACATTTGGGTCATGAGAGTTTGTCTAACTCTCACCATCGTCCCACTTGGAATGTTGAGGGCTGCACTTTGGGACGCTGCCATGACGAAAAATCTATGAGACCTAAACACATCTGAAAACTAAACATCTTGGTGAGTCCAGGGTGGTGTGCTTCACAAGGAACCGCACAATTTTCTTACCCACAATGCCCTGCAAACCTGCAACTTTGCTGGAAATCACACATTTTTCCCACATTTTTGTGATGGAACCTTCCGGAATCCACAAAATTCCTACCAATCAACATTGTCGCCTCTATACCGATAAAAATTCCGCCCCACTTGTCAGCACAAAAACTTTTTCTTTTTTTTTCTTTTTCAAACTGCCCTTTTGGACCCGCTTTGGTTCCAACTCATTTTAACATGTTTTTGGCTCTTCCCGGTCACAGGCACTTGGCTCACCTACACAAGTGAGGTATCATTTTTACCGGGAGACTGAGGGGAGCGTTGGGTGGTAGGAAATTTGTGCCAGTGAGGTAATCCCACACAGAAGTGTGGGAAAATGTGATTTTTCTTTAAGCTAAATTTGAGGTTTGCTGAGGATTCTGGGTAAGAAAACACTGGGGGATCCATGCAAGTCACACCTCCCTTCACTAACTTGTGTGTCTAGTTTTCAGAAATGTTTGGGTTTGGTAGGTTTCCCTAGATAGCTGCTGAGCCCAGGACCAAAAACGCAGGTGCCCCTTCTGCAAAAACAGGTTGTTTTTGATAATTTTGATGCGTCCAATTAGTGTTTTGGGGCATTTCTTGTTGCGGGCACTAGGCCTACCCACACAAGTGAGGTACCATTTTCATCGGGAGACCTGGGGGAACGCTGGGTAGATGGAAGTTTCCAGAACTTTGCAGCAACGAAATGTGAGGAAAGTGTTTTATTTGTCAGATTCTGAGGTTTGCTAAGGACTTTGGGTAACAGAACCTGGTGAGAGCACCACAAGTTACCCCATTCCTGGGTTACCCTAGGTGTCTAGTTTTCAGAAATTTCCAGGTTTGCTAGGTCTTCCTAGCTGCCAAGTGAGCTAGAGGCCGAAATCCACAGCGAGGCACTTTGCAAAAAAAAGGACAATTTTCTTTGGGGAAATGTTATGTGTCTACGTTGTGTTTTGAGGCATCTCCTGTTGCGGGCACTAGGCCTACCCACACAAGTGAGGTACAATTTTTATCTGGAGATTTGGGGGAATGCTGGGTGGAAGGAAATTTGTGGCTCCTCTCAGATTGCAGAACTTTCTAGCACGAAATGTGAGGAAAAGGTGTTTTTTTGTGTGCACATTTTGAGGTTTGCAAAGGATCCTGGATTATAGAACCTGGTGAGAGCCCAACAAGTCACCCCATCCTGGATTCCCCTAGGTGTCTAGTTTTAAAACATTCACAGGTTTGGTAGGTTTCCCTATGTGCCGGCTGAGCAAGAGGCCAAAATCCACAGCTAGGCACTTTCCAAAAAAACATGTCAGATTTCAATGTAAAAATGTGATGTGTCCGTGTTGCGTTTCCTGTCGCAGGCATTAGGCCTACCCACACAAGTGAGGTACCATTAACACAGAAAAACAAAACAAGCATTATTGCCCCTTGTCTTTCTCTACGTTTTTTTCCCTTCCAAATGTAAGACAGTGTGTAAAAAAAGACGTCTATTTGAGAAATGCCCTGTAATTCACATGCTAGTATGGGGACCCCGAAATTCAGGGAAGTGAGAATAACCACTGCTTCTCAACACCTTATCTTGTGCCCATTTTGGAAATACAAAAGGTTCCCTTGATACCTATTTTTTCACTCTTTATATTTCACCAAATGAATTGCTGTATAACCGGTATACAATGAAAACCTATTGCAATGTGCAGCTCTTTTATTGGCTCTGGTACCTAGAGTTCTTGATGAACCAACAAGCCATATATATTCTAGCAACCAGAAGAGTCCAGCAGACGTAAGGGTATATTGCTTTCGAAAATCTGACATTGCAGGAAAAAGTAAGAGTAAAACGTGGAGAAAAATGGCTGTCTCATTTTTTACCTCAATTACAATAAAAAAAATGTAGCTGTTACTTTCTGTAGGAAAACCTTGAAGGATATACACAAAAGACCCCGTGCTGAATTCAGAATTTTGTCTACTTTTCAGAAACGTTTAGCTGTCTGGGATCCAGCATTGGTTTCACACCCTTTTCTGTCACTAACGGGTAGGAGGCTGAAAGAACAAAATATAGTAAAAATGGGGTATATGTCCTAGTAAAATGAAAGCATTGTGTTGAAAAATTGGGTTTTCTGATTCAAGTCTACCTGTTTCTGAAAGCAGGGAAGATGTTGGTTTTAGCACCGCCAACCCTTTTTTGATGCCATTTTCAGGAAAAAAAACATAAGCCTTCTTCTGCAGCCTTTTTTTCCCCATAAAAAAGAAATGCTGTATTTTGGCTAATTTCTTGGTCTCCTCCAGGGGAACCCACAAACTCTGGGTACCTCCAGAATCCCTAGGATGTTGGGAAAAAGGACGCACATTTGACGTGGGTAGCATATGTGGACAAAAAGTTATGAGGGCCTAAGTGCAAACTGCCTCTAAAAGCCAAAAAAAAAGCCCTGACACCTGAGGTGAGAAAAAGGCCTGTCAGCGAAGGGGTTAATGTTCACACATTAAAGGAGTATACACTGCCATTTGGAGGGCGGTCTTTTTTTCTAAAATAAAGAGAAAGTGGGAATATATATATACACTTACCTGCAAGTATAGTTGTCCAGTACTGGATTCTTTCATAGATTCACATGCTTGAATCATTCCTGTCGTTGAGTACCTTTTATAAAGTAGTATAGACTTAGGCCTAAAGCTAAAGGCCCTAGGCCTCTTAGTTTAGTATACTATCAAAGTAATTTTGAGAAAAGTACTAAATTTGAGAGTCCATCCAATCAGGCAACACCACCAATTAGATCCCTCATGACAGAAGCTCCAGGCCCTCATATTTTTCGGGCACTAGTGCGTAGTCATAATAACAGTAAATAAGATATGGGAGATGGGTAGACCACATGTGAATCCATGAAAGATTACAATACTGCATAACTATAGTTACAGGTAAGTAACTCATTTTCTTACTCCAGTCTTGGAACTTTCATAGATTCACATGCTTGAATCAAAGTAGTAAGCAGGAGTGAAGCACAATGTAGTATAAACTATGATTGTTTCAAATGCATATAAACAAGTAAACATAAGAAAGCCTAGAATCTAGATACTTGGATGTGTTACAAGAAACCATACTGTGTATCAACCTTTCATTTTTGATAGAGTTTAAAATAAACAACGTGCAGATCTGACCTTATGGCAAGATGGCAGAGATAGCTCACCTTTATTGGAACAGATGTCTTAGGACCCCCTAGCCCACGGCTACATCTCCTTGAGGAACTGCATAAAGGCAGTAATGTTGGGTGAATGTGTGGCAGTTCTTCCAGGTTGCTACCCTGCAAATGTCCTGCAGCGGCACCCCTGCAAACTGTGCAGTGGAAGTTGATACTGCCCTCGTAGAGCACGAACAGAAGCTCGTAGCGGCCTTCCTGCAGATTGATGGGAAAACCAGATTGTCGATGAGATCCATTTTGCATTGCTTTGCTTGGAAAGTGGATGACCTTTTCTAGGTGCACTATAAGCCACAAAATTGACTAGACTTGCGAAAGAATTCAGTTTTTTATTCAGGTAGGACTTTATGCATCTTTTTACATCTGGGTGAAGAGTCCTTTCTACTGCTGGGTTTGGAAGAACGTCTTTAGGACCAGCGGTTCATTGATATGAAAGTCTGAGGGAACTTTGGGTATAAACCGTGGGTTTGTATTTAGAACTATCACATCTTCCCTAATGTGTAAGAAGGGTTCTTGAAAAGACAGTACTTGGATCCCACTGACTCACCTGGCTGATGTAAGAGCTACCTGAAGAGCTACGGTCCATGAAAGAAATTTGAGAGTAGCCCTGTGAACTGGCTCAAATGGTTGTTTCAGGAGCTGCGCGAGGACTATGTTGAGATTCAATGAAGGAGGAAGAAGGCCTGAAAGGCGGAAAAGCGCTGAATAGGGCCTTTAGAAATTATTTGATTATTCTGGATGATCACAGCAAAGGTGAATTGTATGAGCGTCTAAACGATGAGATAGCCCCCAAATGAAACCCTAATGGATAAATGAGCTAGGCCGGAATGTGCCAGATGTAATAAATATACCAATATTCGTTCTGGTGAGGATAATATGGGATGCATCTCTTGCTGGTGGCACCATAGACAGAATCTCTTCCACTTACATAAGTAAGTTTTATAAGTGCTGAATGCTCTGGCCTGGACATTATAGCGCTGTACTCCACAGGGATGTTTAGATGTGCAAACTCACTGTGCTTAGGAGCCATGCTGATAAGTGTAGTGACTGAAGATTTGGGTGCAAGGCCTGCCCTTTGGTCATTGTCAGCAGACGCGGAGATATCTTCAGTGGGATGTGAGGCTTCTCTGAGAACAGGACAAACTCTGAATCAATGCTGTTAAGGCTACGTTGGAGCTATTAAGATCGGTGTGCACGGTTCCATCTTCATTTTGGTGAGAACCATCGGAATCAGGGGAATAGGCGGAAAGGCGTAGATTTTGCACCATGCCATGGAAAACGCATTTCCCTGTGATCTCTGATGGTGATGCCATCTTGCGTAGTATTGGCATTTGGTGTTTGATAGGTTGGCAAAGACACTGCGGTTGGGTGTCCCCATTGAGAAAATACATGAACTGATTTTAATCTGCTGAGAGAATCTGCTATTTTGTTTTGCTTCCAGGGGACATGATCCGCTCCTAGCAGCACTCCATGTTGCATGGCCCGTTCCCAAATTTCCTGTGCTTCTCAGGACAGGAGTAGAGATCTTATACCTCCTTACTTGCTGAGATAATGCTTTTTAGTGATATTGTCTGTTCTTATTAGTACCTGCGAATTGGCAATTCTTGGAAGGAACACCTGCAAGGCTAGGTGGACAGCCTTTAGCTCTAGGAGACTGATGTGTAGTTTCCAAAAAGGCGGTGACCATTTGCCACTGATCCATAGATCCTGCAGAAACGCTCCCCAACTTTCTAATGAAGCATCCGTGGTGATGACCCATGGAGGTGGCTGAGGCTGGAAAGAGGCTGATCTTTAGATGATCCTTTTGAGTCTACTAGCCTACAGCTTTGATCATGGGCGGAGTGATCTTGACTTGTCAAAGCTGCCTGTGGCTTGAATCCATTGTAGGCTGAGCTATTCTTGGAAGGGGCGCATTTTTAGTCTGCAGGACATCATCCCCAATAACGACTTGTAAAGGTGTACTGAAATCTTTTTTCTTCTTTGAACTGACTTTGCTAAGGCCATTAGCTTCTGCTGCCTTTCCGTAGTATGGCAGGCTATGTAGGAGTTGGTGTTCAGGTATGCTCCTAAGAAGGTGATCGTACCTGATGGTTGAGGAATGGACTTTTCCAAATTAATGGTTAGGCCCATGCTGTCTAGCAGGGCAATGCACTTTTTTGTTTACTTAAGTGCTGCTGAGAACGACTTTGCTTTTATCAGCCGGTCATCCAAATATGGGAATACTTGGTGCCTTTGTCTTCTCAAGAATGCGGACACAGTGCTCGGCACTTCGTAAATATTCTGGGGGGTGATTTCAGACCGAATGGCAGAACATGAAACTGGTAGTGGCTGCTGGCTACCGTGAATCTTAAGTAATGTCTGTGGGAAGGGTGGATTGGGATGTGAAAATATGGGTCCTCAAAATCTAGGTTGGACAGGTAGCCTCTGTGGTTCAAACAGAGGAGGACGTCCTGTAGAGTTATCATGCAGAATTATTGTTTTTCAGATAGGTGTTTACATCTCTGTGATCGAGGATAGGTCTCCAGTCTTTCTATTTTTTACAAATGAGGAAGAACCTGGAGTAAAATCCTTTCCTCCACTGAGACAGTGGAACTTTCCCTAATGCGCCTTTGAGAATCATCTTGTTGACCTCCAGTTTGAGTTGGTGGAGATACCTGGGAGTAGATTTGCAAGAAGGACTCGGAGGTGGCATCTGGACAAACTCCAGTGTGTGCACAATTTAAACCAGTTGCAAGACCCAATGGTCTGAAGTTATGGATTGCCACTGCTAGAGGAATGGTGAGATCTTGCCCCCTAGTTTGAAAGATAAAGGGATGGGGGTACCCAGAACCTTGGATGGATCACTGTCTTCGAGTTGAATCCTTTGCTTGATGAGCTGGTCATCCGCTAGACAGTTCTACTGTAGGCCGCTTGCGGCAGTTGCCTCTGAGCATAATGGTGGTGAAATGGATTGGCAGGTGGATGAGTATGAGGGATATCTGCATTGTTGATAGCACCCCCTAGCCCTTGTAGTATTCGTTGTCATCATCTTGATATTTTACATTCAGCTGAGAATGACTATGTGCTGTTCCACAGGGTCCCTCCTCATCAGATGTGTCATCCCCGTCCAACAGGTGGGCTGGTATCAACTGAGTTACCTTACTCGGGGAAGTATGTGCTGGGGTTATTTTTACAGCTTCTTGCCTTTTTTGCCATTTTCCACGAGGTTGTCGACGGTGCTGAAGATAAAGATGTCAATAATGCAACAGGTGCGCTTGTCGGCAGTTAAGTTGCTGTCATCAACAACTTAGAAGATATCTTTATGAGACTACTGCCCGACGAGGTAGTCATTGGAAGAGGCAGATAAAAAGGCGATGGTAACCATCAGCCTTGACGATGATGGCAATATCTACGTCTTCACCGACTATGCCCTCGTTGGCGTGGATAACACAGCGGCGCAGTAGGGTCATTGATGGAATTAACAATGAAGTTGTCGTCAACAGTGGGGAGCTCATAGATCGTCTGTCGACAGGTGGAACAGAGGAAGGCTTAAATGTATGAGACACCTTAATAGGAGGTGTAGGAGGCTGACATGATGATTTGTTTAGCCCTCTCTGTACTGCTGATATGCTCTTTCTTGTCCTTAGAAAAGTGGTAGTTGGATCTTTGAGATGAAGAAAGGCTGCAGCCTTAGTAAGACCCTTAGGTGGTCTTTCTATAGGTCTTCTTTGGCTGCTCTGAGGAGGGATCTTCCCTGAGGTGATCTCTCTCTTTTTTCTGTGATCTTCTAGAAGAGGTAGAGAAGTCTGCACTATCAGAATCAGGTTGATCTCTTGACTTCGGTTTCTGCAACCAGATTAATAACCTGCCTTTCTTGTCCTTCAGGGTTTTGGTGGAAAAGGTAGGTCATACCTTAAAATCCTTTGCAGAGTTGTCTGGTAGAGGCAGTAGATACAATTCTGGTGTGGGTCTTCAGAATGTAATCTCTTCTTATCACAGGTTTTAGAGGTTCTGAATAGACCCTTTTTAGGGTTTAGCGCAAAGCGCTCTGTCCCTGTTATCTCCCTACAGGCTTGTAACCACACCCATGAGTTCAGTTGGTTCGTGGGCTTGCCGTTTACAATTCGCTTCATTAATGGAAGGAGCATATGTCATGCCTTTTTCTGGGTTTTAGTCCCTCCTCGAGCTGAAAACATACGAGGCTCCATGTTTTCAATATGGGTTCTGGACTACCTTTTCTCTTTAGCGAAGTTCTGTTTCCTTTTGTGTCTCCGTGATGCTTCACTGTGGCTGTGGGCTCGCTTATGTGAAACTGTTTTACTTTTCAGTTCATGTGGCAAGAAAAGTCCGGTTAGGAGTTTAAAAAACGAATAGCTCTAACTTGGGCAAACACAAGACCCGTTGCATTGCAAATGCTTGTTTTTTGTCAGACATGGTGACAGTCTTCTATAGATCTAAGAACTAAAGGTGAGACCTTTAGAACCCAGATAAAAAAAAAAAAAGAGGCAAAATCTTTTGAATATTCAAAAAAACTGAGAAAAGCAGAGCAGAGCTCTGTGAAGACTCCCTAGAAGGATGTGCGGTAGAAAATCTGAGGGACTTCTGAGCTTCTCTCAGGAGGGGTCTTAAGCGGGGTGTCGCCTGATTGGTGGACTCTCAAATGTAGTCCATTTCTCAAAATGACTCATACTAAACGGAGAGGCTCAATCAGTCAATCAGGAATATGTAAAGCGCACTACTCCCCTGTTAGGGTCTGAAGGCACTGAGGTGGATCGAGTGGGGGGGTGCTGCCACTGCTCGAACAGCTAGGTTTTGAGAAGTTTCCTGAAGGTAAGGAAGTCGTTGGTCTGGCGTAGGTGGGTGGGAAGAGTGTTCCACATTTTGGTGGCGAGGTGTGAGAATGATCTGCCGCTGGTTGTATTTCTGCAGAAGATTGGGACGGTTGCGAGTGCGAGGTCAGCGGAGCGGAGACGCTGGGTCGGGGTGTAGAAGGAGAGCCGTCTGTTGAGATATTCTGGTCCGGTGTTGTGCAGTGCTTTGTGAGCGTGGGTGAGGAGTTTGAAGGCGATTCTCTTGTTGAATGGGAGCCAGTGCAAGTCTCTCGGATGGCCTGTGATGTGGCGGTGGATGTCCAGGATGAGGCGTGCAGAGGTGTTCTGGGATGCGTTGCAGCCTCTTCTGGAGTTTGCCCGTGGTTCCTGCGTAGAGGGCATTGCTGTAGTCCAGTTTGCTGCTTACGAGGGTTTGGATGACTGTCCCTCTGGTTTCGGTGGGGATCCATTTGTAGATCTTTCAGAGCATGCGGAGGGTGATGAAGCAGGAGGAGGGGGTGGCGTTGACTTGCTGGGTCATGGATAATTAGGAGTCCAAGATCAATCAAAGGGTGCGTGCATGGTCGGTGGGAGCCGGCGCTGCTCCGAGAGTGGCAGGCCACCAGGAGTCATCCCATGCGGATGGAGTGGAACGGAAGATGAGGGCTTCCGTCTTGTCGGAATTGAGTTTGAAGCAGCTGTGCTTCATCCATTCAGCGATGGCCTTCATTCCTTCATGGAGGTTGGTCTTGGCGGAGTCCTTGGTGAGGGAGAGGATCAGCTGGGTGTCGTTGGCATATGAGATGATGTTGAGGTTGTGGGATCGGGCGATGTTAGCGAGCGGGCCATGAAGACGCTGAAGCGGGTCGGGCTGAGGGACGAACCCTGGGGTACGCCGCAGATGATTCTGGTGGCCTCTGGGCGGAATGGGGGGAGGAGGACTCTCTGAGTTCTGCCAGTTAGAAAGGAGGTGACCCAGTCCAGGGCTCTGTTGTGGATTAATGCATTGCTGAGGCGTAAGCATAGGGTGTGGTTGCAGACTGTCGTACGTGGCTGAGAGGTCCAGGAGGATGAGGGCCACGGTTTCGCCGCTAGGCCTATGTCAATATTACCTTATAAAAGGTACCAGGGACTCCCATCTCTACGAAGGGGAATGATTCAACTATGAAAGTTGCAATACTGGAGTGTATATATATCACATCTTTGAGTGACGTCAACAGACCAACAGTGAAAGTGTTGATTGGGAAGCTGTATATATGTTTTTATTTTTAGTATGACATTTTTGGAAAACATAAGACTAGCAATGCAGCTAAAGCGGTCTTTAGGTCAAACCTAACAAGAACAAAGTCACCACTAACTTGCATGTACCTTGTAAGTTTCATATTGCTCAGAGAACACTTGTCAAACTCAGTGCATTGATGCTAAATACAAGTTACTCTTTCATTATGCGGTGCACAATTAAATACATCCATGAATAACAAATTAGCACTGAGTTAAGCCTAAAATAAAAAAAGGCAAATTTAAATTTGTTCTTATATATTTATTGTGAGGTTTCTGTTGGTATTTTATAAAGTATTCTCCAAAAAGTACACACATTAGAAACAAAGTCAAGCCCTATCCTCCATTCAGTATATAGACAATGGCACAAAAATACAAATGTTATTAAAATGGCACAAATATTATAATTAACAGTGCTAACTGTACCGGAATTTACATTGCAATTGATACAAAAAAAAAATCAAAACAGGGTTTATATCTTTCGGTGGAGGACATTTAATACAGGCACATAAATAAAATTATGTGGTGTAAAAAAGATAATCCAGTATCAAAGACTAGCATGTTGAGCAAGGAAAGTTCTTATCCTTTGTAAAAGTTCTTTTTTAACACTGTCTGGAACAAGAGCTGAAAAGGAAGAATAGAAGAATACAACGTTAAAGTAGTTCAGTGATCTTTCAAGTAAAAAAATACCAATTCTCATGCATCATAGTTTTAAGAAATAAAAGTACTTAATCCCACAGAAGGAATCTATCAAAACATTAACCATCTAATAGTCCCCATCAACGTGCTAGCTCTGAAAAAAATGGCATAGTAAAAAATGTATTCCCCCTTTTTATAAAAAGGCTCTCTGCCGAATATATCGACAGCATTTAATTTATTTTCCATTCAAAAAGAAGATAGTTCACATTTAAAGATTATTTTTAGAGAACCATTTTGAAAGGAAAATAAAGAAAATTTGTTAAGCTGAGCAACAAAGGAGGCAGTTTCAAAAAGTAGATATTTGCCATTGTGCCTTCATGGTAGCAGAATCTCAGCAGTACCTCTACTAGCACTTTCTTCTGAAAGTAACTTGTGATCCAGTTTTGATATGGATTGCCGTTCTGATACCACTGTTGAGAATAAGAATGGACTGTTCAGGACTTTCATGATAGTTATCCTGATGTAAAACTAGAATAAGAAATAATTGATGTTTTTTTCTCCTCCATCATGGGGATCTTCCTTAACAGTCCACATCGCTAAAGAAAAAAGCAAGCACATCCCCAACCAGAAGCGCTCATAACAGCAGGAGTGCAACCACCAGAAAGGAAAAAAAGAATCAATCACACACTTCATGAAGGCCTGACTGACTTAGGTGGGCGATATGGAGTCTGATTTTAAACAGTATTCTCTGAATTTAATACTAGTCCCCTATTTTCGAATGTCGTAGAAGGGATTATTTTTCAAATCCAAAGCTGCTGCTGTTCCTCTTTATGGAACGCATCCTGGTTTTCCCAGGAGGTGTTTTGGCCTTTAAACAACAAAGAGGTTGTAGTACACTGTCTACCCAGCTACAGAATGCTTAAAGAGATGCAAATTTTGTGTCATCAACCCACTCACCAGTGTCAGACGAGTTTAAACAGATAAAACAGACCTGGCCAGGCTGCACCAGTATGGTGGTAAAAATCAATATTTGCAAGGGTTCTTGTTATGCTTAGAGAGCCAAGAGTCTTGCTTCCCGTGTGCTTGGTGCTAGAACTTTCAACACCTCTCCTAATTCCAAGACTTGCTATATGGTACTTATAGCAAAAAGGTAATAAGTGATAAGAAGCAGTCAGCCAACCACTGCAGATCAGAAGTTCAGCAACTCTTCTCCTGCCTCCATTCCCTCTCCTGCGATTACAAGTTTATTTTTCAACTTTTTCTAGGCCCTTCATTGAAAATATTTGTAGGTATGTTTCCACATCACATCACTGTGCACTTGTCTTTTCTGTTAGAACCACCAGAACTTTGCCAAGCCTCACTTTGGAATACCGGTAGCCTAACATTGGAATAACAGTACGAGTAGGTGGATCACCTGTTTTTAGTAAGCCAAGACAGCACATTTCCCAGTTTACCATAATAAGCATCACTGGTTGACATGACTTATATAATAAAGAATCTGCCTGTCAATTCGTACGTAAAAAAAACTGTGCTTTTGGAATAGATTATTACCCAGTGTGCTACTTTCGTTGGTCTCTTCCAAGCTAAATATGTATTCATTTTAGTGTCTGCCTTAACTTTTCTTGGTCTCCCAAGAGAGATTTTAAGATACCATTGTGACAAGGTGGGCAACCATTGCCATGGGTAGATGATGCTGGCATTTCTGTTGAATATCAAATTAATTTTACAACAGAATGAAGAAAGGAAAACCACAAAGACCAGCAGACCATTCATCTAGATAAAGTCCATGGGGTAGAAGAAAGGCTCCCTCAAAACTGCGAAGAGAAGGGGTGTTGGTGTTTCATACAATAAATTAAGCTGCTTTATTTTTGGGGGTGTGATGTAAGAAAGAAGTCATCGATTAAGTGCAAAGAGAGCACATATTACCCACAGTTTTGTACTTAGAGACACCTACAGGTCATAAGTGACAAACAGTTTCCCCAGCAGATGGCTTAGGGGCTACTGGGGGGCAGTTTAACCCCTGGTGCCAAGGACAAGACCAGCTATGGGCCCCCGGGAGAGTGCTAGCCAAGCCAAGCACCCCCCTCCCCTGGGCAGGGATGGAAGGGGAAATCGCTTCCCCTTCCACCCCCTCATTCAAACCCATTGGCGTCTGATGAGGTCAGTGCGCAATCGCGTGCTGGCCTCATCAGGGGCCTAACTGATCGGAGGAGAAATGCAAAAGCATTTCTCCTCCGATCACGTGGAGGGGTCAAGAGAGGCACAAAAGGAATGGAAAGGCACGCTGACCCGACGAGAAACGACGCACGGTCTCGCTTGCGAGTGAGAAATCGACGCATCAATGGCCTTTTCTGATGCACACTTGCCCGCGCAGTGTTATTTTGATGCTACACAGGCACTTTTGTACGTTAACAATGTTCTCACTGTTTTCTAAAGGACTGAAGACTCTTATTCTTTGAAAATTCTGAACTTGGTTTGTGTATGTTGGATTTTTGTCCTTTTGGTCTGGTTTTGTTTAGATAAATATTCTCTATTTTTCTAAACCTGTGTTGTGTCATTTTGTAGTGCTTTCGCTGAATTACTGTGTATGTTGGTACAAATCCTTTACACATTGCTTCTGAAGTTAAGCCTGCCTGCTCGTGCCAAGTGGTGAGCGGGGGTTAACTGAGGGTGATTCTCCTTTACCCTGATTAGAGTGAACGTCCTTGCTGGGATGGGATTGTCCTATAAAAATATTTACTCTATTATCATCGATAACCACAATACAGTGCAGGTAAGTATTGTTTTACATTTCTTAACTCAACATCTAAGTACACTGATCATATATATGGATATTATGGGCAAAATATTTTTGCAGATCAATATTTAAAGCTCAATATTCTGGCGGCAGACCTTCTGTAGGCCTGGTTTTCACCACCAGGGTCACATAGAACATCAATAGTATTGCTCACATGCATTCAATAAAAAAATACCATGAAAATGTCTGGATTCTTAAAACAAACAAAAATAAATAAATAATCAAACACAAAGTATACATTTCTCACCTCTGCCTTTTGGAGTAATTTCTGCAACTAAATCATCAACAGTAACTTTTTCTAATCCCTTTTCTTTGATCACATCTACAACAAGGAATACATAAATTATTGACACAAGAACTACATAACTCACAAAAAAAGCTTTAATGCACTGTACAAAGCTCACCAGAGCTCAACAAGCTGAAAGTGTAGAACGTACTAAAATGCAAAGGTAAAAGTTGAGCTGAACGCAAATATACTTTTATAATAAGTAGTTCTAAACTAGTTAAACCTAATGCCTTTATCTGAAAAAATAACTTCTTGAATTATTTCTTCTTAGTAGTGTTTGAAACCTTTGCACATTACATAAGTAGACTTATTTCCAGTTGTGTAAAAATAGTAGAGAAGCCATATTATCATCAAGTTGATTAATAGTTAACCGTGGAATGGTGTATTCTCATCATTTCTGCACCAGTTTAATACACTTCAGGGTCATTTCTTCAGTAGACTAATGGCCCTTCAGCAGCATCCTACCAGGAAGGCAGAAATGAAGGCCCTCACCCCGGTATATAGCCATCTGACAAATTTAGAGTTCTCAGTCTGCCTGGTGGAAATCTCTGTGCCTTTTTGTAATTGTATTTATATACTGCTTACTACCCCCGGCGAGGCGTTGAAGCGCTATTTGGCGAGTAGCACCCTACTCCGGAACCCAACAAGAATTAGTGATGGATTAGTATCAGGAAATAGGAGTACAGTTTTTGTATTATTATGAGTTAATTTGAGCCACGGATATGAGAGTTTGTTAGTTAGATTGACTGGAGTAATGGAGGGGCTGGAGGAGGAAAGAAATCCAGAAGTGTTAATTGGGTGTATATCCCTGATTTACTCATCCCAAAGGCTTGGGATGAGTAAAGGGGGATGGAGGAGGGAAGAGTCTGTGGAAGGGTTAGGGAGATCATAGTAGCAGGGTGAGATAAATGAGGGTGAATTTAGTAGGGTTGTTTGGGAGGTCATGGGGGTAGAGTGAGGTTTGGTGAGTTAGACGTGGAAGCGGAGGGAAGAGCTTAGGCAGAGTTATTTAGGAGATGAAAGTAGTAGAATGGATTTGGGATGAGTCAGAGTGGGAATGGAGGATAGATTGATAGAGGCATGACATATGATGATGGGTAGATACGTGTGATAAGATGAGAGCGGGGATTCATAGATATCTAGTATTTAACAACCTACCTAGGAGCCATGCACTGATCCACGAACACACACACATATATATATATATATATATATATATATATATATATATACACACACACACACACACACACACACACACACACACACACACACAGGTACATACAATACATAATTAGAACCATGGGTACATATATTTAGTCAAACAGGTTTAAAGAGTGTGTGTATTTTATTGTTACGACATAGTAGCGATTAATATTTTCTAAAAAAATATAAACATAACTAGAAATGTACACAATCAGAAAAACATATTTATCAACATAGGCATATGCAGTCCATAGTTGTTTGATTATGGTGGTTATGAAGGAAAGAGCCAACTCTTGAGTAGTTTTCTGAAGACAAGAAAGTTACATGTGGCTCTTATAGTTGGGGGTAATGAATTCCATAGTTTGGCTGCTTGAACGGAGAAGGATGTACCACCTATAGTCTTTTTCTTGTATGGTGGTGTTCTAAGGCAGAGGTTTCTTTGTTGGATGTATTTGGTTATTTTGTTTCTGATAAAAGCGGTCCTGTTCCATGTATAGCTTTGAGGGTGATACAAAGCAGCCTGAAAGTGCATCCTCTGGCAATGCATAACCAGTGCAGTGCTCTCAAGGCAGGGGAGATGTGGTCTTGCGGCTTTACATGTAATAGTAGCCTCGCTGCGGAGTTTTGAATACATTTTAGTTTTTTCATAATAGATAGAGATGATCCACGGTAGAGGCCATTGGCATAATCCAGTTTGGATAGTACAAGCGAGATAGTAGCTTGCACCTTGTGTGGAAATCCGAGGTGGGGGATGATGCGTCGTAAAGTCTTCAAGGTGATGAAGCTTGTTCGTGCTAATTTGTCCACTTGGGCATTCATAGTTAACTTGGAATCCATGGTGATTCCAAGGTTTTTAACTTCCTTGGATAATTCAGGAGGTCGTCAGGCCAGACGCACAGAGGGTCATAACTTTTCCATCCACCACATATGAGTATTTCTGTTTTGGAGGTATTTAGTTTGAGATGGCTCCAGGTCATCCACTGATCAAGGGCTCTGAGGCAACTGAAGATTTCTGAGTTTTCAATGTTTTTGGGGCATTCTAATTTAAGTAGTATTTGTGTGTCATCTGCATAGTTGTAGCATGTGAGATGAAAATCATTGATTAGTTCTGGTAATGATATCATGCAGATGTTGAAAAGCAAAGGTGAGATGATTGATCCTTGGGGGACCCCTGCTTTTGTGAGGTAGGGTTCGGACGAGAAGGGGCGCGACTAGATGATATTAGATCTATTTTGAGGATAGGAAGTAATCCAGTCGAGAGCAGTCCCTTGTATGCCGGCTTCGTGGAGTCTTTGAATTAGGGTGTCATGGTCAACCGCATCAAAGGCAGCCGAGAGGTCCAAGAGAAGTAGTGCAGAAACTCCATTGCGGTCGACTGTGTTTTTAAGAACATCCCAGATTGCTATGAGTGCTGATTCAGTGCCTCTTCCTGGGCGGAATCAAGTTTCGAAGTCTGAAAGTATAGATTTGTGACATCTGGGCAAATGCTGCTCTTTCTATCAATTTGCCCAGGAAAGGTCCATTTGTGATTGGTCTATAGTTGTTGGGGTCTTGCAGGTCTAGGTTTGTTTTCTTTAAAAACTGTCGTATGTATGCCTTTTTCAGGTCTACAGGAAAAGTTCCTGTAGTTAAAGAGTTGTTGATGATTCTTCTTACAGGTGTGGCAGCAGAAGTAGATAAAAGAATGTTCTTGAAGATTTGTGGTGGACAAGGGTCAGAAGGGCAAACGGAAGGCCTGCTTGCTTTGCCCAAATCCATAAATTCACTTTGGGATATTTGTTGCAAGGACTGTAGAGGCTGGGTTGGTTTATTCTTAGAGAGTATTTTAGAAAAGGGGTTGGTGCTGATGGTTTTCTTCTGTTTTAAATACGAGTCCAATGTGTCTGCCTTGGTTGTGTAGTGAGTTGCCAATTTGTTTGTGAAATCTTGAGTAGTGGGATGGCTTCCTTCCATGCATGTAGGTTTTCAAAATTCATTGAGAATTTTATAAAATTCCTTGGTTGTAGATTTAGCATTTTGAATTCTGTCTGAGTAGTACCTTTTTTTTTTTTTTTAGCTTTTTTGATTGATGATTTGTATATTCTGTTAAGTTTGTGTAGCTGCCGTTTGTCTTGACTGTTGTTTGTTTTGAGCCAGGTCCGCTGCAACTTTCTGGTTTGATGCTTTATCTTTTTACGTTCTGTGTTTCTCCAAGGTGTTGGCTTTCTTTTGCTTTGTTTAGTTTTTCTGAGTGGTATTAGGATATCAAAAGCTTCCTGTAGCCACTCAAAGTTTTGGCACAGAATTAATTGTATCTAGGTCTGTGTTGGCTGTTAGTTGTGTTTCTAAGTCATCCAAATTGAGTTTTCTCCGTGGTCGGTAGGTGCATGTAAGTAAGTAGTTGTGGGGTGTGTCAATTTGTGGAGTTTTATGTTGGAGTTTTATCAAATGGTGGTCTGACCAAGTGATTGGCGTGATGCTATGAACGGTAACTAATTCAGCCTTAGCAAAAATGACATCTAGAATGTGTCCAGCGATGTGTGTGGGACTGTGTACAATCTGATGTAGGTTCAATGCGACTAGGCCAGTGGTGATAGCTTTTGGATGGGGCATATTGGTTTTGTCATACCATAACATTTAGATCCCCAAGAATGCATAGGTTGGAGTATAGTGTAATAAGGTTTGAGCATGTATCTAGAAAAGCATCTGGGAATGTGGAGTTGTTAGGTGGGGGTCTGTAAAGGAGGATAAAGTTACAGGAGGAAGATGGAGTAGGGTGGCATCTGGTGAGGAGGGCTTCACAACCTTATATGGAAATGTTGTCTGTTTTAGTGAGGTGTATTGCCTGTTTGAATATAATAGCTAGTCCACCTCCTCTCTTGCCTATACGGTTTTGTGTGATGGTTTGATAGCCCGGAGGAAGGGCTTCGTGCAACACTGGGGCCATGTCATCTCCCAACCAGGATTCAGTTATGAACATTAAGTCAGGTTGTGGGTCTGAGCAGGTCGTAGATGTGGTGCTTGTTTTTTGAGAGTGATCGAGCATTTATGAGCTGGCAGTTTAGAAAAGGTGTGTTAGCTGTAGTGTTGTTTTGTTTAGGAGAAGGGTAAGTAGTATAATATGGGCTTGAAGCAGGAGTGTGGTTAGTTGTGATAACTGTGTGAGGCTCACAATAGTCTTGCTTTTCAATATAGTGTTCCTCTTTCAGCAGGTTAAGGAGGCATTTTGTTGGGTGTGTGTGTGGGTGGTGGACTTGGTGGCTGAGAGAGACATGATGAGTGTACTGTTTTTTGTAGGGTAGTCTTATTATGTAATAGACAAGGGGATGCGAGGTTGTCCAGAGTGGCATGTTGTTTATTTTCTTTACGTCTGTTTAGTGTGGATGGAGTATGGGTTAGGGGTGGTGGAGGAGCATGTGGATCATGATCTAAGGCTTTAGGGGAGCTAACGCCATTGCCCCTCTTCTCAAGGCACCAAGTGGCCAGATTGCAATGTTTTTGTTAATAAATTTTTTTTTTTTTTTTTAAAAGCTCCACTTGGAAATAAACAAAAATAAAAACCGCCAACCCTAAATTATCTAAAAATGACACAAATACATAGTAAGAAGGAGCACGACATAATGACCTGCCAAAGATCTGCTTAGCCCTGGTAAAACCAGTTCTACATGCACAAGTCAGCTTCAACTCAAAACGATCTGCGCATAGTACCCACACTACGGCCAATTTTCAAGAGGCTGGCTATTAAGGGAAACTGCTCCTTCAAAACATCATCCATGACTTAATATACGCAGAAACCCAACAAATGTATTGCTTTGACATTGGTATTGATCTCTTAGAAGCAGAAAGAGAATAGTGATTCACATACCTTGCATAGAAAAAGCACCATTGGTAGATCTTTTTCAGGCCAGGCAACTAAAATTTAGACACCTCTTTAACGACATCAGAAATACATTAATTATGATCAGCTTTTCTCTATGCAATTTATTTTCAGAGAACCACTATTACTGATCTTCCATATAACTGCTAAAAACATTAGATAAACAGAGCAATGGATGAAGAGGGCTTGTAAGAATCCATTTTGAATTGCTCCATTTCCTTTAACACGTGTAAGTTTGAGCTCTTTTCTCTCTGAACGCACTGCCTATCACAAATGTTATCTTATATCTTGCTCTGTGGTCTTCTGCCTTCTGCTCTTCGTCTTCTGTATCTTCTTTGTTGATCTTCTGTTCGTCTGCTCTTCTGCTTCTCCATCCCCTGCATCTCCCTCTGTGTTCTTCTGTTCTTCTGTGTTCTTCTCTTCTGTTCTTCTGTGTTCTTCGGTTCTTCTGTGTTCTTCTCTTCTGTTTTCTTCCGGTCTTCTGTGTTCTTCTCTTCTGTGTTCTTCCGGTCTTCTGTGTTCTTCGGTCCTCTCCGACTCCTGTCTCTTCCCGCCCCCGTCTCTGCCCTCCTGCTCCTGCCTCACCCCCCTCTATCTCTCGCTATCACCCACATCTACCGTTTCGCTACCTGCCTCCCTCACTCCTCTACCTATCTCTCCACCTAACTCCCTCACTCACCCCCTCCTCCTATCTACCTATTTTTCTATCTCTCCACCTATCTATCCATCTATCTATTTCCCTATCTCTCCCCCCGTCCCGACACCCCCTCTGTTACCTATCTCCCTATCCTCTCACTCTACCTCTCACCCTCACCCACCTCTACCACCCCCCTCCCCTATCTTTTCAACCCTACTCCTATCTATCTCCCTATTCTCCTAAAACTCTAACACTCACCCCCCCTCCACCCTTAAACCCCCCCAGCTCTTCTCACTCTACCTGTCCCCCCCTCCCTCGCGCTTTCCCGCCGCGACCTCCTGCACGCCCCCCCCAGCTCCCATTCGCCCCCAGCTGACCCCTCCCCCCCTCCCTCTTATGGCGGCCGCTGCGCGACAGTGGTAGCGACCCTTGACCCAAGGGTAGGTCACTCCCCCTGCCGCTGCAGCTCCTCCAGGTTCCTGAGTTCCTGAGACCCACCTCACAGTAAGTACCCCCCACCTCCCAGCCCCTCGCCCTGCCCCGCGCTACTCACCTTCTCTCCTGCTCCTGCTTCTGCTTCTTTTCCTCCTCTCTGTCTCTTCCTCCTCGCTCCTCCTCTGCAATCTTCTTCTGTACTCTTCTTCTCCCCGTCTTCTCTCTTCTTCTGTGTGCTCCTCAGCCTCTCCTGTCGCCTCTCTTCTTCCTCATCTTGCTCTGTGGTCTTCTGCCTTCTGCTCTTCGTCTTCTGTATCTTCTTTGTTGATCTTCTGTTCGTCTGCTCTTCTGCTTCTCCGTCCCCTGCATCTCCCTCTGTGTTCTTCTGTTCTTCTGTGTTCTTCTCTTCTGTTCTTCTGTGTTCTTCGGTTCTTCTGTGTTCTTCTCTTCTGTTCTTCTGTGTTCTTCCGGTCTTCCGTGTTCTTCTCTTCTGTTCTTCTGTGTTCTTCCGGTCTTCCGTGTTCTTCTCTTCTGTTCTTCTGTGTTCTTTGGTTCTTCTGTGTTCTTCCGGTCTTCTGTGTTCTTCCAGTCTTCTGTGTTCTTCCAGTCTTCTGTGTTCTTCCAGTCTTCTGTGTTCTTCCGGTCTTCTGTGTTCTTCCGGTCTTCTGTGTTCTTCCGGTCTTCTGTGTTCTTCCGGTCTTCTGTGTTCTTCCGGTCTTCTGTGTTCTTCCGGTCTTCTGTGCTCTTCTCTTCTGTTCTTCTGTGTTTTTCCGGTCTTCTGTGTTCTTAGCTTCTTCGGTCCTCTCCGACTCCTGTCTCTTCCCGCCCCTGTCTCTGCCCTCCTGCTCCTGCCTCACCCCCCTCTATCTCTCCACCTATCTCTCACTATCACCCACATCTACCCTTTCGCTAACTGCCTCCCTCACTCCTCTACCTATCTCTCCACCTAACTCCCTCACTTACCCCCTCCTCCTATCTACCTATTTTTCTATCTCTCTACCTATCTCTCCATCTATCTATTTCCCTATCTCTCCCCCCGTCCCGACACCCCCTCTGTTACCTATCTCCCTATCCTCTCACTCTACCTCTCACCCACCTCTACCACCCCCCTCCCCTATCTTTTTAACCCTACTCCTATCTATCTCCCTATTCTCCTAAAACTCTAACACTCACCCCCCTCCACCCTTAAACCCCCCTCCCCCAGCTCTTCTCACTCTACCTGTCCCCCCCCCTCCCTCGCGCTTTCCCGTCGCGACCTCCTGCACGCCCCCGCCCCCCAGCTCCCATTCGCCCCCAGCTGACCCCTCCCCCCCCCTCTTATGGCGGCCGCTGCGCGACCGCGCCGGATGCGCGCCAGAGTCAAGCCCGTCTGCGCCTGGCCCGCGCCCAGCGCCACGACCCCTGGTCCCCAGCCCTCCCCTACCCCGCTGACCCGCTACGACCCCACCACCCTCCACGCCCTCAACCCCAGGCGCTCCAACACCTGCTTTCAAGCCCACCACAAGCGCACCCATGGACCCTTCGCCTGTAACTCCTGCAAACGCATCTTCCACCACGCAACTACCACGACCACCAGCCCACGCGCCATCAACCACCTCAAGTGCATCCTGGTCAACGCTCGCTCTGTCCACAAGCACGCCGTTGAACTCTGGGACCTCCTGGACTCCACAGCTCCGGACGTCGCCTTCATCACGGAAACCTGGATGAACGCCTCATCAGCTCCAGACATCGCCACTGCCATCCCCGAAGGCTACAAGATCTCCACAAAAGACCGCACCAACTAAGTAGGAGGAGGTATCGCCATCGTCTTCAAAGACTCCATCAGCGTCACCACCTCCACCGAAGACACCCCTCTCGCCGCTGAACATCTGCATTTTCAAATTCGCACCAACCCCAGGACCACCCTCAGAGGATCCCTCGTCTACCGTCCCCCCGGACCGCGCGCCCCTTTCAGCGACGCCATCGCCGACTTCATCTCCCCGCACGCCCTCGCCTGACTACATCCTCCTAGGCGACCTCAACTTCCATCTGGAACAGAACAACGACCCCAACACCACAGCCCTGCTCGACAACCTCACCAACCTCGGCCTCAAGCAACTGGTGAACACCGCCACCCACATCGCCGGACACACGCTCGACCCTATCTTCTCCGCCAGCAAACACATCATCTTCAGCCACACCTCCACTCTACACTGGACCGACCACAGCTGTGTCCACTTCACATTCCGACGCGTGACCCGCCACCTCCGCACTCAACCCATCCCTCGTCGACAGTGGAACAAGATCCCCGAAGAGCAACTCTTCTCCGCACTCGCCGCCAACCAACCCACCCTCACCACCGACCCCAACGACGCAGCCCTCAGCCTCACAAACTGGATCTCCAACTGCGCAGACAACCTTGCTCCCCTCAAACGCACGCATCGACAGACCAACACCAAAAAACCTCTCTGGTTCTCTGACACCCTCAAAGAATCAAAGAATCAAAGAAAACTTGTCGCACCCTCGAGAAGGCCTGGCGCAAAGACCACACCGCTGACAACATGACCGCCCTCAAGAACGCTACCCGCGAACACCACCACCAGATCCGCGCTGCCAAAAGGAACTTTTTCACCGACAGACTGGACAAAAACAGCCACAACAGCAGAGAACTTTTCAGCATCGTCAAGGAGTTCTCCAACCCCAACGCCAATGCCAACGCCGTCACGCCCTCACAGGATTTGTGCGAATCCCTCGCCACCTTCTTCCATCGCAAGATCAGCGACCTCCACGACAGCTTCGGACACCAGACCCAACCAAACATCACCGAACCCGCACCCCCGGCCTTCACCCTCAACAACTGGACCCACATCAACACTGAAGAAACCAAATCCATCATGAACTCTATCCACTCCGGCGCCCCTTCGGACCCCTGCCCTCACTTCATCTTTAATAAAGCCGACGACATCATCGCCCCGCACCTCCAGGCCGTCATCAACTCTTCTTTTTCTTCTGCTACCTTCCCCGAATGCTGGAAACACGCCGAAGTCAACGCCCTCCTAAAGAAACCTACGGCTGACCCGAGCGACCTGAAAAACTTCCGCCCCATCTCTCTCCTGCCTTTCCCAGTCAAAGTAATAGAGAAGACCGTCAACAAACAGCTGACCACCTTCCCGGAAAACAACCTGCTCGACCCTTCACAAACCGGATTCCGAACCAACCACAGCACGGAAACCGCCCTCATCTCAGTCACAGACGACATCAGAACCCTGATGGACAACTGTGAAACAGTCGCCCTCATCCTCCTTGACCTCTCGGCTGCCTTCGACACCGTCTGTCACCGCACCCTAATCACCCGCCTCCGCTCCACCGGGATCCAAGGCAAGGCCCTGGACTGGATCGCCTCCTTCCTCTCAAACCGTTCCCAAAGAGTTTACCTCCCACCGTTTCGCTCAGACCCCACCAAGATCATCTGCGGCGTACCTCAAGGCTCATCGCTCAGCCCGACACTCTTCAATGTCTACATGAGCCCCCTCGCCAACATCGTACGCAAGCACGACATCATCATCACCTCCTACGCCGACGACACCCAACTTATACTCTCCCTCACCAAGGACCCCGCCAGCGCCAAGACCAACCTACAAGAGGGGATGAAGGACGTCGCAGATTGGATGAGGCTCAGCCGCCTAAAGCTGAACTCTGACAAAACGGAAGTCCTCATCCTCGGCAACACCCCGTCCGCCTGGGATGACTCCTGGTGGCCCCCGGCCCTCGGTACCGCACCGACCCCCACAGACCACGCCCGCAGCCTCGGCTTCATCTTGGACCCCCTTCTCACCATGACCAAGCAAGTCAACGCCGTGTCCTCCGCCTGCTTCCTCACCCTCCGCATGCTCCGCAAGATCTTCCGCTGGATCCCCGCCGACACTAGAAAAACCGTGACCCACGCCCTCGTCACGAGCCGCCTGGACTACGGCAACACCCTCTACGCTGGGACCACCGCCAAACTCCAAAATCGCCTGCAACACATTCAAAACGCCTCGGCCCGCCTCATCCTCGACGTACCCCGCAACAGCCACATCTCCGCACACCTGAGACACCTGCATTGGCTCCCAGTCAGCAAAAGGATCACCTTTCGACTTCTCACCCACGCACACAAAGCCCTCCACAACAAGGGACCGGAATACCTCAACCGACGCCTCAGCTTCTACGTCCCCACCCGCCTCCTCCGTTACTCTGGCCTCGCGCTCGCTGCCGTCCCTCGCATCCGCCGCTCCACGGCGGGTGGGAGGTCTTTCTCCTTCCTGGCAGCCAAGACCTGGAACTCCCTCCCCACCAGCCTCAGGACCACCCAGGACCACTCCGCATTCCGGAGACTCCTAAAAACCTGGCTTTTCGAGCAGCAGTAACCCCCCCCCTTTCCCCATGCGCCTTGAGACCCGCACGGGTGAGTAGCGCGCTTTATAAATGTTAATGATTTGATTTAATTTATGTATATTTGTTTAAGTAAAATAAGCCTGGCTCCACACCACAGGCTTGCAGCTGGTTTCTTTCCCTAGCTGGGGCACGTTACTCATTATAATCATGTGGTAAAAATAACTAACTGACCTCGGCTGTTGTATTTTGGGGAGGGAAAGGCTGATATCTATACCTTTGAACCACCCAATCCTTTGTGGGGAGTCAGGCAGCTGAAGAAGGGAATCGAGGACAAAGCAGGGAATGGAACCGGTGTGTGGAAACTGATTACCTCCTTAAAATATCTGTATGACGTATATCAGTATTTACATACTTATTGTATCCTTTGATGTATGAGTATAAATGTCACTGTTAAACGCTCCATGGGAGCACACTTCACTTCGGGCCAGGGATGCCAGTGGTAAACCTGTCCTCTTTTGCTGCAGCAAAAATAAACAGACCTTTGGTCATTGATTTTTCACTCCGGCTCTTAGTTTCAAAACTCCTTTGTAAATGCATTTGTAAGTATCTACAAAAACGTGCCTGACAGGCTGACTGAAAACCCCTGCATGTTTTTTTTACACAATCTATCGTAATATATTGTCTGTCTTCCAATCATGATGTTTGGAGACAAAATTTAATTACTAACCAGTTTAATGTTGTTGTTGTGTAGGATTTGAAGTGCTGCTTTGATACAAGTAAGATGCTGAGCGTTCTGCGCAACAAATGGTTATTTAAACGTAACTCTTCTAATTTTCAGTTTCCAATATTTCCCTTTCCAACTTGTGACCAAGAACATCAAAAAGACAAACACCGACTTTACTACAAAAAAATGCAAAACTAAGTTAACCATGAGCATAAGGTAGTTGGTAAAAATGACAGTACACTGGGAACCTTTCTGCTGCAAGGCTCATTGCAAAACCAATTAATGTACATGGGACCACATCCCAAATTCTTTTTTACATGGGACTTCTATCCCTCATGGATGAATAATCTAGTTAAAGAAGGGGAGAGGTGATGGGGTGAAGATGTACCTTTGCAGTGTGCCTTTAATTGGTCTTTCCAGCCGCACTCTATTAACTTGGCTCGCAGCAACTCTTTAAGCCTGGAAAATCAGAGAGATATTTATGACCTCAGTTTAAGCACTTTAAAGACATTTTTTTTAAACTGCTATGTTAGCATCTTCCTCAAACTGCAACACTTTTTGCCCTTCAGACAATACCACTTGAGGATAAATAGACACATTTCGGTCTCATTCATTTTAAACTACTTACCTTTCTCGTTCCCCAGTCTCGATAAGCTTCTGATTAATAGCTGCTCTCATTTGTGCATCTTTATTCATTTTGAAGACCAGGATCTATGAATGCTTGGATAGCTATGAAAAACACATTACAAAAGTGTTAAGACTCAGATCAAGTGGATCGGACATATATAGAAGACTTAAGATACCTGTGTTCAATAGGACTATTCAACATACAGGGAGTGCAGAATTATTAGGCAAATGAGTATTTTGACCACATCATCCTCTTTATGCATGTTGTCTTACTCCAAGCTGTATAGGCTCGAAAGCCTACTACCAATTAAGCATATTAGGTGATGTGCATCTCTGTAATGAGAAGGGGTGTGGTCTAATGACATCAACACCCTATATCAGGTGTGCATAATTATTAGGCAACTTCCTTTCCTTTGGCAAAATGGGTCAAAAGAAGGACTTGACAGGCTCAGAAAAGTCAAAAATAGTGAGATATCTTGCAGAGGGATGCAGCACTCTTAAAATTGCAAAGCTTCTGAAGCGTGATCATCGAACAATCAAGCGTTTCATTCAAAATAGTCAACAGGGTCGCAAGAAGCGTGTGGAAAAACCAAGGCACAAAATAACTGCCCATGAACTGAGAAAAGTCAAGCGTGCAGCTGCCACGATGCCACTTGCCACCAGTTTGGCCATATTTCAGAGCTGCAACATCACTGGAGTGCCCAAAAGCACAAGGTGTGCAATACTCAGAGACATGGCCAAGGTAAGAAAGGCTGAAAGACGACCACCACTGAACAAGACACACAAGCTGAAACGTCAAGACTGGGCCAAGAAATATCTCAAGACTGATTTTTCTAAGGTTTTATGGACTGATGAAATGAGAGTGAGTCTTGATGGGCCAGATGGATGGGCCCGTGGCTGGATTGGTAAAGGGCAGAGAGCTCCAGTCCGACTCAGACGCCAGCAAGGTGGAGGTGGAGTACTGGTTTGGGCTGGTATCATCAAAGATGAGCTTGTGGGGCCTTTTCGGGTTGAGGATGGAGTCAAGCTCAACTCCCAGTCCTACTGCCAGTTCCTGGAAGACACCTTCTTCAAGCAGTGGTACAGGAAGAAGTCTGCATCCTTCAAGAAAAACATGATTTTCATGCAGGACAATGCTCCATCACACGCGTCCAAGTACTCCACAGCGTGGCTGGCAAAAAAGGGTATAAAAGAAGGAAATCTAATGACATGGCCTCCTTGTTCACCTGATCTGAACCCCATTGAGAACCTGTGGTCCATCATCAAATGTGAGATTTACAAGGAGGGAAAACAGTACACCTCTCTGAACAGTGTCTGGGAGGCTGTGGTTGCTGCTGCACGCAATGTTGATGGTGAACAGATCAAAACACTGACAGAATCCATGGATGGCAGGCTTTTGAGTGTCCTTGCAAAGAAAGGTGGCTATATTGGTCACTGATTTGTTTTTGTTTTGTTTTTGAATGTCAGAAATGTATATTTGTGAATGTTGAGATGTTATATTGGTTTCACTGGTAATAATAAATAATTGAAATGGGTATATATTTTTTTTTGTTAAGTTGCCTAATAATTATGCACAGTAATAGTCACCTGCATACACAGATATCCCCCTAACATAGCTAAAACTAAAAACAAACTAAAAACTACTTCCAAAAATATTCAGCTTTGATATTAATGAGTTTTTTGGGTTCATTGAGAACATGGTTGTTGTTCAATAATAAAATGAATCCTCAAAAATACAACTTGCCTAATAATTCTGCACTCCCTGTATTGTTATAACATTAATGGGAGTGTGGGCTGTACTGCTCATCCAAATATAAATAGAAACCTTTATTATATAGTACTGAAAGGATTAAGATCTGCACAAAAATAGTTAAGATTGGAGTAAGGCAGTTCACGCACAGCATGGATTACTGTAGTTACCTGTATAAGGTAAAATGATTAGTACACAAAACCCCTCACTAGGAGCTAGATTTTCTCTTGTCCAGTCCCCTTGATACACCGAGCTTCTCAGGTGACGCATGCAATAATCACTCTAATTAACACCACCAAATAACTAATCACCTGAAATCTTAAGTCCCATAACTTAACAGTCTCCACACTCGACTGCATAAAGCAAGAGGTTTTTGCAGGGATAATTGTTTTTTTTCCATTTAGATTTTATCTTTGCTCATATTAGTGTATGTTATTTGCTATTTTTAGCATTTTTGTTCACAATGATGCAAGCTGTAACACCTCCAGCTCCTTTTCTACAGGATCCTGGGAAAGCTCCACTGAAGTGGTGATTCTGGCTCAGGTCTTTTAATGCTTATTTAGGAGATATTGACATAATCAAGTTTAAATCAGATCTAAAGAGAAACTTGCGATATTGTTATTTGAGGGGGGTGAGGGAAAAATGTGTTTGATCATTTGCCAGAGTATACGCCAGCTGAAGAAACTCATAAGTTTCAAAACACAGTAAAGCAACTGGAGATTAATTTTGAGGGTTTACGTTAATTTGGTAGTACACAGACAATTTTTTTATTTTTTTTTATTTTAACCAGAGTTGAAGGTTCTTTGGTGTCCGTAGACACATTTGTCATTGCATTTAAAGTTCTGGCATCATATCATGAACATGCTAATCTTACTTGACAGCTAATTTGTGATAAAATTGTTTCCAGGTGTAATTCTAAAACAATTCAGGAACTGTTCTTATCCTGCAAAAAACGCAATCTTGATGAAGTAATTGACTAAATTCTAGCATCAACCAAAATAGTTGCTGGTAGCAATAAGCACCAATAGTCAAGCGAAGAATCTAAACGTACTGACGACAGGTTAAACAAGTTAGTACTAGCTATAGAAATTTAGGCACTTTGAGGTGTAGATAATAAGGGTTATTGTGATCCTTATGTAGACGTTACTATTGAGACCAATCATATTTCTCACTTACTATTACTAGGTCCTGGAGCAAGAATTACTGTCATTGACATTGTTGTAAGAAATGTGAAAAACAAACGCATTACCCAGACTATGAAATGTAAAACATTGTGCAACTTCAAGCATCAACAGAGGCTACACCACTGTCACAATCAAAAAGCAGTTTAGGTCAAACCGTCACACTGACTCAAGCACTGTGAAAAGTTCATTCAAGGATGTAGCAGAGTAAGAAACAAAAAAGTGTCTTCTGTTAAAGGCCAACCCATGTCTGACCAACCTTCAGGTATTTACAACAGTAGCACATGAGTCCCCGGCACACCATCTAGGCCTTACCACAGATCACAGACTGATTAGATACTTGGCACATAACTGAATTAGGCCAAAGCACACAGGTGCGCGATTTAGAGTGGGTGCAAGGAAGGAAACCAAATTCCAAAAGCTCAGGAGTCCTGGACCAACAATGCTGTCAGCACACACTTCAAATAAAAAACATTTACTACAGAGCACGTGGACACTCACAGGTCAAAGAATGCTCAGTTATAAACCTTTGTTGAATGTACAATAAAGAGAGAATAATGTCTAAACCTAGAAACTTAGTGTTACGGGGTCACATGTTTCAGAGGGTTTTCCATTTTAAACTCCAACTTGAAAGTTATCAATTGTTAATCGTGTGTAATAAAATATTGTACAGGTTTGTATAAAAGGGCCTGTCTGAACAGGCTGATGAAAAAATGTAGAGGTAGGTCATGCAGGGCTGAGGCACAGTCCGCAATGTATTTCTCCCTGCTGTGTCAGTTAGCAAATACTGTCTTTGGAATTGCCAAGAAGAGTCAGTGCGTTCATTTCTGAGTCAAGAAAGGTATTTAGTAATTGTCGTTCAATGCCAGCCCACAAATTCGATATAAATCTTTTATTAAGTGAGGCTGCGCCCGCAGCCTTGTTCCTTAGGGAAACTTGGCTGCATGAAGGGCCGGGGCCAGATATTAACCTGGCATTACCTCCAGGATACCCGATAGCCAGGGTGGACAGAATTATCTCTAGAGGGAGAGGACTCGCGATTATTTATAAGGATTCTTTTAAGATGACTTACCAGCCCCTCCAGCTATCAGAAGGGGAAGGCATGCTCTTTTCCCTCGCGCTTAATTCTCTATTTACACTGTAAGGAATCTTACTCTATCGTCCTCCCAGCTCGCCAGAGAACTTTTTAGAGTCTCTCCCAGACCATATTGCCGATTTAATATGTAAGAGACCCAATTTCACCATCTTAGGCGATTTTAATATTGATGCTGAGAACCTAGATCAGCCGGCGGCGAGACGTCTCCTGGGCGACATGGACTCGCTGGGACTAGAGCAATTGGTGTGAGGCCCGACACACGAAAAGGGACACACCATCGACCTAGCGTTTAGCAATCTAACAGCTTAAACTTCTAAACCCCCTATTCCTTTGGCTTGGTAAGACCACTTCCTAATTTCACTGGATTTAGCCATTGATATCGTAGGAAGCAGCCCCAAACCAGTTGCGCAGCCCGGCAGGCCGTGTTACAAGCTTAGTACAAATGAATGGATTGTTGTGCTGAAAAAACGTAAACCCCTGTTTTTAACAGGGCTGATACCAAAGCGGAGTCATTCAATGATTGAATCATTGACAGTCTGGATATAGCACTCCCTCGTAGGGTAAAAAATGATATTCGTGGGAAAGCTGGTGCTCTGTGGTTTACCCCTCACCTGCAACTTCTTAAAATAAAGATTAGAAAAGAGAAGGTAGAGAAAATCATACGACCTGGCTGATAGGGATGCGTATGGGAAAGCAAGTAGATTTTACCACGCCGAGATAAAATCAACACAGGGCACCTATTATGCTGACAGAATTGAAGAAGCCTCTGGCTCTCCCAAAGAAGTCTTTCAGGTGTTAAAAGAAATTCTCCAGGTACCCCTAGAAGAGAATCTCATTGAAGCTTCCCTAGAGCATAGCAATAAGCTAGCCGGTTTCTTCCAACAAAAAATCCTGGACATACATTCAGATTTTTCTAACAGTATGCCCAGGTTAGAAGAGCAGGATAAATCCACCAATTACGGCATAGCAACTATTTCCCAGTTCGCCCTCCTCTCCCAGGAGCAGGTT
Organism: Pleurodeles waltl; assembly: GCF_031143425.1. Classification (NCBI taxonomy): domain Eukaryota; kingdom Metazoa; phylum Chordata; class Amphibia; order Caudata; family Salamandridae; genus Pleurodeles; species Pleurodeles waltl. Next base: position 924,408,480 of record NC_090439.1, on the reverse strand, counting down.
GCTTCGCCTCTCACCTCACTCAAGACAGGATCTCCTTTGGGCTCTTCTCCCCCCCCAATATACTAGCTCAAGAAGTGGCGGCGATTGTCCTGGTTCTGACGGAAATTCTGAATGTATCAATATCTAGGGAGTCAGTCCCGGGTCAGTGGAAGCACGCTATAGTTAAACCACTGCTAAAGAAATCCATCTTGGATGCCGCAGCACTCAAGAATTACAGACCCATTTCTCTACTACCCACTCCGGCCAAAATATTAGAATGAAAATATGAATGTTTAATACTCAACTCTCCACCTTTCTGGAAGAAAGTAACTGTCTCCATCCTACCCAGATGGGTTTTCATCAAATTCTGTCCTCCTGTTTACAAGCAGTCACAGGATGGATGACGGACAGTAGATTGCAACTAAAAGGTGATCAAACGGAGCTAATGATCTTGGCCCATGATCCTGGTCCAGGCAAGCCGCTTATGATTCCAAGCGCACTGGGGGGGAACTTCCTCCCCCTAAGAAACATATTAAGAGCCTAGGGATATAGTTGGACCCCGCTGGAACAGCATGCTAGGCATATATCGGCCACTTGCTGTGACTTATTGAGACTCTTGAGGAAGGTTTTTACAATTCTTCCATCCCTGGCAAAAAAAAAAACGTATCATTCAGGTAATCATTCTCCTCAGACTTGATTACGGCAATGGTTTATTTCTTGGCTCTCCTACATATGTGAAAAAGAAACTGCAGTTGGTACAAATTGCAGCAGCCCATCTTCTACTCGACATCCCCAGACCTACCTCTGTTAAATCAGCATTAGTTTTGTTACACTGGTTGCCTGTGAAACAGCGCATAAAATTTAAGGCTTTGTGCTGTATTCACAGGTCTCTCTACAACAGAGGTCCTCTGCTACTAAAGAACTTTGCTTCCTTCTATAAGCCTAATAGAGACCTCAGGTCGGCATCAGCAGCTTTGGCCACCCTAACTAGAGTTAAAAAAGCTAGATGGAGTGGTGCCACAATGGCATATTTGGGAGCCAAGCTGTGGAACTCCCTCCCAGACCTCGGCATATAAGCCATGAATATAACTTTCGTAAGGCACTTAAAACCTGGCTGTTTTAGAATTGCCTGCCCCCTCTGCCTTGTTCAGGTTGCGGTCCGTCAGGGCTAGGAGGCCCCAGGGTAGCCATGTGCTTTATAAATTTTATAACATAACATATTCGTTCACCTCGCAACAACCTTGATAAGTTCAAAGAGAAGTGGTCTGATAAAAATCTATTGCCACCTGACGTCTTTCATTACCTCTGTCTTTCAGGGTAGCAGAAGTGATCGTAATGGGTACTTTTAGGCTGACATTGGTTTCTGTGACAGAATGATAAAAGGTAAAGTATATCTGGCTAAAAATTTATTCATGTTCTGGGTTGGGGGCATGAGGTAGATTTTGGTATGATAATCAGACCAGGAAAGCCATGTCCTGTGGCTTTACAAGAAAATCACTGGGGGTGCCTGCTTTGTCTAGGCATCAACAATTGAACATTTTTTTTTGTGTGATACAGATAGTAAAAAAAAATATTTAAAAAAATTTAAAAAAAGCTTTTGTTCACACCATTAGGGCTAAAGATGGTTTTCTTCCTGCGAAACACAAGTTGAACAATGTTCCTCTGACTGCGAGAGATGTCCTCACCAAAATGCTGAAGAAAATGCAAGCTAATAGCATTATTGAGGCAGAAGAAACCACGTTGTGGTTATCACCAGATATTTTCGCAAAAAAAATATATATATATAATGAAAAAAATATATATATTTTTTTTTTTTTGGCGTGAATTACGACCACGCACCGGGGTGAGTCCTAGTGATGTACCAAATTAACCACAAAGCAACACATCACCAGGTTTATTTTGGCTGAGAATTCACACCATTTTACCACTTTTGTTACTCCTGGTGGCACCTTCCAGTTTTGCAGGATGCTATTGGGGCAGGCGTCAGCTGCTTCGGTTTTTCTGAAAGTAAGGACTACAATATTGAAAGGGGTTAACAAACCTATTGCATTCCAGAATTATATTTTTATCTTTACCAATATCATTGAAGGGCACGACATTGTTTTGAGAAAATTGGTAAGCGCATTATTGTAAAATGGGGTCACACTGAGAAGGGATAAATGTGTTTGTGTGGATGAAGAAGAGCACTCAGGGTGTGTTTTGTCTCCTGAAGGTGTTTAGCCCAAACCGGGAATGGTTGATGTTATAGTGAAAGCGTGACACCCATGTGAAAAGGAACAATTGCAGTCTTTTCTTGGAATGTTTTATTCCAAACTCATGAAGGTATATGTTAATTTGGCTGAAAGTTATGGAGATCTACTCAAGCGTAATCCTGATTTTGTGTGGTCACAACTGTGTCAAGAAAACTTTGAACTCCTAAAATGCAGCATTGTGTTGGCAACATTTTTACAAGCTTATTCTGAGAAACGTAAAACTTTTGTCACAGTGGATGCCAGTGTTTATGGTATTGGGGCTGCTTTGTTGCAGTGGGAAGGCACCAAAGAAGTCACTGTTGGCTTTGCTTTGAAATATTTAAAGGAAGCTGAATCAAGGTATTCTAGGACTGAAAATGAAATGTTTGCCTGTACATGGGGTGTTGAGAAATTCAAGCCATATTTGTGAGGTGTGACATTTTAGCTATGCACAGATCATCAACCTTTTGCTGGTATTTTGCCTAGTGGAAAAAATAAATCTACTGTGTAGTTGGCTAGATTATCAACTAAAATGCTGGAATTCAACTTTCACATTGTTCATATTGCTGCTTACAAAACGTTAAGGATGACTGTTTGTCGAGATTACCGGTGGATGGACCGACATAGAAATGACATTGATATAGAAGAACGTATCATTACCAACACTGAAGATAGCATTATGTGTGACAGCATGGATGCACGGTGCAAGGAGGTTAATAAGGATATAATTTTGCACCAAATTATTGTTTTGTGACAAAAGGATGGCCTTTTGAGAATTACGTTGGTGTAAATTTGCAGCCCTTTTTTAAGATTGCTGATGAGTTATATGTGGAAGATGGTGCGCATGTGAGAGGTGTCAAGTGTATTCCTCCCATGAGGAACAGATCATTGCAACTGCTCATACTAGACACCTTGGCATGAGCTCCACCAAATGAATGTGTTGTAGCTTTTTGTGGCCAGGCATGGATAGAGATGTTAAAGAGCTGGTTAGCATTTGTTCACAGTGTCCTATTAGTGACAAACATCTTAATACCAATGCTCTGTGCCCTAAGGAGGTGCATTGTCCTGAGGTGTGGCAGACAGTCGCGGTAGATTTTCGTGGACCATTTAATGTTCTATCTACCCATATGAGAAATTTTATTATAAACAGATCATCATTAGAGGTGGGTGGAATATAAGAGTGTGGCTGAGCCCACAAATGACGGTCTCAATGTTTTTCAAGGACATTTTCGTTAGAGTTTCTTTGGAAATTTTGTTCGACAATGGGGTTCAATTCACGTCTATTGTTATGCAGAATTTATTTTTTAAATGTGGAATTAAACATTTGCACACTCCATTGTACTTTCCACAAGTTAATGGAAAGCGGAAAGACTTAACAGCTGTTATTTGAGTACATCAAAAGTTCAATCAAGTCTCATACTGATTGCATAGAAGTGTTCAGAAAGTTATTATGGGCTTATCGTACCACACTGCATTTTTTGACGAGTCAATTCCCTTTGAACTAATGAGGAGTACGATCGGTTTGTATCTTTCGCCACTTTGGATGGATACTGTTAAGGGTCACAAGGTGACTATGGTGCAGGTACTGCTACTCAAAGTGCCAGTAAAATGTGTTTATAATGAGTGTACTTTAAGAAGAAAAATACAGATTAACAAAGAATTAAGAAGAATTTGTGTTGGAGATTGGGCCCGTATTAAAGATTTGTTATTGTTTATATAGGGGTCTTCTAAATTAAGGAATCCAACACAAGTTATGGTAACGCATGGAAATGCTGTATGAGGAACATCTTGAAAAGTGGCCAAATATCTTTTTCATATTAAGGGGTGGAGGGTGGGGGAAGGGGTGATGGTATGGCTTTGTGCCCCAGTCATGGTATTCTTGTTTGCAAACGTTATTTAAAAAAAAAAAGAAAAAAAAAAAGGGAGTGCCTCAGAAATTCAGAGATTAAATCTGCTCTGGTTTTGATTTGCTTCTGGAATGTGCGCGATGTTGTTGTTTCTAGGTGATTAGTTAGGATGTTGGAATTTCTGTTTTTTTTAATATGCTATGTTGCAAAAATTGTGTTGGGTTTTAGTCTTCGTTACATTGTGTGTGTAAGGAAGATATGTGGTGTTCTCATTGTCATTGTTCAGCAGACTTTCTTCAGCTCATTTTTTTATTGGTGTTTTCTACTGGCCATTTCAATATTTTATGTTTAGAATGGGATGCGTTTAGAATCACATGGCGGTTGCCAGTAGGTAGTTATAATTAGAACCAGGTTTCCATAGAAATCTTTTTTTGACATTGCTATATCTTTGGCGCCGTTTGATGAGTCTTCATGAAATTTTCCCCAAAAAATGTCTAATTGGGTCTTGCTGTGCATGGAAAATTTCAGGGTGGTCCGTCGAGCGGGGGCTGAGAAAAAAGGGGTGGTGATGGCAAAAACATGAGTATCCCCTGTTAATTCCCTTAGACTCTTTAAACATGCCTGCAGTCCGAACCACTGGACGGAATTACACCAGATTTGGCTGAAAGGTAACTTTTGATCCATAAATCGCATTTTTTTTGGTGTTAATCTGTTCAGTAGCTTGAGATATTAAAGGAAACTCTAATTTGTATATCTAGAAGCGTGAATACTTTGCAGACAGTCCTGATCTCCTGTCAAAATTTGATTGGCTGCCAACATTTTAACTAGGAAGTGTTGGCAGCCATTTTGGGACTCTGCATCAGCCGAGTTCCCCATCAACCCCCTCCCCCCCCCCCCAAAAAAAAGAGGCAGGTTAGGAATACCCTAAACCCTAGCCTTGTTCCAGCAGTCCCCCTGGGATTCCACCAGGGCAAATAAGCATTTTGTGTTTTTAATGAACAGCAAATTTGCACATTTTTCAGTGAATCACACACAAAAAAAAAAACACGGAAGAGTTAGATTGCTCTCTTGTGCTTGCTTTTGATGTTTCCCCCACGCCGGCCAGATCCCAGGGAGGGGAGGCCATATTTAAAAATATGAATGGGGGGCGTGCATGGACCGCCAGGACCACCACCTCTGCTAAGCTAAATGTGGGTGGGGGGGGGGGGGGAGAGAGCCTTGCGAATCTCCCGAGCCCCTGGGACCTGCACCTTCCCGGTGCTACAATAGCATTTATCAAGGAGGACAGTGCAGGTCCCTGACCCTGGGGTCCACCACCTCCAGGGGGGGCAATTGGATAGTTAGAAAGAAGGAACCATACATGGCCCTGGAGATCGCCTCCTCCCAGGGTCGGCTGCTGAGATGCCCCTGCTGTAGGCCTTTGATAGCCCAGAGGGCAAGGTGTAGTGTATTTAAAAAGTTGGACATGTACTTTTAAGTTTTACATGTCCTAGTAGTGAGAAACTCTTAAATTAATTTTTCCACTACTCCACGGTCTATCTCTCCAATAGGATATCACTGGAGTTACTTTATTACATTTTATTTGTTTACTTTCCATAAAGGAAGGGATTATTAAGTTCTGTCTGGTGTCTCAGGAATCGCAGTTTAAAATCCTAACTTACAGTGAAGTCAGATTTTAAATTGCAATTCTGAAAATGGCAGTTTTAGAAAGTATGCATTGTCTTATTTTCGTGCCTTAGCCATCTGGTGCCTGTAGCCTGCCTCTGTTCACAAGATTGGGTGTAGTTGGCAGTTGGAGTTTGTGTATTCCGCTTAGGTAGCCACACACAATGGGGGCTCAGGTGTTACTGAATGGGCCATCATTGCAAGGATGGGAGGTGGTAGCTGGGCCCAGCCTTATATACCTGAACATGCTGTGTACTGTTCCCACACAAAGGATTGCATAACCCCCCCAACCCCCCCACAACCACGTATCCACAACTAGCGCTTTGTGCTTTTTTGGTGCTATTTTTACTTAAAACCTTGAAAGTCAATAACTCCGGTTCTACTATCTGGATTTTTGTTGTTTTGGTCTTGTTTTAGTTATCAAATTAAGCTCTATTTTTTTTAGGTTGAGCGTAAGCGTATGGCCTCTTGTATACTTTTGGTATAACTACTGTGGGCTTAAAGCTATTTAATTTGCTTGTTTCAGTGTCATTTAAAAATCCTTCCTTGCTAGTGGTCAGTCATGCCTCTTTCTCTTTGGAAGCATATTATCAGTACTGAATCCAGTGTCTTGCTTCAGACTTTAGAAAACTTTTAGGTGTATAAGCCAACCAAGTTAGTCTCAACATGTTCAGTATCCTAAGCTGCAATGCATAAATTGGAAAAAATGGAGGATGTGTATCATATTAAACATGATAGAGTGCATTTAGTAAGTTTACCAGTGACAAACAGGCCTATAAAAAACACACAAACCATATAAAATTCAATAAACATATATATTCACTAATAAAATGTTGACTCGTCACTTATTAATTGGGTCACATCATACAACTAACTATATTACGTAACTAAAGCTGTATTATTAAATTATCATCTTTGTAAGAAAAGGGGGTTTAATGGTGGATGTGAGTATTCACCTTAAATAACAACAATCCTTGAAAGGGTAAACCACTAAATTGACCTGAGCTCACCTCCTTGGTACCTTTTAGGGATTTTTCACTGTAAAGACATGTCTAACATTAAAGCTTTTCATATCTTCCATTTAATACCATGCACCTTGTCTTAAGGTAACTCAAAGGTGACATTTATTTTTTAAAGTAATGTTTAGCCCTGTCAAAACAGTTTATTTCGACAAGTCAAATTTGTAATTTAAACATGCCTAGCCAGGCTACTGGTGGCAGGCCTGAATTCAGAATTAAATTGCTGCTGTAGCGGGTGATGCAATGAGTGCTGCAGCCCAGTTGAGACATTTACCTTACAGGTACTGGGTAGCCTGTGGTACCATATACTAGGAATTTACAGGTAAGTTAAATAGGCCATAGGTAAGTAAACTGGGCAATCAGGGATATGCCAATGCCATTATGTGAAAATGGGGAGCACAAGCACCTCACAACTGATTAGCAGGGGTAAAGTGGACAGACTTCTACTAGCTAGCAAAAACAAATCAAGACAAAAATCTAGGGAAGTACCACGCAAAGGATGGTTATTTCCAACAATCTTAAATGTTAAGGTACTGCTAAACAGAGCACAAATTACTCTGGTTCTAGAAAGAAGATTCAGTACGTTCTTTCTTTATAAAGTACAATATTCTATATAAAAAATAAGTGTTTAGAATATTAGCCTCTTTATTATCCCCAATAACAAGCCAACAATAGAAGGAATACATTGCAATTTAATTGTACTATACACAGACGCGCCATCTGCCCGTCTGACTTTTGGCAAAATACCCGCTATGTTGCTTTCTCGGGCAACCCTCAATCAAAAGCATGGCAGTTAATTTAGCAAGAGGAGGACTGAACGTATCAGCACATAACAACATGTAGTACTCTTAAGCATCTGAGAAGTCTTTTTCATCTATGCACTATAGATCTGGAATAACATAGCCATATCCATCAGGGCTCCTCTAACGCTGCTCATATGTAGAAAAAGGTTGAAGACAACTCACTTTAAAGAATACTACATTGTTATGCATTAACTATCCACAACTTCACTTCCTTTCCTATTACTTCTTGAATTTTACCTGGCCTTTGACAATGTACAACACACAGCTACCTTTTAGTTAGGTATGTGCTATAGAAATATCATGTACGCACGTAAATACTATTTTGACTGATTAGTGCCCAAAGCACTTGGTCTAGCTTGACTCTGTTCACTGAGGCCGAACTGGGTAACAGCATAGTGTGCTTCAAGGAAAAAATAATTGAGGTGGCTCATGGAAAGCATCATGGGCTTGTGAAAAAGAGAACTGCTCTTGATCATTTACAGATGAGAAGAATAGTTCTAGAATCACCAATATACAGCTAAGGCAACCAGCAAGCTCATGCAATATGGGCCAGATGTATGAAGACTGGATCTGCAAAAAGCAGTTGCAAAATGCACACTGACTTTTAGTCAATCCAATACGATTTTGTGAACTGACCTGTGTACTACTAAACCAGTTGGCAAAACTGGAAACCTCACAGGGTCACACAACAAACTCTCCAAAGACTATCTATTAGCTTAACTAGCTAAGACACATTCTTTAGGAAGTTTGTTGTGTGACCCTGTGAGATTTCCTTTTTTGCCACCTTCAACTGTCTACTATCACAGGGATGGTGGCCTACAAGGGGCAGCAGACCACCAGCCCTGTGATTCTATAAGGAAAGAGATGTGCTTAAAGAATTAACAAAAAAAAAAGCAACAGTGAGTTGGCAGTGCCCCACCAGTCCCCACCCCAACCGGAAGTTGCGACCTATATTCTCACAAAGGGGGAGGGGCTATAGTGTGACCCCCCCTTCCCTTTGGCAAACCAGTTACCATCCCAACCTGGGAATTGGCAACTGATCATTAATTTGATACCAGAACTTCAGTCACAAACTATTAGTACACACCTTACTGGCTCTCGATTTAGAAAGAACAGCCAAAACATGCTCCTTCGAAATTATGATTCAGAAGTTGTTTAAAAAAAAAAAATTGTGATTTGGAAATCTTTTTCTGAATGACAAAATGAGGCCACAGGATTGGAAAAAAGGATTTTGCAGTTGTAAACCCTGTGATTTTGAGAATCACAAAGTTTGTGACCGCAAAAAGCCTAAGTACATGGGATGCAGTGCCTCTCATCCCAGCACAGTTTACCCCATTGCATCCTGGTAAATGAAGTAAGCTTACTTCAAAGCTGTTGTAGTTGTTCGCCAAATGTGGCTAGTAGTGCTGTTATCCAGAGACACATGTTGCCAGGTTTAGCACTTCATCAGTATAGAGAAGTAGTAGAGAGCAGAGAAAAGTCATCTGAGGTTGCTGAAATCTGTCCAAGTCTTAAAAGAACTACTCCACAAGCACACAGGTGCATCCCGGCGAGCTTGTCATCTCAAGGGAGCCTTTTAAAGCGAGCGTGTCATCACAAGGAGAGGTGTTACACTGCCTCATCTCAAATCCAGAAACGCATTCATCTGTCTGGAGATATAGAACACTATCTGCATCAACTTTGGTGAAAATCTACAGTCAAATTCGAATTAAGCACTACTTGTGTACCACATTTACCATAATGCAAAGGGGCAAACTGTGCTGGGATGTTAGGCAGTGTGCTCCCAAGCCCTCTTTAGTTTCCAAACCTGTTAAAGGAACTACTGGATGTAGACATCTGAGGTGCGTTCAGTACTTTAAGAGAGGGGCAGGTATGCTTTAATGTTAGCCAACCAATTATAAAAGTGGGCCGGGGAGTACATCAAATAAGTTACTAACAGCACTGTGTCATACTTAGGAAAGGATGTTGAAAAACAATGAGGGTTCTAAAGAAATTGGAGACCGAACGTTAAAGGGTCCATAATAATTAGGGCTCCCCGTTTTATGGTATATATTTTTTTTTTACATTTCTGTCTGTATTTGCCCATGTTTATTTTTTGGACATTTTATTGGTATTTATCCATATTTATTTTGTGGTTTTAAACTACATGGAGTAGCAAAATGGTATATTTCCATATTTATTTAACTGAAACATTTACTCATACATTGATATTCCTGCTGAGCTTCAGCAAATTAAGCAAAACACTACATCTACAGGTAAATGTTAGCATTATACACAAATGTATGTTAATATATGCCCGTATTTTGGGAATCTCATCCTGTTTTTAACATCCCATGGACTATCTGCTTAGCAGCTGGTCTGAAATTTGCGAAATACAGTGTGGGGGAGTCACTCACAATAAGAACAATTGTCTATATTTTTCGACTTTTCAAAATAAATACAAAGAGAAAACAGATTGTTTTCTGCCTGTATTCATCTGTAACAATCAGTAACAAATATTTGCAATGCAACGGGTCTCGCGCTTGCTCGCGTTACAGCTATTAACGTTGTAAACTCCTAACCTGACTTTTCTTGCCACATAAACTAATAATGAAATTGAAAAGTAAAACAGTTTCACATATGCGAGCAGATGGTCGCAATGAGCGTGAAGGAGAAACAGAAAAGGAAACAGAAGTTCGCTCGCAGTGAAACGTATTGCCAAAATTGCAATTATCCATGTTACCCGCAAAAGTACAATTATCCATGTAACAGGGTTGATGTCATGGAAAGCGCTCGACTTCTGTTCAGCGAGAACTCGCAGGGCAGGAAATGAAAAGATAAAGTAGTCCAGAAACCAGAGCCTCATATGTTTTCAGTAGTTTACTGGTGTGCTCGAGGAGGGCTTAACATTGGAAAAGGCATTTGACGTATGCAGGCCTCTCACAAATGGAATTAATCGAATTTTTAAAAGCAAGCCAACGAATTAATGAAAGCGACGGACGTGGTAATAAGCCTACAGAGAGATTACAACGTGGGCCAGAGCGCTTGCGCGCGCTCGACCCTAAAAATGGAAATCAGGGAGCCTTAATTATAATTCAAAGAAAAGATGGGATCTTGTTATTGGATTGTGCACAAACGGTAAACAACTCGGCGCACGAGAAATAAGCGTGGATCATAATTAGAGGGCTGGTGTGTGAAACATTACTGATGTACTGATCTACTCTGCTAAGGCGCGGCTGACAATATATGCCAATAAGGAGAATGGCATCAAGGTGAAGTGAGAGAGGTTACTTGAAACAAGCGGGTAAGGCTGAAGGAGACTATGATAGCTCGTTGTTAGGCGAAGGGAGAAATTAGGAGAGCCATTATGATCAAAAGGAAAGGAATGCAGAAACTTAAACTGGAGTGAACATAAGGGAGGAGAACGTGACGCGCGACTTTGTGTTGGAATTTAAACATTATAAAAATATATATATAAATAAATAACCTCTGTAACTGGCACATGCCAACACTTGCACCGACCTCTGCATTTTAGAGCATAGTTGGTAAGTTTTTCTTATGTCATGATTGACGTTTTCAAACAGAATGGCGTTTTAACCAAAAGCACGTTACATCTTGGGTCCAATAGATTCGCATGTAGCACTGTAATGATTGCCTCAAACCTATCTCAGAAAGTAAATATATAATGGGGCGTATTTGGTAGCCGTTTGAAAGATAAATGCCACACTCACCGCAATTTCAGGAGACTGTGACAAAATCACTCCAACAAAGTAACCCTGCACAAAGACGCTACTCGCATTAGCAACTGCACTCCGTAGAAACACAAGTAAGGGGGCGGGAGTCACAAACCGGACGTGACGTTTCATGATCAGGGTAGAGCCCGAGTGGCTCTCTGGTGCCAGGCAGCGACACGCACACGCTGCTTACGCGGCGCAGTCGGTGTCCGGTCACGTCCAGCCTTCATGGTGGGAGATGCACCCAGACATATTAACCACCTCCGCAACAGATGATTCCAGGCACATCTAAACCTAGAATGTATCACGTCGACAAACAGGATGACTCGGGTTGCTAGATTTCTCATACCCAGTTAACCAATCAATTACAAACAATACAAATCCAAGTTTCCAGTTCACTTTATCTTTCAAACACCCTATTTAAATATTCGAAAAGCAGATGATTCTGTGTCTCTTTAGATGTGCTGTGTCCACTGCGCAATGGCGGTGATAAACATTTTTTTTTTTATCGCCCGAGACTCAATCAATGCCTAGATGAATGCTTCACACAGCCTCAGAGCCAATAAAAGATTTCAAAGAGGACCCTCCAGACTACCTGACGCTACTTGCTATCCCTCAGCCAATAGGAATTTGATGGGATACTATTTAGCCAATCCAAGGTGATCACACTTGTCTCTCCCCAAATTAATGTTTCCGCTTGTCTGATAGGTTTTGAGCCTAGGGATGAAATAGTTCTGGTCTCGCGTGCTGTCTATTGCCATAATTATAAAACAAAAAAAAACTCCAGTATAGGAGTATAGACTGATAACGGGTTTCTTTTTAAAATAAAAGGATCCCTTTAGGAGTTTCTTTGACGGGTGGTCACTTTACTGGAGCAGCTATGGAGGCGGCTAACTGCTCGCTGCAGGTGAACCGGAAGCTTCTCGACCCAAAGTTTGAAAGTTACAAGTTATCGCTGGACCCTTTGCCCTGCTACACTCTGCAACTGGACTCAGGTGGGTGCTGGCTGCACATCTGTCAAAGAAAATACTGCCTCATTGGCAGCCGCGTTACGTTACCCAGCAGAACACAGCCCCAGAAAGACCTGGCATTGCACAGCCACTGTCAGCATACACCTCCTTCTTAGCATATGGCATTGTTCCTAGACTATGCAACCTCCTCTCCATCAAGAGATGCCAGGCAACAAGTAACCCCCTAAAATGTTTACTAAGCTTACGTGACGCAAAGAGGGGCGGAAGGGGGCGAGGTGGATAGAACTCGCGAAAGTAACAGCATGAACGGGGCACTGCCAGGGCAGTAGTTCGTCTTAGTAGCTTATGTGGGAATGAATGGCTTACTGATGCAGGGTAGTATTAACCTGAGACGGAGTAGCTGCAGGAATGAGTATGGATTAAACGAGCCTCATCTTCAGTTTTTAAATATATGTGAGGACAGGGCAACAGCCACATGAGATAAGCGCAACCATCAAAATATACTGTACTGTTTTTAATACTGGAGCATTTTTTTCCTTCGCAGGAATCAATGGCCCAAGAGGTCAACGGATCTTTGGACCCAGCATAAGGGTGTGGACAAATTAAACAACACATTTAAATACAAACCAATTATATTACACAGTATGACCCATGTGACCATACAAGAAAAATTCCAGCCAGGGAGTTTTATTACCAATTTAAGCTCAAAGTCGTGTAGACAATACTCAAAACAAAGTGATAAAGATACAGTTATCACCATGGGTTGACCAAGGTAGTGAAATTTTTTTTTTTTTTTTTTTTTTGTGGTTTTATGTAGTGCAAACTCAACCCAAAGGTATTGGATCACTTTACATGAGCATCAGTTATGTTACACAGGAACACATTCATTTTAGGTAGGCACGGTGAGATTAAGTGATTTGCCCAGAATCACAGAATGTTGAGCCGACTCCCAGACTAAACATGGTTCCCCATCTCCAAAGTCAGCAGCTCTGGCGGTTACGCTACATCCTCTCTCCAGTTCAGTCGAAATAACATTAAGAGAACTAAGCATACAACAAATACGATACAGAACATCAGTAAAATTATCTGATGTACAGAAAACATGCGCTGCTCAGTTTTAATAAGCATTTAGGCAATTCACAACATCAAGGTTCTAGTTTGGACAAGAGAAAACCGTGCAGATTAAGCCAATCAGGGTACAACATATGTTGGGCGGAACACATGGGCAAAAACAAAAAGGGCAAAAATAATTTAGAAAAAGGTCATTTTAGGCAACAGATCACTAACTAGAATGGACAAAAGTGAATAAAAAGGGAAAGCGTCAGCATGTCAGAAGCTCTGTCAAGAGGCGGCTTCTTTGTGTTTAGAAATCTCTACATCTCAGCAAGGCATTTCAAATGGGCAAGGGCAGAGAGGGCAATACCTCTTGAAGTCCGAGGTGCTCGGCATACAGGGTAAAGAGAAAGAAGGATTCTGATTGGACCTCCATGGATCATCTCTCGGATCTGACAAAAATAGAACTGTGCATCAGTATATTAAAATTCATAGGGCAGGATGATGTGTCAGTACATCAGTCCATCTGATGGTGATGGGCCGCATCCAGTAGATATTGATCATGCGACTCCAACTTGCAACATTATTATGGTTTCCCAGGTTTGTTATGAGAACGGTGTATATCTGTATTGTTAGAAGGAAATCTGTTAATAAAATAAGACAGATCAATTTGACACAGTAATATAGGTTGAATCGATTTTCAGCTGGGAACAACAGGCAGCCTCAACATAGAGGCCATGACTGAAGTTCAAAGTTCTAGTTCACAAGCAGTGGTAGTTATACTGTAAAAGCCACAAAAAACTATGCTGACCAGTTCAGCATTGACGTAAGCAAGAACAAGCAGTACAGATAAGATAATAGGGGAGAGGTACCTCTTGACAAGAGCACTTGCACAATTATTGGTCATCTCATGGGTGGGTAAGTAGCACTGTCGTCATTCTGCATCTCTATCTTTTCTGCACAACAAGTGATTATTTGTTACATGATGCTCAAGGTAGACCTGCCTTGTGCAAATGCTTATCTGACCCTTACACGGTTCCCCTCACCAAGATATGAATGACTTGTGGTTTTTAGGACCCTTGTGCTAAGGCAGGATACACCCTTTTGTTCCACCCTGTGTGCTAAGTGAAGATTTTGAAAGCAACAGTTGGTGCAACTTTAAAGAAAAACTCTCATTCCAATGTGGCTTGGACCTCTTGTGTGTTTCTAACTTAATAATGCAGCATGTGTATAAGTAATAAGTGTTTGTTTGTCCTAAATATGACCTACCTTTTCTATTGAATCCACAGTCTGTCTTTCTTTTAGCATGTCATGTATTAAGCCTTTCACTACTTACATTAGTTTACAACTATCCCTAGCCTAAAATGTTTGTATTGGGATTTGGGATCTTATGTTTGTAAGTATGTGATGGATATGATGTGTTCCTATTCTTCCTACATCATTCCCCCCTCTAGTTGATTATTCAACTACTTTTCCTACCTTCCCATCTACTAATGAAACTAGGAGAATCACCACATACCCACTACTCTGCCCACTCCCAATTTAGCTGTCATCCTTTTGCAACATGCTATTATTACCTGAAAAATAAGACACATCAAGAGCACCAACACGATCAAAGGCAAGAAGGCCTTGAACAACCCTGACACCCAGGACGGCACCCATTCAAACCAGCCATTGAACTACCCATCAGGGGCACTCCCCTTGTTGATCATTTTCTTTTGTAGATCATGCAATGTCTGAATGGCCCGAGTTAATGTCCCATTGTCCGCATCATTGGCCGGCACATAAGTACAACAGGCCGATCCAATCTTCTTACACACCCCTCCTTCCATGGCCGTCATTAAATCAAGTACATATCTGTGTTGCATTACCATCAGCCTAAGGGCTCGGTGTTCTTCCTTGATAGCATTGAACCCATCTTCGGTTGCATTTATGGTCTTCATCAATTCAATGCGTGTGATCTGCAGCCTGCATGATGTTGCTTTCACCTGAGTAAATGGTAGGATGCTACCAAAAAAGATTCGGGCATCATTAAATAGTCTATGTTCCTGTGGAACGTCTTTCCACACTGCAGTACCAAAAAACTCAGCAGCTCGTTTTGTCTGGTAATGGTGAAGCAAGGTTGTTGGATGGCTCATGGGATGGTCATGTAACTGAGAGATGTCCACACCTGGTATCACCAGGGTGGGGGTGTGCAAAGTCACTAGGGAGCAGAGGCCATTCCAGTTTGGGGGTGGTTGCATGTGGAGCCGGGCCCCACACATCCAGTAATGATCCATCAGGCTGGAGGTGCCGCCCTGCATATCAGCATTGTAGGTGGTGATGTTGCAGTTGAGGTTACTCCCCACCTTCACTGTCCCATTCCCTCTGAAACAAAGAGAAAACAGTGTTAATTTCATTGCTATTCTAGGGTGTATGGTAGTTCCTGTCCATGTATATCTCTGTATGTCCGCATCCCATATTTCCTGACATTGGCTTATTATCTTATTAAAACTTAGTGTGTCTCAGTGCCATTCCATAATGATATTGCTCTACATATGACTTTGGCCTCTGTATGCCATTTATCATGGGCAAATACTGATCCTGTGATACTAAGAACTGGCCTGCCTGCGCAATCAGGGGGCAGGGGTTTAGCTAAATAGTTACTACATTCAGATGATGGGTAAGACATTACAAAAATACCTTGATGTAATACCCCTATTTTCCCAATCTGAGTGAGACCTTTTTTGCCCTGCTTTCTTCTTTTTTGATATCTTTTCCATTATCTTTGGTTTTCCTGTCCGGACTTGTAGGACTTCTGGGGTGGTGTCAAATCTAGTTGTGTTAACTAGTGCAGTAACAGGACTAACATGAGTTGGTTGTAGCTGTGCTCTCATTCTGCATAAAAGTAGGTGCAGGAGACAATGCGTAATGTTTGGGGATACCTCTTTTGGGAGATGCAGTCTATCTACTCCAGCAGCATGGGGGATGAGAGAGCATACACAACAACTGGTGTTGGACGTGGATGTGCCTGTATTATGCATGTGCTGGTACCACATATTATCAAACAAAGCAGTATGGAGAGGGTGATGGTCAATATCATTCTCAACAGTTCTACGCATGCGTGTAATAATTAATATAGAATCAAAAAAATTAAAACATCCAAGGGCTAAAAACATCAAAATCAGTGCACCGAGGAGGAAAAACAAACATAAAATACATAATTGGAAAAAATAATTGTCTAATATTGGAGCTTTAGAGGGAGGCTTTACTCCGGTTGTTTCTCCTGTTCTCCCACCCCCCCCCCGCTCGGTGTACAAAGAGATGGATGGCACGGTCGGGGCCAGGCGGATATCCTGGAGGTGGTAACATGGTTTGTGGCCTTGGACTTTCACTGCTGTAGTCGTGCTGTCTGTAACTGGGAAGGGTCCATTGAATTTGCAGTCCTTCCACTTTCTGACAAAATTGCAAATATATAAGTTCCCAAAGGTAATGGTGTTTGTTGATCCTTTACAGGAGATGCATGGGCGCACTTCTTGGCTGCACGTGTAACCTGTTTAGAGAAGAACTTTGCAACTTTGGTTAGCTCAGACATGTACTCATTCATTTCAGTTTGTACAACTTCTGGTGCACTCTCAGTCTCCAACTTATGTCTATTTGATGGCACAAATGTGCTCATTGTTCTACCTGTCCCTATTTGATGAGTCAAATGGTGATCTGATCCTGGGGTATTTCTCAAAGCAAAGAGTGCTAATGGGAGGCAGTATAGCCATTTCTTTTTCAATGTCACACATAGTTTACTTATTTTGTTCTTGAGGAGGCCATTAAGGCGCTCCACAATTCCTAAGCTGAGGACAATTTGTGTGTTATTCCTAACAAGGTGGTGAGGTGAGAAAATATATTATTGACGAAGTGGGTGCCATTGTCGGATCTGATCCCCTCAGGGACACCCCACTGTGGTATTACCTCACAGATCAAAAAATTATCAGCAGGCTTGACATCACAGTGAACACAAGGTCTTGCTTCAATCCACCTTGAGAATGGGCAGACTACAACTATAAGATAGCGATAATGATTGCATCTGTCAATCATATCAATATAATCAATGTGCTGTTCCTTAAAGGGACCTTGTGGGCGAGGTATAGTGGAAGCTATTACCTTAGAGGTGGGACTTGGTGAATACTGCTGTCACACTGTGCAGGTGTGTATGTACATTGTAATCATCTCACGTAAGTTAGGGACAAACCAATCCTGACGTATTTGGAGGGACATACTGTCTCTAGCAGTATGTGAAGGAAGATGTAGCTGGTTTAGAGCTATCAGTAGCAATGCTTGGGGCATGACAGGCTTCCCTGTTGACATTTGTCTGTATATTAAATCTGTTCCTGTCTGTGTGCATCCTCTTGTTTCCCACAACTGTTTCTTATGCTCTGGGGCATTTTCTTGTATCTCTTATATGCAGATAAGCTGTCTCTGTGTAATGTCTGGATGCATTCAAAGGGTCTGAAGGTGTCAGTGTTTCACTAGCTAACAAAACTGTGGTATGTGTGTCACTAAGAGTGCGTGTTGCTGCATCTTTGGCTGCCCAATCAGCCAGAGCATTTCCACGGGACACAAAATCCTGACCATTAGTGTGGGCTGCGCATTTCACTACTGCAACTGCATGTGGCAGTGTTAAAGCTTGTATCAAGTCCTCTAAAAGATGGCGGTGCATGACAGGGCTTCCATCAGACTTGAGAAATCCCCGTCTGTTCCACCGCATAATGCTGGAATGCACTGTCGTAGTAACATAGGCTGAATCAGGGTATACTGTTATTGTTTCCCCTTCCCCTTGTTTGAAGGCTGCCACTAAAGCTACTAATTCAGCAGCCTGGGCTGAATATTGAGATAGCAAAGTTATCTGTTCGGTTATCTACAGTGTGTCTGAAGAGTTGTGCTGCATCGCTCTGACCACTACAGCACCTGTATGTCTTACCCCTGTGTACTGATCTATTGAGGAAGACCTATCCACAAAATATACAAGACTATCTAGAATGGGGTCTTCTGTTGCTTGGCTACCCTCATCTGGAGTATATGTGGTACAATCATGGGCATCATCGTCAGTGTCTGAAATGGTGTGTGCAAAGAAGGTAGCAGGATTGACTATGTGGTATTTAACCACCTTCAAGGATGGTAATGATAATATTATCTCGTAGCCTGATGCTCTCTGTGTTGTTAATCTTGTTTTAGCTTTCTGAATTATTGCAAACACAGCATGTTCAGCATACAGTGTCAGAGGTGCACCCGTGACAATGGGGACACTTTTCTCTATTGGAAAGGCTGCTGTGGCTAGTGCTTGTTCACAAGGGTAATGGCTTTTCATGACAGAATCAAGTAGGCCACTAAAATATGCAATTGTTTGTGGCCTAAAGGATACTTTTGGGTGAGGACAGCCGTCATCACCTGGCCATTACAGTGGCAAAAAAGAAAAAACTCTTTGTTGTAATCTGGTGTTCCTAACACTGGTGCATTTGTTATCTCTGTTTTTAGCTTACTGAAGGTTTGTTCCATCTCTGTAGTCCATGTTATCCTGTCTTTCTGTGTTTTCGCCTGTTTGATAGATGCAAGCAGTGGGGATATTAAAGTACTGTAGTCAAAAACCCATTGTCTGACATAATTACATAAGCCTAGGAACTTCTGCATTCCTTTCACAGTCTCAGGCTCTGTCATCTGCCGAATGGATGCTGCTCTCCGGGGCATAATTCGGTGGCCTGATGCTGACAGTAGTTGACCCAAGTATTAAACTTCCTCCTGGCAGTACTGTAATTTGTCTCTGTCCACCTTGTAACCTCTTTGTGTCCTTTTTGCACTGCTCCTCTGCTGGACTACAGATCAGTAGATCATCAACATACTGCAACACTGTGCTGTCACATTGAAAATTGGTGAGGTCATTCTTGACCATCCTGTTAAAGACACTAGGGGACTCACAGTACTCTTGAGGTAATCGGGAATGAAGGTACTGTGAACCGCTATAGGAAAATGCAGTCAAATAGTGACTGTCTTGGTGCAGGGGAATGCTGAAAAATGCATTCTTCAAGTTTAGGACTGAAAAGTATTTAGCATCTTGGGGTATGTTGGTTAGGTTGATGGAAGGGTCAGGTACTACAGGGAATGCTGGTATCACTATGTCATTAAGGGGATGCAGGTCTTGAAACATGCGCCACAAATTTCCCTTGGCCTTCCTTATAGAGTAAATTGGAGTGTTGCCGGGGGATACACCTGGGTATATGACTCCCTGCTCCACCAATGCCTGTATAACAGGTGCAATGCCCTACTCTGCGTCTTTGGGTAGAGGTTATTGTCTCACTCTTGGTAGTATTGTTCCTTCCTTCAAAATTATTCTGAATGGTACTGCAGTGCGGATGAGGCCTACATCATAAGGGCCTTTGTCCACAAGTTGGAGGGTACCTGCGCAAGGTCATTATCTTTGATAGGACTGGAGACATTTATTGGTATCACAGGCTTTGTCTCCAGTCTGGTGTGTAGAGTTACACTGTTTTGAAAAACAATCTCTGTCCTTCTAAGGTCATCAGCAAACAAATGGTCATCTGATATGTTGCCCACCTGCATGTTGGGATCATAAAAGATGACACATGCCCACATCGCACAAGTGTGGTCACTTGCAATCAGTGTCCCATAGGTGGGGGACACTTCTAGAGCCTCTAGTTCCAGAATGAGGTAGTTGTCTAATATTTCAAAATAGGGGCCCTGACGTCTAAAGAGAAAGCTCTTGGGTAATTCAACTAGCCTCCCTGTCAGTTCCGGTGTGCTTGATATGATGGTGTACACTGCTCTAGTAAAAGCTTAAATGTCTACAGGTCTGGTACTAACTTGGTTACCATCTGGGGGGGGGGGTTGTAACCATTGTCATAATGCGTGTACTAGATACCCCAGGTGTTGAACAGATCATAGTCCCATCCTCTTCAAAGTGAATAGTCCTGTTTAGTTTGCCATGAGATCACGTCCTAACAGATTCGCTGGTGCATTTGCGGAGAATAAGAAACATCCTTCAACATACCTTCCCCATATTTCCATCTCCACAGGTTTAGTGAATGGAACCATCATTAGAACCCCGGAGAACCTCTGTGTGTCCATTGATAAATTTGACAATGGCAGTCCCGTCTCACGGATACAGGACCTAGTGGCCCCAGTGTCAATGAGAAAGGTTTACTCCTTGTCATTTATGGCTACCATCACAGTGGGTTCCTCGTCTGGCCTGTGGGTTACCGATAAGACACATGGAAACATGAGACTTCTCCTTGGGCACCTTCATTGGACATATCCTCCCATGTAGTTTTGCTGGGATGGGTTTCCTCCCCTGACAGTTACCCCTGCTTGTAAGTTATGATGCTGCAAGGTGGGCTGCACTGTCTGCTGTGACCCATACTGTATTTGGGGCACTGATTGCTGTAACTGCTGAGGCTGTATCTGTGGTTGAGGCTGCAGTTGTATTTGGGTGCTGTGGGAGATATATCACTTTGGGACTCGTTGCAGGTTGTGCTACAATGCCACCAGGCGGTGCCATTTGTTGGACATAAGTTGCCCTTGTCTGGTTGCTAAGTTCATCTTCCTTTTTAAACCTACAGTCTCTAATGAAATGTCCTGTCATCTTGCAATAGTGGCATGTCTATCCACTCTGGAATGTGTTTACTCTATTTCCCCCAAACCTTCCTTGCCCTCCCCTTCCATTATTCCTGTTATTGCTTTTCTAGGCATACTGGTAGGGTTGCATTGGGATACCTGAAGGTGGCACTCCCAGGGAGGCTGCAGCTAACTGGGTGGTGGCAGTGGCAATTTCTTCCTCTGTTTTCTTAGCCAGTTTCTGCTGGACCAACTTAGCTGCTGCTTTCTCTATTTTATCGTTCTCGCGCTTTTCCTTTTCTTGTCTCTTCTTACTACATTTTTGTATGTGTGCTTGTATCTCTATCAATGGTTTGGCCTATAAGGCCACTATATTATCTAATGTATCCTGCACTTCAGCTGGCAGACCCTTTTTCACTATATTGTAAAATAGTATTGCATTCTGTCCAGTTACATCCCACCTCTATCCCACTTCCTGTGTCCATTTTTCCTTCATTATACTAAGGAATTGGGCTGGGTCCTCATTTGGCTGCATTGTTTGTGCCAAAGGGACCCAATGTCTGGCCTGTCTGGATACATTTTTCTCAGTTGTTTCCAAACAATTCCCCTTACTCTATTAAAGGGTGCCCCATCACGTTTTGGGTTGGTCAATGTCCCATCCTTTACTCCTGCCTTTGTGAACAGTAGGTCTGTCTCATCTCCTATAAGGGAACTTAGTAAACTCTTAATGTCCCCTATTGCAAGAGTAATCCCTGCAGTATGTTTTTCGAGAGCTGCTATCCATTTCCCAGCACCCTCAGCAAGTTGTGGCAACTGTTTTTAAAGATTTTCTTTGTCCATCTGGGGCCATGATATATACTGAGGCGCCCCTGGGCTCTTGAATATCAAGGGCAGTTGTGACAGGACTGTAGTCCTATTGCCAGTAGGGTGACGAGAATCATACTTAGGAGCATATTTCTGCCACACTGTTAGACCTTTCTGCATATAGGGATAATCCCAGTAAGGATCCCCTGTGCCCTGAGAAATGCACATTTCTGCATTAGCCATGTCTCGGGATTCAAAGGAACCTTCTCGCGGCCATGGTGTCATCCGTGATGCCAATCCTTCTGTCCAACCTGCTAGGTTGTCAGTAAAAGAAACAACATTATACCAACTATTTTCATACTGAGCTACTATTTCATTGGGTGTCAAATTATTGCCAGGGCATACAGGGAATGCATGTGCCATGTCTTTCCTCAGTGTAATTTTTCCTGCCATATCAAATGTTTCCTTTCTCTCATATGGGCGTGCATGCGCCCCATCAAATACTAATCTCTGTAATTCTCTTGGCTTTTTTTTTTGTAAAGTCTGTCCTGTCTTATTGTTTTCTTCTCCCTCACAGGCATATTGTGACTGTTCCCTGTTATGGTCCTCAAGAAGGGACATTCTTTTAACATGTTCAGTGATGTCATCTAATGCCCCCTCTGATCCTTTGTAGGATTTTTCTAAATCCAGATCTTCTTCACCTAAGCTGCTATGTGTGGAGACTGTGAACAAGAAGGACTAGAGGACAATCATTTGTGGCCCAGTGAGGCCCCTTGACTGCCTCAGGGGCCGTTCCTCCTTTTCCCAAGTCACTCTTTGGTCTACCCGTCCATCTTCCTGCACTGTGACCCCCTTGCCTACACTATTCTCCTCTGCTCCTGCGTGCATGAACCTCAAGCACTCTGTGGGAGGACTTTCTGGTGTGTAAGCTAACCTTGTCTAATTTTTAATGTTGGTACTTGGTTTTTCAAAACGCCTTCTTTTTTTCTAGCCCCCATCCATTCTCTGTGCCTCTCTGGACCCCTCATTAGGTATACCTTCATTTTTCCTAATGGGGGACATCTTGCCCTCTAAATGAAGTGTAAATGTGGCATCTACTGTCCCTATGTATTTAGTACTGTCCCCACCTAACATTTCCCATGGTGCACTGGCCATTTGAGGACACGGAGATGGGTGGACATATTCTCTATGTTCGGAAAAAGATTCTAATGGTGGGCTATACTCTGGGTCTGTATATCCCACAGTAGGGGGATGCGAAGAGGTGGGTAGTGAGTGTGGGGAACCAGGTTGCATCGTATACATGCCCTGTACCTTTGCACTGCCTAACCTTAATTGCCGTTGTGATAGGTGGGTGGAGGAGCCGAAGGGAGGGTCTGAGGCTTTGTCTTTGACTCATTCATATTTGTTTCACAAAAGACCCTCCATAGGTCTAGTATGATCTTCCTTTTCTCTAGTTTATTTCCCTTGAATTTACTCTGTAGGAAGGTGGCCATGTGTTCTATTGTTGTATTATCAAATGTGCCCTCTTTGGGCCACACATGTGCAAGTTTTAATGTTGCTTTGTGCCATTCCTTACATTATTTTCCTATCCTGTCCTTATCTCCTTGAGAACACTTTAAACATGTGTTCTAAAGGAGACCCCATGTCTGTTTAGTGAACTTAATCCTTTATACTATATGGTTTACACTGTAAATGGACTTCTATTTACTTCCTGGGGTATTTCCAGACTTCACATAAACTGTTACTAGGCTGTAAAGGTAAACATCAGATATATATATATATCCCTAATCTCTGAAAGACTTTGTTCACTTATATATATATATATATATATATATATATAAGGTAGGTGCATTTATGTGTGGCCTAAGTGGTTTGTTTGCCTGACTCAAACAATAATGTTATTGTGATATATATACATGTTTATAAGTTACTCATATCCTAAATTCCACACTGGGAGGTCCCTAATAAATGCATACAGTAAGAGGTCTAATGCTAAATATGAGTCGGTTGTTATTGCAGGGAATTCACGTGACTGTTGCCAATGGTTCCACTGAAAAATTGCAGTGAGTTCAATATATTCACTTTCTGGCCACAGGTGGGCACCAGTGTCACACATGAAAAATGAAACTGAATATTTCAAAGGCCTTCAAAGGGGTGCCTCACCCTTGGAAAGACAACTGCAACAGGTTTTGTAGATTTCAAAACAAACTCTTTTATTCTAATTATGCGAAGGTCCTGTTCACATCTATCTGAAAGGTAGTTAAATATATTTGTATGTATAGTAGCTGATAATTCTTCTTCTATTTGTATTCCCTCAAGATATGTGTATATGTCCCAGTCTCTGCTGTTTGATAATTCATCTTGCCTCCAATCTTGAGGCTCTATAGTTTCATAATGGGGATAATAGTTAGTAGTGTCAGTATTTCGTATGGGGTTCATGAGGCTACTACACTACATTTAACTTGGAGGACAATGTCCTTATATTAGTTCTTTGAATAATTATTTATAATTGTCTAACAGGCATTTCTCTTATGTCTATGTAGGTTGTTTTAAGGCCTACAGGTGATATACTATAAATAACTAGACATTCATAAACTTCTGACTTAAAAATACATGATTCTATGATATTGATATTACTGGTCTACTAAGGTCAGTACTGTTGCAGAGGGCGACAGCCTGACTGTTATAAAAATGAATAATTAATTCAGGGATGTGGGATTAATTAGTTGACTTTTTTGGGACATTTGCTCAATCCAGTCAATTACTTTACTTTTGAGTATACTGTTATAACTTAACCTTCATAAGAATAGGTGGTCTGATACTTATTCCTAAATTATACACTAAATAACATAAACTTATATAGTGACATTATTATGTGGCCACATTTCTATCTATACATGCATATACATACACAGTAATTCTTAATTTCATACTAGGGCAAACAAGATACTACTGGTCACTTTCTTCAAGATTCATTGAGGGGACATCTTTTCACTATTTGCAACTACAAATTGTGAGTTCCAGACTTAAGGTCTGGTTAGGTTGACTTGAGTGTTCTTTAGACATACATTGATTGCTCAGCCCCATGTCCAATACTACTCTTGACCACTTTTGACTTACTTAGTCAAGTTCCCTGTATCTTCTGGACTTACTACTGGGATCCCTTAATATTGTATCAATTCATACACAATCCTGCATGCAAACACCAAAATTATATACATTACAGTGTCAAAATTGTAAATGTCTTTATAAAATAAAAGGAACAGACCTTATACTTTGCCTACCTCAATGCCAACACCTGAGTCCCATCTGTCCCCACAAAATCAGATTTTTACTTAAATGTTGGCATCTCCCTTACCTCTTTAAAAAGTGTGCAAATCAACTCGTGGAGACAGGCAGGGCCCCCAGTCCAGCAGTTGGTGAGATCAAAGTAGAGGTCCTGGCTTAGCTGGCCAATATGTTAGAAGGAAATCTGTTGATAAAATAAGACAGATCAATTTGACACAGTAATATAGGTTTAACCGATTTTAAGCTGGAAGCAATGGGCAGTCTCAACATAGAGGCCATGACTGAAGTTCCAAGTTCTAGTTCACAAGCAGTGGTATTTATACTGTAAAAAACACACAAATCTATGCTGACAAGTTCAGCATTGACGTAAGCAAGAACAAGCAGTACAGATATGATAATAGGAGAGAGGTACCTCTTGACAAGAGCACGATTATTGGTCACCTCATGGGTGGGTAAGTAACACTGATGTCATTCTGCATCTCTATCTTTTCTGCACAACAAGTGATTATATGTTACATGATGCTCACGGTAGCCCTGCCTTGTGCAAATGCTTATCTGACCCTTACACAGTTCGCCTCACCAAGATATGAATGACCTGTGGTTTTTAGGACCCTTGTGCTAAGGCAGGATACACCCTTTTGTTCCACCCTGTTTGTGCTAAGTGAAGATTTTGAAAGCAACAGTTGGTGCAGCTTTAAAGAAAAACTCATTCTAATGTGGCTTGGGCCTCTTGTGTGTTTCAGTACAACTAACTTAGCAATGCAGCATGTGTATACGTTTCCTAAGTAATAATTGTTTGTTTGTCCTAAATACGACCCGCCTTTTCTATTGAACCCACAGTCTGTCTTTTTTTTTTTTTTGCATGTCATGTATTAAGCCTTTCACTACTTACATTAGTTTACAACCATCCCTAGTCTAAAACGTTTGTATTGGGATTTGGGAACTTATGTTTGTCTGTATGTGATGTATATGATGTGTTCCTATTCTTCCTACTTCAGTATTCTTCCATGCTAGATTGAAACAATTATACAAGTTGTCAGTCCACAGTCAAGGATGTGCGATCCCCAATTACGTTTTCATATGCTCTCTATATGTAAAAAAAAAAAAAAAAAAAAAAAAAATAAGGCATCTATTACCAAGCTAGCATTCTCTTGGGAACGAAATCTGAAAGAATGGTATGCATCAGCAAGATGACTTAATATTTTCTGTACTGCCAGGCCTCACTTAGGCTAATGCAGATAAATGAAACAGGATGTTAATCATTCAAATAATACATTTTAATATGCAAACTATAAATTAAGCATTACAAATCTTCATTAGCACTCATGTCGAAGTAACTTTAAAACAAAATAGCTTTGTCAATATATGTCCATTAGTGTGGCGCAGAACTGCATTTCTCTAATTTGCACACGCATTTTTAAAACACAACATTAAAAAACGAATATCGTTCCAATGCAAATTATTGGTTTAGACTTCAAAATGTAACACAATGACAAATCAATTCTTCAAACATGTAATTTAATCTCAATACCACCTAGGTCTGAAGTTAATGCACACTAACATGACTTCTCAGTGCATCTTATAACAATCAAACTATTAGTAATTCAATTAATATAATGCATAAACTGTCACATGTAGATGAGCACTCTGACATGTGGGACGATCTCTCCCCTTATCTGTTCACCCTAGCCCAACTTTCTGCACAAGTTTCTTCTGATCATCACATCTCTCCTAGTTTCTCCCTTCGACTGACAACGAGATATCATGGTCTGTGTCAGCCTTTCCGCTTGTTGCAAGTAACCCGACTTCAGCTCAATGCCATTCTCTTTATTGGCATATATTGTCTGCTACACCATAGCATAGTAGATCGACACATCATTACTAAAATTTCTGCCACTTCAGTAAACACCACAGATCTAGGAGGAAACTCTTAATTCACTAGCGTCAACAGACACATATTGGTTAGCATAAGAAAACAAGTAAGTAACTCTGCATTGTCACAGTGGGCACTAATCAACTAGTCCTAATCTGCAGTCGTAGGCATGCCAGCACTTCTGATTTATGTGGGGGGTTAGATTATGGATTTTTTTGGTAAAAAAAAAATATATATATATATATATATTCTATCTTTCCACACACTTAAAACCCCCTGCTTCAGTGCATTTTCAGGGGCCATTAGGCCTCAAGGACTATTCCCGGTAAAAAACTGTGCAGTAGGCCAAGGACTGCAGGGCCCAGGGAATAGGTCCCTGTTGCGCTTGAGGAGTGTCTTTCACCAAATCACTAAGACTTGCTATGATGTTTCCTGAAGCACAAAGTTTATAAACATGTAAAACCTTACACAAACATAAATGGAGGTATCCTTTATTCCGTGTAGGTTTATCAGTTAGTTATGTTAGTTTGCGCCCTGCTAGCGATAGTTCTTCTTTACCTCTGGGAATAGCGAAACAGACATCAAAATACAAACAAAACCGGTCTGGAAGAGCTACTCACATTTGGCTTAGAGCAAGTTGACATCTATTAATCTTTTGTCATTGTAGATCAATTATCTCGTTTTGCTTTAGTTTGAAACACATTTTTGTTTACTCTTCCAAAGAAATAAGTTTTGAATATGAAATACAAATCTAGACTTGAACCTAACATATGGCAACTTCATAGATCTCAATTTTTATTGTTGTCCTACGTTCATGCGTAAGCAGTTTCTAAGATCTGTTCTTTTTATGTTGCATTCTGCTGTTAGGAAAATTCTGATATCGTTTTTGTAAATTTACAATTGTATGCCTTGGGGCTAAAGAGACAACAGTATTTGGGGGTTATACTGGCAGTTGTCTCACTGCAATTTGAAGGAAGTTCCATTCTCCGCAAGGCATCCTTTTGGCCTTAGGACTACTACAACAAACTAGGCCTCTGGGGCGACAAAGGCTCTCAAAGGAAATTACACCCCTAGCGATATATCCCTGTAAGTAAGTGTGATAAAGCAGATAGCGAGCCCAGGATTGCTTATCTCTTTTATAATTTTTCACTCAAAGGTGGCAGTCGGTCTACGAAGAAGGCAGGCTTCCCTCTTCACTGAGGACAGTGTCTATGGAGCTCCACACACCTGGGTGGATTTTTATGGATTAGGGGACTACCTAGTCCCAGTAGCCAGTTGGTCGTGCTATCTTTGTCTTATTTATCTGCTGATGTGTTGTTGTATGTGAGACTTACTCTATAAACTGTCCTCTCCAAGATCAGTGCCTCCAAATAGTTGACCATTCCTCTTGGTAAGTTGCACTTGAAGGCGATCTTTCTCCTTTGATAATGGCTAGAGCTAGTCTGGCATTAAGGAAAGGGCAACCCAATAACCCTTTCATGTTTAGGTATGTAAATCTAACAAAATAAATGCAACCAAGTGGATAATTTACAAACCCGAATCAGCGAGTATTTACAGTGTGTCCTTTATAAAAGGGGTAACCATGAGTTTATGTAACAAACAACACAGAATCAATTAAAAAAAATACAGAAAGCTGTGTACATGTGGAAAAAAAGTAGTCTTTTTTTTTTTTTTTTTTTTTAGAACAAAAGGGATTCAGTTGAGTTCGATCTTTACTGTCATAAAAGGGTTCAGTTGTAGCAGATACCACATGTATGTCCAGGGTATACAGAAAGTTTTATAGTGTTCTGCGCTGGGAGGCACATGTTCTAATCCACTCTTGTCTGTACTAATGTCTATTTCAATTATCCATTCCTTGTACTTAAGTCATTCTTAATGATTCTGTGGTCAATGTTCAAAAGACAAGAAGTGGAACACACACCCACATTTTCGTCTCGTGGCTAATCAGTATGTTAAGTCAATCTTCAGAACAGTATGCTTGTGACAAAAATTGATGACCCCGCTATTTAAGATCACCATTCGGGGTCCCATCCAAATGGAAAAGTGCCAGACCACAGTGAAGGAAAAGTATGTAATTAAAGAGAAAGCGTACACAAGTCAATGTTGTCTCCAAGCAACTAATTTGTATCAATCTGAGAAATCCATGATTTCCTGTGAATAAACAGTTCTGTGTACTGTTTGCCATTGCCTCCCTGTCCTGATCTACCTCTTTAAATAATCGTGCATGCATACACACTCAGGATAAACTGAATGAACACACACACACACACACACCCACCCCCCCCTTCAGAAACCTATACAAACCCCCAGGCACAAATAGACCCCGAGGACACTGGCACACACCCTCAAACCCTGTAGACAAACACTTGCTGCCGCAGAAACATACCCCCAGCAAAGTTCCCCACCTGTAAACCCATAACCCCACTGGTGGATGCTGGTACCCGGATCAGGTTATGCACTAATTAGGATTAGGAGCAGTACAGAGGCTGCATTCATGGGGCTAGAGAGGGAATGTTGCCAAGGATATAGGCAGGGAGTTAGTAGCTCGGTATTCAGGAGAGGAAAGTGAGTTGTGCTACAGATGCATCCCTGAGGAGAAAACGGTGAGAACGCTGGCGGGATACGAGGACAAGGACAGTAGAGAGCTTAGATTGAGGCAGTGAGTCGGTGACTACAAAAGGGATGATTTTGGACCGTATTGCCAGTCTATGACTATATAAGAAAAGCTGGCAGTGGTACCAACGCAGCATGGTTAATGAGGCCTGGGGGCTTGACACTGAGGAGTTAAAGCAGACAGGTGCTTAAGGGAGAAAGCTGGGCCATGATAAGAAGTTTCAGTGGCTGAAGCACTGTGATCCAGTCCATTTTGCTCAGGCGGCAGCATTACTGCTGAGCCTGGACCACCTACAGAAATGGGAGCCAGGTTTTGTGCTTCATACACTGTGCTGGGTGTCTGGTCTTGTGCTAAATGTTCTTCAGTTTGCCTTTCCTTTATAAGCACTGTTACATCTGTGCTATGGCAATGATAGATGTGGCCCAGTTAAGCTCAAACTTGAAATTTGTCCTGTTTTTGTTTAATGGTATTTTTTTCATTTATTAAAGTAAGCCACGTCTGTAGATTACAATCGGAACAATTAAGTGTTGGAAGAAATTTTTGTTTACATTGTGCTTTTTATTTCTGAAATATATTATTATTCTATGAAAGCACCTGATTGCCAGAGTCCTTTTATGTTTTATGTATTTAATTTCTAATTATCTGTTGAACAAAACTGATTTAGAGTTTAGCAGATGGGGATACTCCGTCACAAACATGACGGATATCCCGTCTCCCGTATTACAATCCCATTATATCCTATGAAATTCGTAATACAGCAGAAGGAATATCTGTTGCATATCTGACAGAGTAACCAGTCCGCCAAACTCTGAATCGGGCCCTAAATCTTTTGGCTCCTCTCGTGCCAGCCCCCCCAATGAAATTCACGTTTCTTGGGCATCCGGAGATATAATTTCCACAACCTGCTCTGAAAAGTGTCTTGTTTTCCTAGTGGGTCTTGTAGGGTTGCGTAAAACTTCAATGAATAAACATGACAAAGTAAAGATAATTCACATCAGTTTGTAAGACTGTCTCAACCATGGCTCGAGAAGTGATTGCAGAACTATATATATATATATATATATATATATATATATATATATATATATATATATATATATATATATATATATATATATATATATATATATACATGTATAATGTCTTTTAATCTTTGAAGCCAGGGTAAAACCGGAATGACTTCTAGTCTTCAGGCCAGGCAATTTCTGCCACAAGTTTGTTAAAGTGACTTTGATAATGGCGAAGGTATTTGTTTCCCTGTCAAATACTAAGTAGTGCTTGATATACTACTCAGGTGCCATTTATTCTGTTGAAGACGGGATGGAATTCACACAAAACGCATTTCAGTATGATTCAGATTTAACATCTTTACTCGGCACATGAATGTGCCATAGAAGGATACCAATCAACCAAAAAAGTAACATAAAAATACATCAAGCGAATAGATAACATTAAATCCCCTAAAGCACGCATAAGTGCAATATAATTTGAAAGAATTTAGTTTAAAAAATATTAAAATTAAAGACTATACAATATTAAAAACCATAAAATAAAAAAAAGCTAAAATAAGCCAGTATTACTCAGGATGCATAGAACTTCTTGATCGTAAGGCTGAACGGAGGAACAGGCAAGTCTCCTCATCTGACAGCTGTTGCAAGTAAAAAATGCCTCATTACAGTTCCTAACATTCCTAAACGTCAAAAAGGATCACATATTGTCTAGTGTAAATGCTGCAATACCCGCAGAAGAATAAAAAGTGTAATATGGACTGGGGCGAAGAATGATTTCATGGGCAAATTCTGCTATCTAGGTTACGCTGTTAAACGTGGGAAGCACCGAAGATATTTAATAGTGCCTGCTCGGAACATAAACAGCAGTGCATGACCCTTGTGTTCCACAAACAACTGGTCGGTGAGATTGCCGGATCCAAAGTCGTATAACACACCACCGATGATTTCAATCGCTCCACAGCTTCCCTAACCTCTTGTAAATGGACCAGCACCAAATCTTGCAACTGCATCCTAGAGGTCTCCACACAGTGTTCCCTTTCAGTGAAAAGATAGCACAGTCCAATTTCATCAAATGTCTTGTTAATATATACCAACCAGGGAATCACAAGACCCTTATCGCAGGTCAGACAGTCATCAGTTATATCCCTGGTTAGGGCTGCCTCCTCTTTTTTCCAAATTGACAGCCACAGCCACAGCGGTTTGGCCCATATACAGTCGTTCATATAACCAACCCCAAGTTCCCTGTGGCATACACAGTGCAAAGTCGAGGGAGGTGCTCCTACATTTTTATCTAAAGAAACAATGTTCCTCCCTCTGTAGGATTTCACAATCATTAGTCCCCCAGATCCCAGCCCCATTTGCCGACGTGAAGAGACACTGTGCATTGTAAATCTGGAGCAAGGGTGTTGGCGCCCGACCTGATGGACAGGGGAGGCTGAGGAGCGACCCTATTGTTCTAGACAGTTTCGTTCTGCTGGTGCCCATGAATGGTACAATGGTACCTTAGGTGCCCATGAATCTGAAGAGCTAAAGAGCACCACCTGGTAGGAAAAACTGTCTACACTAGTCAGACGATAGCCCCCCTACCTGGACACTTGCCAGTTTGCTGCACTTGGGGCCACAAGGCATAGTAAAGGATTTAGAAAAATGAGTTATTAGTCTAAGGTTCCCCATAAATTTTACAAAAGAATCAAATAACTTGCACAATGTATTAGGGGTACGATAAATGAGCATGTCGTCATCCGCATAGAGCAGAATTGCTAACAAGACGACATTTATTCTGGGAACATCAATTTCATGCGCTTTATCCGTGCTCAAGCCTTTATGCCTACCAAGCCAATAGAGAACTTTATTACAAGCCTGCTCCCAAGATTCAGTTTGATTTTTCCTTTAAAGGTGGCACACCTTTCAACCTGTCAACACCACAAAATATGGGCAGACAGCAGGGGGAAGATTGAGAATCCCTCCATTTTGGACCAAGCTGGCCCTATCCGTTAAATCCACTCCACCTGTTGAATTATTCCGTGGATTCGGGCTACTATTCTGTGTGACCGAAATTGATTTGTGAGCAACTGCCCCATTTAATGCGGCGTTAGATCCAGGGTCATATACCATAATGGAGTGATTACCGGACACAGGTTCTTGGGTCATTTGCCATGGCACATGAACTAAGCACTCCGGGTCAACACTGGGGCAACATCAGTCTCTATATGACCGGATGGCTTATACAACTTGCTGCTAGGGGCAACCAAGGCAGCTAGATGCCTTTCATTGGTGGAGAAGTGATCAGCTAATGGTTCTAGATTTTTGCCCAAAATGTTCACAAAAGCATACACAAGTTTTGTGCATACTGCTTCTATGGAGATGGCCCCAGAGTTTGTTGGTACCAGGCCCTCTTTCTTCCCCTCTCCCCCACCCCCGCTCCTCTTAAGGGCTGTTTTAATTTGGGGCACACATGCTGTGGCTGGTCCTCCTTTCTTTTTCTTAAATGCCTTTGTTCAGGATCAAATTTGACGTGTTACCCGACCCTGTAACGGAGCAGACAACAGCGTTAGTGCCTTTTTAGGCACCGTATAAAGCGTGGCAAGAGAGTCTGGTACTGATGCTGCCCACGCACCCAATGCGACACCCTCAATAGTCCCCACCTCAGAGCTCATTCCTATGCAGCCGTTTGGGCCAGCGAAGATATCTTACCCTTTACAAGATTGTGCGCCACAATCCGAAGAAAGTCTTCACTCCGTCAGAGCTCTTTCGATAGGGACAACACCAATCACCCTTTTCAACATGGCATTGATACTTGTTGGCTTGTGTGGTTGCATAGCATGTCCGTTTGTGTTCTGTTTGCCATTTTAACAACAAAGAAACTCTTACCGTATGAAATGTAAGTAAAAAAAATTCTGCATCAACTTCAAATACTCTCAAAAAAGCAGGCATTAGAGGGGTGGCCCAGCCTCGTCTGGCTACGGATGGGCGCAGACAGGCCCACCCTTGGCCCTTGCACTTCCTGTGCATTGGGGTGCCTTCTGCACTATAAGCTCCTTCTGCAGCGTTCTAGGTGGTGCAGCAGCTCTCCCTGCTGCTGAGGAATCTTGGGAAGTGTAGTCACAGCCCCCGTTACCTCGGGGCTAAAAATCAGCTGCTGCTGGGCGCCCTCTGCACTATAAGCACTGCCACATTTCAGTCATAAAGGCTTGGGGTACTTTCATTCATCAAATAATGTGTCCATTGAGTAGCATCACCACCAAGGTAGGATATATAGAACACAACGTTTGACCATAGATGAGTAAGAGTAACAATATAGCAAATTTATATTTGTTTTGCGTGGTAAAGGTTTGGCTTTTACTTGTCTCACCATAATATCCCTTTAGGGTGGCCTGAGTCATAGATGGAGGATAAATAATGCAAGGGCCTACAGTTAGTTCTGTATAGGGATGAGCCGGATT
Organism: Pleurodeles waltl; assembly: GCF_031143425.1. Lineage (NCBI taxonomy): Eukaryota > Metazoa > Chordata > Amphibia > Caudata > Salamandridae > Pleurodeles > Pleurodeles waltl. The sequence continues at coordinate 924,374,568 of NC_090439.1, read as the reverse complement.
ATCAAGCAGTGTGACAACCAGTTGCTATTGCAGCTGATTTATGTGCACTATTCGACACATGCCTTTGAGAGAGAGACAATCCCTGCCACTGGTCATATGGACCGTTGTTCGTCGACAAGGAGAAATTAAAAGGACCAAACATCTGCATCAATCCAATGACATGATAAATCAATAATGACTTTAAGTAGTGTCAATAAAGAGAATATGTGTGAGTTAAAGGGTTTTATTTTTAGTTCTTCTTAACGTGGTCAATAATTAATATTTCAACATAAGGTAAAATAGAATATTATTCAAGATAACAGTGAAGTTTATAATAAAGCAGCAAGAGTGTTCCATAAAGGAAATTCCCTAATCTAAATAAATTGGAGTAGTAGAGAGTAAGGTATTAGTTCAGCTTCTCAATAAAGAACGCCTGCAGCACTAAATGCAGGAATGTCCATTTTAAATTTAACAAAGGCTTCCTCCTTGGTCAGGACCACACAGCCACAGTTGAATTAAACAATTTATCTCTCTCCATTATTTGACCAAATAAGTGTATATTTACTCATCCACCTACTTTTTACAAAATCCCTCTGGGATGAGTGTTTTAAAGATTTTAGGGCTGACTTATTGCCAGTAGTTTTGCATATAGCTTGCAGTGTATTTTTCCCCTCTTTGTTAATAACCATATTGGTTGCTTCCTGTACTTTGCCCGTTGCTGCTTCTGTTGTTGAAAAGTGAAGAAATAGTGGTTTTATTGTCTTAAGAAATACTGTTGACAGAATTTATAAAACCTGGCAGAGAATCTGTTGTTCCCTGATTTAAGTAATTGTATGACAGTTTCAACCCATTCTCTTTGTTAGCAGTCACTGTCTGATACAGAGGGGAGCTCTAGCTTCTTAATGGTAAGCATCACTCATCACTTAGAACAGTGGTTCCCAACCTGTGGTCCGCGGACCCATGGTAGTCCGCGAAGCCTCCTCGGGGCATCTGCGACAGCGTAGAAAATTAAACAATATTAATAGATTAGGTCCCCAGCTTTCGGTAATGACTTGGGGGGGGGGGAAGGGGAGGGGGGGACTCCAAAAATGATTCAACGGGGGTCCCCAGGTTCCAGTAATCACTAAGTGGGGGGCCCACAGAAGTCAAAAGGTTGGGAACCACTGACTTAGAACACAGTAATTAGATGTATAGATTAAATGAATGGAAGGCTGCAAGAGTGTCGTTATTATTTGTATGTAGCGTCCCGTCTTCACTTCAATGGCAGCAATATTTGAATAGTGTCTTTTAAATTTCAGATGTGAGGCAAGTATGTTCCCCGCTCAATTAAGGTCATATAGTTTCTTTGCTTGGTTAGAGCGGACCCATATATGAGTTCTAGTATTTTATTTTATTATTATAGTCCTTCTTGGGGAGGCAGAGCTCTGACGTGGATACCTAATTTTTTGTTTGAGCGACAACATTCAAGGGTAGTTTTTTTTACTTCTCCAAATAATTCAGTATAGCATTATTTTCACCAGCTCATAACACCTATCTATACTCCACTGATTTGTTGCCTTGATAACATCCCAAAGTACTTAGGAGGAAGAGTAAGTTGATTCATTATCCCAAAGAAAGAGCTATATTCCCCTAATGGCATGGGATTTAAATTCCTCATGTTTTAATATTTCTTCATTCTTATTCCATATCTTTTGTTTACGAATTGGCTAACCAGTTTCGTATTCCATTGATGGGCATGACCAGAAATTGTAATGGGTCCTATTTTTGGGTTCACAATCACACCAACATGTGGTGTACATACTAACATATTCTATTCTTGAGAAAGCGTGGTGTGGTTGGTGAGAGTAAAATGCTAAATCGTGTCCTTCTGCGTTGAATAGCCTCCAAATGTTTTAAATTATGTTTTACAAAGATTAATTATTGAAGAGTGTAATGGGGTTGGTCTAAATTTAAACAGGGAGATCTTATCTAAGACAATTTCTTGTATAATTTGACCCAGAACTCTGTAGCATTTTTGCTTACATGGTAATTACAAATAATTCAGAACCATCTTTTTGTAATCTCTTGATAATCCAGTGTCCCTTTGCATTGCTGTCCAAGACAGTCCCGACTTTTTCAATATTATTGTAATCACCCAATGTTTCATCTTTGGGAAGGAGAACTTGTTGAGTAACCTATCCACTATTTTCTCATTGAGAACTCCTCACGAACCCCAGTCGTAGTCTTCGTAAGGAATACCACATCTCCATGAAGTTTTTAAGGTAGTCCAATACATTTTTTTTCTTTTTACAGGCTGGTTCAGACCACTTGCGGTTAAGGGAAAGAACTCTGATTCTAATCACGATCCATAATTTGACTTGTTAATGAACTCATTCATTCAAGTAGTACAATAATCTCTAACTAGCCAGTTGAGAAACTTCTTCTGATAATACATTGCAATTAGTAGCGGAACAGTCTTGAACATGCATTTTAACAAGCGTGGAACAAGCAGAGGTAAATTAAATAAAAAACAAAGAAAAGGAGAAGAACAAAAAAGTCAAGGTCCATAACCACACAAACCTCCTGTCCCACATAATTTCCCTAAACCCCAAAACTGTTAAATGGAGAAGAGGAGACCACTAGGCAGATTTCCACAGTAACTAATAGTCAACAGTGGGTAAGGTTGCTCCTCTTCTGACTTGAAAATCTATTAAGGCTGTATCTCTTTAGAGTCTACAGTACACTGTGAGTAAGGAAGCACTAGTCCAAATCAGTGTTGGGATGGTATAACACAGTGCATGGTTTTGTAAGTAAGCTATAACTTTTCAAATTGTTTTCCTCCCTCATCCATTGCATTAAATCTTGAGAGCAGAGCAGCCTATAACATTCAATATCAAAAACTATCATCAGCCTCCGAAAAGTAGATGGAGCGGGACAAACACAATGTAAACAGTAAGATTACATAATGTGAGTGTGTTATCTTTGCTTCAGTATTGGCTGCCGTGCACTTAGCAGACAAAAAGTACCAATATGACTTAAGGTTTGATTTAGAGTTTGGCGGACGGGTTGCTCCATCACAAACGTGATGGATATCCTGCCTGCTGTGTTACGTTTTTTATAGGATATAATAGATGCTGGTGCATGGGAGAATTTATGAGGTGAGGAATTCACAGTTAGCTAGTGTATCCACCAGAAAAAGCGTTACCGAAGGTAAGTAACTTGTTCTTTTGGTTTATAAGATTGTATTCGCTAGGCCCGCCCAATGTGGAAGCACATACTTACCTCTAAGTTCATTTTTAGGCAGGGGTAATCAATGCCTAAGAGTGGTACAACAACCTTTGTCCCTTCCAAAACTAAGCACTTACCGTAATTCAAGAATCTGGACATATAGGGAGTTATGCACATTATGTGTGATATTGTAATTGTATTTATATAGCACTTACTACCCCTAATGAGGTGTCGAAGCGCTTTTGAGCAAGTAGCACGCTACTCCAGAACCGAAGAGGAATTAGTGGTGGATTAGTATATGGAAATATGAGTACAATATTAGTATTATTATGAGTTAATTTGAGCAGAGGATATGCAAGTTTGTTAGTTGGCTTGACTAGAGTAATGGAGGGATAGAGGAGGGAAGAATCCAGAAGTGTTAATTGGGAGTTTATAGTAAGAGAATGTGTTACTTGAGATAACTTACTTGGTTATGCCCCATCTCAACTAAAGGGGGTAACAGTCTTTCAGCTCTCCCCGGCACACTAAAATATCTTATCCCAATGGCAAGCAATAAGACATTTGATTATTTTGGGTTTTGGTTTATCATTTGGTCCATGAGAGCTTGTCTAACTCTCAAAAATATGGGGCAGCATGGTCTAAGGACAATGTAACGTTGATCATGTGGGTGGTAAATAATTGAAACTATTGTTTAAGGTTGTTTTAGCTGAAAAGTCTGAAAGTCGGTTGCACAAATTCATATCAATAACAACGGCCTTATCATGTTTTTAGTATTTTTTGTAATTTTGCTTGCCCTGTTGGATCGGGCATTGAAAATGATCATTTAAACAGCTACTTAGTAATTAGATTCGTCCACCTTAATAGGGTCTGAATGGAGAAAATACGAGAAACCATTCTACACTGTAAAATGTTGTTCTTGTTTCCACATGATTGCACAAGAAATCAATTATCCCTTGTTAGAAATGGGGTCTCTAGTTGGCAGTCAGTTTGCACCCTGTCCAAGTAGGGACCCTCACTCTAGTCAGGATAAGGGAGATACCCACTCAGATAACCCCTGCTCACCCCGTGGTAGCATGGCACGAGCAGTCAGGCTTATCTCCAAAGCAATGTGTAAAGCATTTGCACGTAACACACAGTAATAAGTGAAAACACTACAAAAGGACACCACACCAGTTTTAGAAAAATAGCCAATATTTATCTATATAAAACAAGACCAAATAAAAACCCAACATACAGTGAGACAAATATGAATTCTGCAAGATTTACTCAAAACTACGGTTCCTTGAAGTCGATAGCTCCACCTGGGGCTATCATGGCGTCGTGATCAACAAAGCCAACAGTTCAGGCCGGCCGCGGCGTTGCGGGCCAGCTAAGGTGTGGGTAAGACCCACAAACAGAACCTTGGATTTGCAGGGCGTCGTGATCCTCGCGGTGAGTTCCGGAGAGCAGGGTCACTGACGTCACGGTGTCGGTTCCGGAGTCGTTGGGCCCTTGAGGTCACACGCGTAGCAGATCGAACTCCAGGCTGATGAAGTCAGGTGCGCCAACGTGGATGGCGTCAGGGCTGCGGTGCGAAGCGGGACGATGCGACGTGAAGTGCCCACAGGTCACGGTGCAGACAGCGGCTTGGTGACGGTGTCCAGTGGCGTCAGTGAGACCAGGGCTGCGGTGTGCAGCAGGGCGGTGTGACGTGCGGTGCCCACAGGTCACGGTGCAGGCAGTGCTGTTGTTGCTGAATGCGCTGTCGTCGGTAGGCCCAAGCCAGCAGTGCGGGACGGGACGGTGCTTTGTGGCCCTCACGAGTGGTGTCCACATGCCACGGTGCAGACAGGATGCCTGGTGACGATACAGGAGTCCATGGTGCTGGCGTCGGAACGGGGCTGCGGTGCGGGATGGGATGGTGTTTCGTGTACCTCACGAGTGGGGGTTCCGCAGGCAGCAGCGCCGGTGTCAGCAGGAGCGTTGTCGTCAGGGATGCCCAGGCTGCGGTGTGAGCAGGTGATGCCGGAGTGCGGGGCCCACAGGTCGTGGTGCAAGCAGCAGCTTGGTGAATTCGTCCGATGTCGGTGAGACCAGGGTCGCGGTGCGAAGCGGGGCAATGCGACTCTATGTTGCGTCGGCAGGTCACGGTGCAGGCCAGCGGCTTCGTTGCCGGCGTTGCAGTGGTTTCTCCTCTTGAGCAGCACAAAACACACAGTTCCAAGTGCTGCAGGTCGAGGAAGCTGAAGTCTTTGGTGTCCCCGAGACTTCTAACAGGAGGCAAGCTCTACTCCAAGCCCTTGGAAAATTTTCTCAAGCAGGACACACAGCAAAGTTCACCCTTTGAACTCTTTTCAGGCAGACTGCAGGCCAGTCCAGCAAAGCAAGACTGCAAAGGGACAGTACTCCTCCTTCAGCTCTTCTCTTGGGCAGAGGTTCCTTTTGATTCCAGAAAGATTAGAAAAGTCTGGTGTTTTGGGTCTTTTTCTTATACCCAGTTCTGCCTTTGAAGTTTACAAACTTCAAAGCAAAGTATCAAGTGTTTGCAAGATCATTCCTTGGCCAGGCCAGGCCCCAGAGACTCACCAGGGGGTCGGAGACGGCATTGTGTGAGGGCAGACCACTCCTCCCCTCCCCTCCAGCACGGATGGCTAATCAAGATATGCAGGCTACACCCCACCCCTCTTTGTGTCACTGTCTAGAGGAGAGGTGTGAACAGCCCAACTGTCAAACTGACCCTGACGGGGAATCCACAAAGAGGCAGAGTCACAGAATGGATTAAGCAAGAAAATGCCTACTTTCTAAAAGTGGCATTTTCAAACTAACAATCTAAAAACCAACTTCACTAAAAGATGTATTTTTAAATTGTGAGCTCTGAGACCCTAAACTCCATATTTTTATCTGCTCTCAAAGAGAATCTGCGCTTTATGGATATTTAAAGGCAGGTCCTGTGTTAACCTATGAGAGGGATAGGCCTTGCACAGTGAAAAACGAATTTGGCAGTATTTCACTGTTAGGACATATAAACACACTAGTATATGTCCTACCTTAAACATATACTACACCCTGCCGATGGGGCTACCTAGGGCCTAACTTATGGGTGCCTTACATGTAGTAAAAGGGAAGGTTGAGGCCTGGCAAGTGGGTACACTTGCCAAGTCGAATTGGCAGTTTAAAATGGCACACACAGACACTGCAATGACAGGGCTACTAATGTGGGTGGCACAACCAGTGCTGCAGGCCCACTAGTAGCATTTGATTTACAGGCCCTGGGCACCTCTAGTGCACTTTACTAGTAAATCAAATATGCCAATCATGGATAAACCAATCAACAGTACTATTCCTATAGGGAGCACTTGCACTTTAGCACTGATTAGCAGTGGTGAAGTGCGCAGAGACAATAAACCAGCAAAAACAGACCTAAAAAAAATAGGAGGGAGAAGGCAAAAAGTATGGGGATAACCCTGCAAAAAGGGCCATTTCCAACATCCCTCAAGCTCTGAACGACATGCTTTACCACAGACCATTACTACGAAATTAAAGTCCCGTCAAAGGATTTAAGGAAACGGTCATTCTAATTTAGGAGAGAAGTCAGAAAATGTCCTAAAAACTGAGCACAATCACTGAGAAGGTGACGCGCTTCCTAGAACAGTTAGGCAGCTTGAGTTATCCGTTACAGATCTGAACTCTAATTTAAAAGAAGAGAAAGAGTCTGGGGGTACTAACCCTCCTGAGAGGGTATTAATGGAAGTTACAATGACTCCGCCCCTTCTCATGAAATCCTATCAACATCGGGCTTGGAATTATGGCTGCCTCCCTGTACAGCATGGGTCCACTGTTTTTATGTTTGAAGGTACATAAATTGTTGAAAAGAGTTACTTTAATTACATATCATTGTTCACTGAGAAAACTGTGTCTAATTCAGGCTCTCCATTTAGGTAATTTTCACACTTAAAAAGAAAAAACAAAAGCTTTCATGTACTTCGATTATATGCAAATCCTCCATATTTGTGTCTTAACACTGATGGGTGAAATCTTGAAAGAGGAATTGAATTGGGATAAGGGGAAATGGTCTAATGGTAAGTAAGTACATTGATTTATAAAATTATATGGTAATGTAAACAACCGTCTGAGGTGGAAAAATGTATCCCACTTTAAGAAGAATGCCAGATGCTTGGAAATGGATAGCTACATTGAGGTTAAATGCCGATGTGAAACAAGTGGAGCAAATATGAACAGTAATGAACTGATGATTGTGGACTCTCCGCGCTTCACTTCTGGATTTTTTTTTTTGCTTTTAGGTTACTGTATATATTTTAGTATGCCTTCTCCAGAGTGCTGAAATGTACAGAGGGTGGCGCTAGTAGTGGGCAGTTGCCCAGGATGCCACTCCTGCTCACGACCAGGTGGCCCACACCAGTGCACCACAGTATAAAACAAGCATTTGCAATGCAGTGGGTATCGCATTTGCTTGAGTTAGAGCTATTGGTGTTGTAAATCCATAAGTGGACTTTTCTTGCCACATAAATTGATCAACCCTGCCTCATAGTTTTTTTTTTTTCTGCCACATAATTCCAGGGCTCTGCATATAACTAAAGCACTTCCATTTACCTTCTTCCTCTGTTTGCAGCCGAACATGAAAATGTTGCCATTTAGCATCCTAAGTTAAATCTGCCATGCTAATTCCAATAGAATACCACTTTTACCACTCAACCATCAGAATTGCTTGCTAACACAATTCCCCCCCCCCCCAAAAAAAAACACAAGACTGCCACAGAATAGAAGTAACTAGAGAAATAAACTAGAAGGGTCACCTAAACATGTCAAGAGTGTTCAAATAGTCATAGTGAAATAAAGATGTTATGTGGACATAATTGCAACATGGAGAGATCAATAAAACATATACAATTATCATATAAACCCAATGAAAACCTTTATCTGAAATAAACGTATGGTATTAAACTATAATGCTCAGAATAGCCCCTAGAGGACATCACAATGAAAGTAGCATTTGTAAGAAACATGGTCATGCAAACATATAGTTAGTCCCTAGAGGGCATATCCACATGTAAAGAAAATGACCAAAAGTAATGCAGTGTAAGCATAATATATATTTAGCCTCTAGAGGGCATAGCAAATTCACATTTTCAGGGATAGCGGGTCTACTGCAATATTACAAACACGACCCTTAAAACACAAACTGTTCTCAACTATGAAACAGAAGTTCCAGCCCTAAGAGAGGTTAAAAGACACTGAATGGAGGGAGGGGTTATTATTTTGGGATCCCCGCTAACTTAGTGTGGGGGACCAGGGGTGATCTAGACAGAAAGAGTGGGCTGTGGTGAACGTTGTGAAGATGGTCTCATTGTCCTAGGACCACCAGAGGCTGAGTTATGAGAAACAATTTTTTGTAAAAGAATGCCCTGCAAAGCATTATGGGATGACCAAGTGCAGTGAATATTGTACTATGTTGACTGCAGTGCTCAGAACGGCCTCTAGGGTACACCGCAATATAAATGGCATTTGTGAGAAACAAGGTCCTGTAACCATATAGTTCGCTCCTAGAAGGCATAACCAAATGAAAACTGAATGGCTGAACGTAGTGCAGTGCAACCATATATTTTAGCCCATAGAGAGCATCGTGCCTTACTCATTTTCAGGCCTAGCAGGCCTACTGCAATACTAAGTCCCTTAGAACAAAAACTACTCCCAGCTGTTAAACAAAAGTTCCAGCGCTTAGAAAGGCACTGAATGGTGGGATGGGTTATTATTTTGGGGTCCCCACTAACTTAGTGTGAGGACCCAGAGAAGACCTAAACAGAAAGAGTGCCTTGTGTTGAATATTTTGGTGGTGGTTCCATTATCCTAGGACCACCAGAGGCTAAATGTTTAAAAAAAGAATGCTTACAAAGCATGGAGCAAGTTTTCCAGAGTGCAGTGAACATTGTGGTATCGGCTCTCCCGCTGTGCCGGGAGAGCTGTGTTGCTAATTTCTATGTTTTTTTTAGTAAAGCTTTTATTAATTACAAGTGTTTTTGGGAAAGCTATGGAGCGCAAAGGGGAGAGCCAAAAGAAATGACTCTGATTAGAGACCAATGTGACCAGTGCTCCAATACCGTCCCTGGAGTTTGCACTATGAGCGCCATGGCCGCCATGGGGCACGAAAGGGAAAAGATAAAAGAAAAAAATAGTTTGCCCACACTGAAGTATATCGGCAATCGTGCAATAATCCGTGCAACAGGCTCAGTCTGCAAGGCGGTAACAAAACCGCCTGAAGGGGGACAAACGTAAAGCATTTACCAATGACATCAAGGGATTTTTGAAAGGCAAGCCCACGAACAAGTGAAAGTGATCAGTGTGAGGAAGGCATGGTTAAAAGCACACAGATGGAACAAAAGGTTGGAAAAGGCTTGCACACTTGACATAAAAACGTAGTGTTGCGAGGCCCAGGGATCAATGGTGGTCAGTGCTGTGAGGCAAAAGAAAGGGGCACTACTCCCCTGGGCTTCACAGCAACTTGCTGAAAGGGCTTCAGAATCTAATCGCTGCAGCTGGTTAATTTATGTGCCCTTGCCTTAGGAGCGAAGAGCGCCCTGTACTGGCTTGAATTAACAAGCACTGGCAAAGCCACTTGGTTGCACCTATAAAAGAGCTGTTGGCTTTGGCACTGCGTTTTAGCCATGTTTTACACCACTGTAGCTGCTGCTCAGCATTGCTAAAAGTTAGTGGCCTCTAGTCTCCTAGAGTGAAATGGGGGAGTAGTGTGTCGTAGAGTAGATTTGTTGGAGTTGAGTGTTGTAATTTTGAGGGGATTGATGTAGTGGGGTGGAATAGATCGGGGTAGAATGGGGTGGATTGCATGGTGTAGAGTGGGGTGGATTGGAGTGGTGGACTGATTGGAATGGGTTGGTTGGAATGGGTGGATTGGATTGCGGTGGATTGGATTAGTGTGGGGTGGATTGGAATGGGTGTATAGGAGCCGATTTGATAGGAGTGGAGTGGATGGATTGGATGTAAGTGGGGTGGATTGGGTGAGGTGGAGTGTAGTGGATGGATTGGATGTGAGTGGGGTGGATCGGGTGAGGTGGTGTGGATTTGTTTGTTGGGGTGGTATGGACTAGAGTGGGGTAGATTGGAGTGGGGTGGTGTGATTTAAATTGGGGCAGATTAAACTGGCTTGGATTAGGGTGGATTACATTGATGTGGATTGGACTGGAATGGGGTGGATTTTTTTGGAGCGGGTGGATTTGACTGGATTGGGTAGAGGTCAGTTGGATTGCCTTGGAGTGGAATATCATTGATAGGATTGTCCTGGATTGGATTAAGGTGGGTTGTGGTGGATTGGAGTGGATTAAAGTGGATGGACTGGATAGGTTAAACTGAAATGAAGTGGCGTAGATTAAGTTGGATGGGAGTGGGTGGACTGGCTGAGGTGGATTGAAACGGGGGGGATTGAGGTTGATTAGATTGGATTTGGGTATATAGATTGAAATGGAGTTGGAGGAATGAGGTGGATTAGATTAGATTAGGTTGGATTGGATTGGGTTGGGGTGGAGGGGGTGAATTGGGTGGGGTGGAGTGGGGCGGATTGGAGAGAGGTGCATTGGAGTGTGGGGATTGTGGTGGGGGGTGTATTGGAGGAGGGTGTATTGCATTGAGGTGGATTTGATTGGAGTGAGGTGGTGATTTTTGGATTGGGATGGATTGGAGTGGGTTGGTTTTGATTGGAGATAGATTGGATTGGATAGGAGTAGTTTGGATTGATGGGGGCTGGATCGGATTGGAGGGGCTGGATTAGATTGGAGTGTGCAGGGTTAAGATGGTTTGGAGTGGGGTGGATTGGAGCAGGGTGGATCAAGGTGGATTGAAGTGGGGTGTATTGGATGTGTGGTGGATTGGAGTGGGATTGATTGGAGTGGGGTAGATTTAACATCATGGATTGGAGTGTGGGGTGGATTGCGATGTGATTGGGTGGGTTGGAGTTTAGTGTGGTGGATTTGGGTGGAGTGTGGTAGACTGAATGGTGCTGATGTGGGGTGGATTAGACTGGTGGGGTGGATTATGGTGGATTGGAGTGGGGGGGATTTGATTGTTGTGGGGGGATTGTTCGGTGGGTATTAGAATAAGATAATCATAGATATAAGAGGCAGGACCATCATGAGAACTTAAGTGGCTGGGAGAGGGAATGGTGGGAGGTGGAATGCAAGAGGGAAGAACCAACAAGAGCAGGCAAGAGGCTGAGAGAGAGTAAGGGGAGTGGTAGATGTTAGAGGGGGTAGAACACACAAGATAAGGTTAAGGCTGGGGAGAGATGAAAGGTAACAAGTACAGCCGGGGAGGTGAGAGATGAGCATAATCGATCAGAACGGTAAGAGACCAAGGGAGATAAAGTGCATTGAAAACCGTGAAAGGAGCGCTGGATGTAAGAGAAGAAGAAACAGATTAAGAGACAAAGTAAGAGACTGTTGGGGATGTAAAAGGGGAGAGGTAGATTTAAAGGTGCCAAACCAACAAAAGAAAGTAGGAGACTGAAGGGGGAGATTAGAGGCGAAGGGCAGTACATGGATGAGAGATGTAAAAGAGTCAGAACCAACAGGAGAACTTAAGCAGAAGGGAGAGAGAGGGGATGTGAGAGGTGGATGTGGGACAGAATCAGTGAGTAAGGTAAGAGGCAGGTGGAGAGAAGAGGTGAAGTATAGATGATTGTGATGGATATACGAGAAACAGAAAGGGAAGGGACAAAGATAGAAGAGAGATGGATGTGAGAGGGGGAAAATCCTCAAGCTAAGATTATGAGGCTGGGGAACGATGAGAAGAATAAAGAATAGAGGATGAAGATGGGTATAAGGGTGACAAAGTGAGTGAAAACGATAGGAGGCTTCAGGCGGATGGAAATGGAGAGGTGGATGTAAATGGGACAGAACAAGTGAAAAGGATAATAGGCTAGGGGAGTGATGAGGTGAAGGTAGTGCCTGAATAAGAGGTACGTTTAAAAGAGAGGCTGGTTCTGCCACATGAGCAGAGTGGTGATATGTGGATGTAAGAAAGCAAAACCATCAAGAGATTGTCTGGGAGAGGTGGATCTTAGATGGGCAGAACCAGCAGGAGGAAGTAAATGGTTCGGTGAGGGGTGAAGAGTAGATAAGAGAGGTAGAGGTCAATGTAAGGGGGGCAGAATCAGCAAGAGAAAGTAAGAGGAGAGAGGGAGGAATAAAAGGGAGAGGTCTGTCTAACTGGGATAGAACCAAAGTGTCACAGTGTACTTTGCTCGGGATCTGCATGTTGCTGAACAAAAGGCCCACCTCCTGGCGTCACCAACTCAGAAAGCTATTATAGCACAGAGTTATGATGAAGCCAGTCGGGGGGAGGGAATTAGGGTAGGGAACAGCAGGGAGAGAGATCTGAAAAGAAAAGGTTAGAACAAATATGCACTTACTCATTCATAGCAGTATAACACATCAATAGACTCTTGACTAAATGCGTCTCCATAATATCAGACGGAGACCCCTTTTGAAGTGAGGGCAAAGCCCCTCCTTTGAATCATGGAACAAGAACAAACTACAACCTCAGAACCAAGAGATGGCAAGAGCTTTGGACTATGATCATACTCTGAATATCAATCCTGTAACATCTATACATTCATAACATAAACCTTTGATCATGACCTAGAAAATCTCAAATAATTAAATATGCTTTTCACATAGTATGTTTCCCAAAAAACAATGAAAACTAAGATTTGCTAATCTCCAAAAATACTTTTACATTCACAACTATAAAGGCCGGAAAGGTTTTACCCATTGAACTTGAAGCGCTTTGTTCCTTATGCCAGATAGCGCTTTCATTTGTTTCATCTGAAGCGCTGTGCTCTGCCCGTTATGCTAAGGGGCGCCTTACTCATGTGGTCTGGATCACCTTGATTGTTGTGCCAAGGGCTTTTTATGCATGTGGATTGAAGCGCTTTGATTGCTGTGCCAAGGGCGCTTTACTCATGTGGACTGAAGCGCTTTGATTTTTGTGCCAAGGGCGCTTTACTCATGTGGACTGAAGCGCTTTAATTACCATGCCAAGGGCGCTTTACTCATGTGGACTGAAGCGCTTTGATTGCTGTGCCAAGGGCGCTTTACTCATGTGGACTGAAGCGCTTTGATTTTTCTGCCAAGGGCGCTTTACTCATGTGGGCTGAAGCGCTTTAATTACCATGCCAAGGGCGCTTTACTCATGTGGACTGAAGCGATTTGATTTTTGTGCAAAGGGCGCTTTACTCATGTGGACTGAAGCGCTTTAATTACCATGCCAAGGGCGCTTTACTCATGTGGACTGAAGCGCTTTGATTGTTGTGCCAAGGGCGCTTTACTCATGTGGACTTAAGTGCTTTAATTACCATGCCAAGACCGCTTTCCTCATGTGAACTGAAGTGCTTTAATTACCGTACCAAGGCCGCTTTCCTCATGTGGACTGAATCGCTTTAATTACCGTGCCAAGGCCGCTTTCCTCATGTGGACTGAAGCGCTGTAATTACCGTGCCAAGGATGCTTTCCTCATGTGGACTGAAGCGCTTTGCTAGTTGTACTAAGGGGCGCTTTACTTCTGTGCTCTGAAGCGCTTTAATCGTCGCGCCAAGGCGACTTTACTCTGAAAACTGAAAACGCTTTGCTCATTGTGCTAAGGGGCGCTTTACCTTTTGGTAATACAACCCCCTTCAAGATTTGTCTCATCTAGACCTTACCGCTACGAGTACGACCTACTCGTATCTGAATTCACCATGGAAACAAAGGTACTCCATTTGCCGTCTATCTGCCATGCAGGAAATCTGCTCTTCAGAGGAACCCCCACGAGGTCTGACTGCGTCAAAGACTTCAAAATAGTGAGCCATGTGTTTGGGTGTGGCTGGGCTTTATAGGCCTGCCACACCCCAAGATGGCTGCTTCCTCTAAAAACATGGGAATTGTAGTCCCTTCATGGAATAGCACTGATAAGTGCATCTTGTCCACCAATGTCCTGAACCTGCAGCTTTATGAGCTTTGCCACGGGGCAGACGATGCTGATGGCCACCTTTTGGAACAAGAGGGCATGGCAAGTGGTGCGCATAAAGCGCCGCAGAGCCGCGCAGCGGAGCTTCGGGCTGGACCTGGACCGTACATGGCGTTATTCCTGACACAGAGAGAGAAGATAAAAGGAAAAGGGAGAAGCTAAACAGCTGGGTGGAAAGTTGTGGGCTGGGAACTGAGATGCGCCTGGAAGAGGCAGCAATAGCAAGAGATGGTTGGAAATATGAGGTATAAAGAGTAGAGCATTGAGGGGAAAGATAGATGTAAGATTTGCAGAATCTGAGAGAGAAGGTAAGATGCTTGGAGAGAGATAAGAGATTAAGAGAAGATAATGCATGGGGCAAATCAGATAAGAGGGGCTGAACCAACAACAGTATTTCACCAGCCGGGCAAGAAATGAGGGGAAAAGAAGAGCATGGAGGTGAGAGGTGGATATAAGCGGCCAGAATCCGCAAAAAAAGAGCTCAGAAAAGAGATAAAAAATGACTTTAAACCAGTGTGTCCTGTTAAGCCTTCTGGCAAAGTGTGCAATTCCCTATATCTTAATTTTCAATGTAAACATTTTAAAAATGTGTCTGTTTTGAGACATATGTGTCACCCTTCACCAGTGGTTGTGATCTTGAACCATCCTTGACCGGTGTGCTAAATGTCAGCCTGTTCACTGTGTACTCTATTGCTCCTCTTAACTTTTCTATTAAATCTCACTCTCAGTGGAACCCTTTCCTGCCCATATCATGACTAGAGAGTGAGAAATCATTGCTCCTGCCCTGGCCTCCATTTGCAATATCTTGCTTGCCTCTTCATCAGTTCCTACCAATAAAAACAGGCCTTGGCAAAGTAGATAAGTTTCACCTATGCCAAATCTATTGATTTTGTCAATGTGCTTTACATGTTGCACAGCAGTTGAGATGCTGTGCAATGTAGCTTGAAAAAAAAGCACTGATGTGCCAGCATTATCCTCAGCTAGTGTACTCAGGTGCATTTTAGACGAAATAATTTTGAAGGACTGCTCAGAAATATTTGTGGGGAAGTATGACTTAATAGCAACAACAAGTGCACCTAGGTTTTACCATAACAAGTTGGCATTATACTACAGTGGGTTAATGCATCTGTTTAGTTTGCAGATGCACACTTTTTTTATCTTCTGGTTCACCTTTTCATTCTTTGGAGGTAGATGAAAGGAGTACCATTACATTGTGTAATTGTCACATTTGTTATTTACAGCGTTGTAAGACTGACAGCAACACTGTTTAAAACATATTGTAAAGTGGAATCCCGAAGTTCCTGGGTGTGCTGGCAGCTGCTCGTTGCTCATTACCTACTTTGTTTGTCTGCTGCGGTGTGAATAGCTTGTGTCAGAATGTGCAGACAGAGGTGTGTTGCAATTGTTTGCATCCCGTTGGACAATGTTTGAACCTTGTTGTGCATAATTGTTGGATCTGGCTTTTTTGCGGGTTCATCCCCAGACTTTTTACCTCCTTTCTCCTATTTTTTCTGACCTCTTGCTGATGGCTGTAGGACGCTGAGCACTTTACCACTACTGATCAGTGCTAATGTGCAGGTGTTCTCCCTACTACTGTTGGTGTGATTGGCTTATACCTATATGGCATATTTAATTTACCTGTAATTCCCTTGTACAGTGGTATCTCTATACCCAGGGCCTGTAACTTAAATGCTACTTGTCAGCCTGCAGAGCTGCTTGCGCCACCCACTGAAGTAGCCTTTTAAATCTGTCTCAGGCCTGCTATGACAGGGCCTGCGTGCACAGTTTTCTGCCACAGGGACCTGGCATCTAAATTTACTTGCCAGGCCCAGAACTCCCTTTTTACTACATGTAAGTCACCCCTAAGGTAGGCCCTAGCTAGCCCTATGGGCAGAGTGCTATGTGTGTTGAAGGCAGGACATGCGCATGGTTACGTGGCCTGTCCTGGTAGTGACTACCAGCCTATTTGGTTTCTCACTGCTGTGAGTGCTGCCTTCTCAGAGGATTGCATTGGAAATGCCCTACCTTATGTCTAAGGGGTATTGCCTCATTTATGAGGGGTAGTCTAGGCATGTTTGGTATGGTTATAATGGTAGTAAGAAATGCTGCATACTGGTATAGGTGAATTTTTTATTACTAATACAGAAATATCACTTCTAGAAAGTGAGCATTTCTCTGTGCTTATGACTGGGCAGAGTGACAGTTAGGCTTTGTGCATACTTTTCAGACAGCCTGTACACAGGTGAAGATGTCACAGAGGTGCATCTACATTTTGAATGGGCTTCCTGGGCTGAGAGAAGGAGGAGGAGGGGCACACCTGCATCTGTAAAGACTATGCCCTGGCCTCACACAAAAGGGTTGTTTATCCCCAACTGCTGTTTGGAGCCTGTGCCGGAGGAGAGGGGGGCACTCCCAGAACCAGTTGTAACTGGTTGGCACCTCCTCTCCCCTTCTTTGTTAAACCTTTACAAAACTGAGTATAAGTACAGGAGATTTTTTTCCCCACAATATGGAGACACTCTGAACTTACCTGTTACTGGACACAGAATGCTGCTGGAGGGACTCCCCAGGAACCGCCTTGGACTGCTGCTACTGTGCTGACCTGTGACCTTCTGGGTCACTAGGAGGAACTGCCAACTGCCTGCATCCACCTTGTGCTGGCCTACTGCTGGACCCTGCCCCCGTGCTCCATTTTGAGTGGTCCCCCATGGGCTGGGTGCTGTGCCCGACCCCTGCCATCATCTGTTAAAGCGCAGGAGGAGCATTTTGTTTGATTATCTCAAAGCACCTGGGAAGCGCTTTTGATTTGTTTTGCGCTCTGAAAGCACGTTGCTGTGCCAAAACCTTCCCCCAGCTCTTTGGGGAAGCACGTTGCCGTGAGGGGGAATCACCGCTGCAACACGGGTGTTGTCAGTTTCAAGAGCACTGGAGACACGCTGCCCATGGGACCCCCAGGGCACCACTGAAGCAAAGACAGGAGTGAGCACGCTCTTACCGTGCCCCGGGCTGAAACACACTCCGAGGAGTGCCCCCGGGGCACAGGCAGGCATCTCACCGCTGCGACCCGGGCGGGCTGCAGCTGACTCGCGCACAAGGCCGGGTGTGGGCAAGTCAGCCCTCAATTTAGATTGGGCGGGGAGGAGGCCTCGTAGGAGGCTCCCTGCCCCACTGAGCCCCATTTCATTGTGGAGATTGTCTAGGAGGAGGCCTCATCGGAGGCTTCGTGCCCCCACCGGGCCCCAGTTCCATGTGGAGATCGGGCGGGGGAGGAAGCCTCATCGGAGGCTCCCTGCCCCATAGGAGACCTGATTGTTGTTTTGGAGACCGTGGGTAGGCGGAAGCCTCGCCGGAGGCCCCCAACACCGCAAGGTACCCTCTTTGGCCCCTAATTGTTTATTGTAGCTTTGCCCCCTCCCCACTTTTCGGAGGGCCAATCTTGGCCCGGGGGGAGGCACCAGCCAGCGCAGGCCCCAGGAGGGGCTCACAACATACAAATCAGAGGTGGTGCGTGCCAATCCCCTGCCCCCAAAATCACCACTCTGTCCCTGTTTTGCGCAGCGGAGTGCGGTGGCCCCCTTGTACTTCACAGCACTAGAGGTTCCTTTTTCATCATAGAGACAGGTACTCTTTTACAGAACTACCCTTTTCAAATGTTCCTGGTATGGGCATTATGGACTGATGTGCTAACCTGTTTTCTATGTGATGTGACATATATGTGCTGATGTTCCTTTTATGGGCATTCTATGCTAATGGTTTTGACTTGCCATATGCTTTCTAATGTTCCTGGTATGGGCATTTATGATATTTTTATGACAAGTGCATTTCTTTAGTATTCCTGACTACTGCTTACGTTGCAGCATAGTAAGTAACCTATGTGTTGTGTGACTCCTGCTGGTTTCTGCAGAGTAACTATTGTGTAACGTACTGGCAACTGCTTGTGTAGCAGGGTAATACTGACATGTTGTGTTTGGTCTAATAATGTTGTGTACAATAAAGTTTATTTTTATATAACTTGGTGTTGTGTTTCTTTTGTGGTGGGGATAGTGTGTCACGTGTGTTGTGCAAACGCTTTACACCTTGCCACTGGGATAGGCCTGACTGCTCGTGCCAAGCTATCAAGGGGGTGAGCAGGGGTTATCTTTGACATGTAACGCCCTTGCCCAGACTAGAGTGGGTGGGTTCTGTCTGGCTTAGGTGCATATCCTAGCCAAAAGGAAAACCCATTTCTAACAATAATGTTCTGGGAAGTACCTGGCAGGGGGAGCTGCACCAGGCCTGAGCTGATTGTGCTACCTATATCTTCCTACTGGCTGCAAGAATAGCTCCTAATAGCTCCCATTAGCACCTGAAATCTCACAAATGGAAGACCTTCTTATCAAAAGGATCAACCAACTGGAAAGGAAAAAACAATAATTTGGAAGGAAGTATTGGAAATTCTGAAGAACAACACACTAGCATGCCCCTTGTTTGAGAATTTACATAGCAAGGTAAATGTGTTCATCAAGAAGACTTAGATACTTGTCCAGCAGGCAGAGAATCTGGTTGCAGTTAAAGACTGAATCCCATTTTTCATTGTAAACTAGCCTAGGTAATGGTTAGTGTTTAACTAAGGAGAATATTATTTCTGTAGATGAATGTCAGATTAAGAGCAATGGAGCTGAGTGGGAGCCTAAATCTACTCATCGGGGTACGAGACCAAAAGAGAATACGTAAGGATCTTCAATGATACAAAAAGCAAAAGTGATGTACATACAACATGTGGCCAAAACCCCCTTGTATTCCCCCAACCTTGCTCCTGAAACAATGCAGAGGCTGTTCTCTTTGGCTATCTAGATGGGTTGTCTTTATCCCTCTTTTAGTCTTCCTTAGTTAGATCTCTTAGTGCCTGGAAACCTTGTGAGGTAACCATCCGTTTTATAAATATTGACATAGCATAATAAAACTAATGCTGTCAATAAACATTTCCTAGCAAAATAAATGGTTGCAGCATTTCCCCCCGAGCTGGAAACACTAAGAGTTGTGCATTGTACAAAATGGCCTCGTGTGGAACCCCGAAAGAGCAGAAGAGTTAATGAAACCTATAAAGACTAAGAGGGGGAGGCAGGGCCTGCTAGAAGAGAAGAAGCAAATGTAGAACTTGTATTGATGTAGTGAAATGGTTTGGAAGATAAGATCTTCACTAAGGAGATACGGCAATGAATGTACAGGGTTGCAACTGAAAATTTACACAAACTCTCTTAATATTTAAATTGTACTATTAATGGTCACCGCTTTTGTACCCCACAATTATGCAAGCATTAATTCAGATTCATTCACTTTCACATTTCCATGCTGTTTTAGTCACAACAGTGTTTACCTTTAGAGGAGTGCCTAGTCCTAGTGGGGAAAGCCCACAGATCCAGGCAAACTGCATAGCATGCAGCCTTCTGTAGCAGGGAGGAGGCATACTTAAGAGTATGGCTGCATGTCAAAAAGTTAGAAAAAACAAAAGTGCCTGCACCGCAGCAGCCTACAGTGGAAGGACTTTGGCCACCAGCAGCAGTACTTAATCCAGGCTCCACGGCAGGACTAAGGTGAGGAGGAGGTGCTGACCAATAGAAAGCAAGGAAATGAGAATGACATAGGAGCCAACCAAATGATTAGTAAAATGACGTGGGAACCAGACAGTATTAAAGAAATTAAAGAAAGATAACTAATGGGCAGCCCCTTTTTAAGTTTTTTTTTTTTTAAATACGAGACATTTCACAAGCACAGCACAAGTGCTGTGCAGGTAAAACCTAAAAAGTAAAAAAAAAAGCTGTGGTTGTTCCACTGCTCAAAAACCTTAGGAGAGAGGCAGAAGTATATGGTGAGACCTTTACTTTGGGTCAATTGGGGCAATAGGTCATTATATGGCAGCATCTGTGGTGGATACGGTTGTATACCATGGCTTTTTTTAGAATTGACAGTTTCATTTCATTTGGAGAAGAGTTTTTCATTTTACAAACTTACCTTTCCAAAGGTGGCAATACTGAACAGGCAACACTCACTTCATGAGATAACGGTATTGGAAATTAAATATAGTATGTCATGATATTTTACCCAATAAGCACCTTATACAGTCAGCTTAGCCATGTCTTTTAAAAGGGATTTAGAGAAGGTGGTTATAGAATGAAAAAAGGAGAATTCACAGTTGACTGACAGGCTTATGACCGGGGCCAGTTGTTAGGATGATTTTTTTTCTTAACTGTGGATAAACTAGGCTCCTTGCTTGGGCTGGCTTGTCTATTGATGTACAGCACAAAAGGTGGTACAGCCTTAGTGTTTGTGTGCACAGAGCCAGTTTGGCTGTGCTCACAAACCGGTCTGGTACGTTGCCCTGTGAGAATGACAATGAGCTGGGCACGGCAAGCACAGTATGATATGTGCCTCCTGTCACAACAGATAATCCCAAAACTCAGGCAGTGACATTGAGGCCCAGGGAAATTGCTGCTTTTCAGGAGTAGTTAGTATTGCCCCCCCGGAGCAGGTGAGAAGAAGGGAGGGTGTACAGAGAAGGGGGCTGCAGGGAGGGGTGAGGGGCAGTGTGAAGAGAGAGGTTGAAATTCCACAGAGTACAGCAATGCCCATGGAGTGAGTGATCTGCCAGTCACTGAGCCTATATGAGTAGGTAGCCAGTGTGTTCATGGAGGCAGATTTACACCGGCAGTTGGAAGACTAAAGGTGTATGGTTATGTTGCCTGCGGCGTGACCAAAGGGACTGGTGATGATCAAAATGGCCTTGCAGGGGTCCTGAATTCAAGTATCTATTTAACTAAGATCCACAGTGGATATACCTGGGGGCAGGGCGCGATTCGGCTGCTACTTAGGAGAAATAGGAGTCGAGGGTCATTGTGGAACTTTTCAGTTGTGTTTACGGATTTGAGAATGCCTGTCTTTCTGCTCCGATTGTCACGTTATTACCCTTTCCTTGTGGTCATTCACTTTCATCCATTTCATAAACTTAAAAGTCCACCGTTGCCTTAAATTCTATCCACCAGGTTTTCAATTTATATTTAAGGGCAATAGGATGGCATGTTTCTTAAAAGTTCTTAAAGTGTAGTGAGTGTTACTTTTTCAGATCCTTTCTTTATTTCCTCACAAATTCTTTAATTCTGTTGTGTTTGTTATTGTGAATGACCCTCGCAAGTACTACAATTTGCTTGTATCTCTATTCGCTGGAGAAACCCATCCGTTAAGGTTGTCCTAAGCTGGTGTATTTTAAGGCAGTTCGATTACAAGGTAACCTTGCCCTTGTTTGGTCTTGAATTTGCAGAATAGTCATACGCCGAAGTGGTGTTCAAATTGTTAGTTGTATCAGAAAGTATACCAAGGGGTAACTGTAGCAGTTTTCAGGAACTATATTGGTGATCATTTTGAAAGTTTGTATCACTGGTTTCAAAGGCAGCGAGAGTGCTACTCCACAGACAAATGCCAAGATCTTCCCGTTATCTCCAAGGATTGGTTGTACTCAAGGAGCAATATTACTTTTGTTATTTTCTTTCTGAGCTAAGTGTAGCTTGCGGAATCTCTTCCCTGCCCCAGACTGGCCGCCTGTCCTCAGTTTCCACCATGGATTTGAAAGCGCACTTTATAACGAAGAGAAAAGTCTCATGTTGAAAACATTTTATAATATGTACCGAATTCATCCACACGGTGGCACTATAAAACCGACAAACCTTCACTCAGCGTTTCAGAAACCGTACTTCTTAAAAAAAAAAAAAACGTATTAGGGGTAAATTAAGTGTTTCGCCTAATGAATTCAAAGGGTTTATAAAAATCTAAAGTTCTAACACTTAAGAGAGGATTCTGCACTGTAGAGAACATGAGAGCGTGGCGTCAAACATAAATCTGGTTGCTGTAGTAGATGTAGCTCTGGCCCCTGTTAAAATGTCTCTGTGAGCTTTTCACCACGCCCATGACAAGCCCATCAGTTTTGTTGGTTCGTGGGCTTTCCTTTTAAAATATGCTTTTAAAATTCGCTTGATTTCATTGGTGAAAGCGATGCATACGTCATGCCCTTTCCGGTGTTTAGCCCGCCTTGACAGCACTGGTAAACTACTAAAAACATACGACGCTCCATGTTTCCCGCATGGCTTCTGGACTTCTTTTCCTTTTTATTTAGTAGGCAACGGTATCTCGCTGGGCAGTAGTCGAGCGCTCTGCATGTCATCGACCCTGTTACATAGATAATTGCATAACTGCAATACTTTCGACTGAGAGCAAACTTCTGTTTCCTTTTGTGTGCTTCTTCACGCTCATGCTCATGGCTTGGCGTTTTAAATCGGCTCGCTTATGTAAAACTTTATTACTTTTCGTTGTCAGTTTATGCGGCAAGAAAAGTCCAGTGAGGACTTTACAAGGCTAATAACTGTACGTTGAACAAATGTGAGACCTTTTCGCTTTGCAAATTCTTATTATATTTATTGTGCTTATACTACGGTACAACAAGTAGACAGTGAAAGGTGGGGAAAAATGTCTGTAGAAACAACAGGCAGTGAATGCTAAGGGAAGACAGCAGGTCTGAGTCGATAAGAACGACCAAACAAAATACATTAGGCGTGTTCAATAAATGTATGAATCACAGTGCAATTGCCAAACTCAACACTTAAAAGAGGTAGACTATTACACATTGCAGGTGGCCACTCCCAATAAAAAATGCACAGTTTTGAACTTGTTAGTTGTGGAAGAACTTGACCAAAGCTTTATTACATTTATTATACATACCACAAGCCTTGTGGCCCATCTACAGGTATAACATACTTCCACACAATCCTAAAATAAAACCAACATTATACTGTTAGGTCTGTTAGACCATAAATCAATTACATTAGGCACATGATCATAAATCAAATCCTAAATCATTCCAACATGTCATTAAGCTGCCAAACCACTTCCTAGAAACTTTTATGATGATTAATAGTCAACTCCTCGCTTGTCTCAGTCCGGCGTTTACTTGCTGATGATTAAGTTCTCGAGCTGGAGCCTCGTGAGGAGGGGTATTGCACCAAATCATTACTTTAGGCCCAACTCACTACCTTGTATTGTCTTTTGTGCTCCGCCGGGCTGCGAGTGCCGTGCCATGCCCCCTTTTTCCTCTCCGACCACTTTATCGAGAGGCATCCAAAGGTGAGTGCCCGGTCTGCCACCCCATGGTGGCCTTACACAACTCCTCAAGCTCACTCATCTTTCTCTTCTACCGCCACGCTGCCTGTGGCCTTACGTCCTCAGGCAGCTACCACCCCTCTCCAGACAGTGACACCCGGCTATAGCCATGGCTGCCCAGAGGTTGGACCAGAATACTTCCATTCCTGCGTCGGTTAGGTGGACCCGTCCTGTTCAAAATACTCTGAGCACTCAGTCTGACATGGTGGTGTTTTTTCTTCAGACCCCTGGTCAGCTGCATTAGCCTTCTTGCAAAGATTTGCGCTGCTGGGATGACCCTTGCTGCGAAGTTCAACTTGCCAATTAGCTCCTGCAACTCCCTGAGGGTGGCTTTCTGCTTCTTTGTCAACTCCTGGATTTTCTGGCTTATGTCCTGCACCTTGTCCTTTGGTATCTGCTAGCTGCCGGCCACTGAGTTCAGCTCTGTCCCTAGAAACACAATTTTGCTGGCGGGACCCACTGTTTTATATGCCGCCAACGCAACCCCTAGTTTGACTGCCAGTTCCTGGAAGGCCCACTAAAGGTTTACACACTCATCAGGGTTTGGCTTACCTGCAAACAGGAAATCGTCCAAGTAGTGCAGTTTGCTTCCTTCGTGGTTGTCTCTTGTGAAGGGTCCACTCCAAAAAGGTGGAAAACTTTTTAAAGTAGGTGCAGGATATGGAGCACCCCGTGGGCAGGGCTATGTCAAAGTAGGTCGCCCCATTAAATTAAAAACCCAGGAGATGGTAGCTATCTGGATGTACGGGTAAGAGCCTGAAAGTGGATTCAATATCCGCCTTTGCCATCAGAGCAGCTGGACCTGCAGCATACACCAGGTCGTCTGCGTCGTTCACGGATGCATAGCTGACCGTGCATTCCTCAGGGCTGATGGCATCGTTAACAGAATCCCCTTCAGGGAATGAAAGGTGGTGAATTAATCTATACTGGCCCTACTCTTTCTTGGATACCACTCCCAGGGGAGAGACTGCTAGATCCTCCGGCTTGTCCATGGCTAATGGGCGATTTTTCCCTGCCCAATTCCCTCTCCTTTTCAATTTTCTTATGTACAGTACCCAGGTACTGTAAGGCAGAACGCATGTTCTTGGTTCCCCCTGACCTGACCTGTCTTATAACTGGTATCCTGAAACCTCTCTCAGATCCCTCACACAGCAAAAGTGCGTCCGCTTTATTATCACACTCGTTAGCTAGCCACCCTAACCTTTGAGTGTCAATGGGAGAGCGATCTAGCTGAAATATCCCCCATGCCAGGCTTGACCCCTGCTTAACCCGGCTATTGCTTTGCCTTATCTCTCCTTTCTTTGTCCCCTCTATTTTGTTTTGCAGTCAACCGCTGGGTGCCCCTTTGATTCCCCCTCCCACCCCCCCAGCATGAAGAGCACATGTGTTTTAATTTGCACAACGGGCTCCAGGTACACTCTTCCTTGTCATACTTGTAGCACGTGGTGGGGAAACCGTTTGCAGCAGGCCCTCCTTTCCAACCCTGAAAGTGCTTCTGTTTGAAAAAAGGACTTCTGTTTGCCTTGATACCCTTTGAACTGACCCTTTCGAAAGCGGTGATCCAACTTCCCGGGTCTGGCTTCCCTAGCTACCATCATCTTATGCATATAACTGGACACATCTTCCTCATCCCACTTCATGTCAGGGTGTGCTTGCATCTTTATCCT
Organism: Pleurodeles waltl; assembly: GCF_031143425.1. Classification (NCBI taxonomy): domain Eukaryota; kingdom Metazoa; phylum Chordata; class Amphibia; order Caudata; family Salamandridae; genus Pleurodeles; species Pleurodeles waltl. The sequence continues at coordinate 924,349,522 of NC_090439.1, read as the reverse complement.
GAAACACTTATCCTAAACCAGCCATGCATCACGCGTGAATTGCCTGTAAGCCTCAAGGATGTTAGATTTGTATAGCCACAAATCTTTTACGCAATGAGAAATTTGTCAACAAACATTCAGGCCAGTATTCTAAAGGCGTCCAGCCAATTATCGAAGTATCTTTCTTTCGTCACCCGAGCCCTTTCTCTCCTAGCCTCCTTTTTGTCACTTGTGGTGAGTTCTAGGCCTTCCATTTGGATCTCCAGTAAGGAGAAAATATCTATAAATTCTTTGTGCCAGATGAGCCCTTTTACTGCCAGCGGTATCAAGGTTGCTAACCCTGGGACCCTCGTTACCATGTATGGGTGACCCAGCATTCCCCTATTGTAGCCCCTGGTGCTAACTCCTCCCTGTTCTGACCTTGGTGCCGCCCGCTGATTTGTTGCCCCAAGCCTTCCTGGGTACTGTCTGCGCAGCGATCATGAGAGGGGGATCCTTGGCCGCGCTCGCTGTGGCCGATGTCTGAGGGGGTGCGCATGCATCACTTGCCCCTACAATGCCTCCTCCCAGCGAACCTGTCCTCCCCACCCAGAATTAGCGAACAGCAGTGGGGCAAAAATGTTTCAGACAAGCTTGCTGGTGCTGCGCCCTGTGGTGCCTTTGGCTTGTTCCCTTCGCCTCTCCTCTTCACTGCTTTTTTACCATCGTTGCTGGCAACACGGTGATTCTTCTCGGGCTCCTTTGTCTCCTTGCTCCTTCCTGATGACCCTGATGAGCTCCTCGCTCTCTCCACTGTCGCCAGGCTCCTCCGAGTTGCGACAATAGCCCCGCGCACCTCGTAACCGGTTCAGCAGCCATTCTTTGTTATGAGTGGTAGCTGCTTCTCTTGCTGCCCTTGTCTCCTCCGTATTTTCTGGTTGCAGCATGTTTCTTGGTTCTGCCATCCAGCAGACAGGTTGCGTCATCACAAGGTGGCTGTCCCTGCTGTATGCTGTGGTTCATCTCTGTCAGTGTGACCTGGGTTACATCACCCTTACCGGGCTGTCCCCAGTCAGCTACACTGTCCTTATGCCCCTCACGGCCTGAGTCGCGTCACCCCTTTCAAGGGGCTGTTCCCAGCCGATGTGACAAATTGATCTACCTCGAGTAGTTAATTGGTAAGTTCCCTTCAGCTATTAAATTGAAAAACTACTGCCCCCTTTGCTTCTGGGAGTTGCAAAATGTAGTTGATCAGGAAACCGGTGTTGTGGCACTTTGCCTGGACTCAGTCTGCTTACTGCCCCTTCACCGGCCATTAAGTGAGGGGGATGGGCTCCTTGTTGCGGTAACCTTCTCCACTGCGCAGCTCCCTTTTTTTTTTTTTTTTTTTTTTTTTTTTCAACTTATTTATTGTCCAATGGCAGCTTCTCTGGTGCCCTCTCAGTGAAAGCTTTCCTATTCCCTGAGGCCAGTCCACTTGAGAGCAAATGTCTTGCCCCCTCCAACTTCCCAGGTTAAGGGGTGTGGGTGGGGGCACTCCTCAACGTGTGCAGACAGAACTTGCGCCCTTTAAAACGATGTGCGGTTGATCGTGCACTACAGTTGCAGCCTCTTGCCCTTTCGCCAGGAATTGCTGGATGAGAGCCCCCTCACTTCCCAGTGTGAAAGTCTTGGGCCGCAGTAAACAATGAGCCCCAGGTAAGTAACTGCTGAATTGACTAAAGCTCGGCGACTCTGCTGAGCATGTTTAAGTTTAATTTAAATCGCCCAAGGCCACTCCCAGCCCCCCCCCCCCCCCCCCAACTGTGAACCCATAGTCCTCCAACAAACAGCTTTGTTTCCCCTTTAAGGGTTCAGTGGGTGGAGCCAGCACTCCTCTGACTTCCTTGTCTTGCTACTACACTGTCCGGATGGCTCCCACTGAACTCGGAGCACAAGGCTGCTGGACCACGGTGCAGAGTTGCGTCACTAAGGTGTAGTGGTCCTCTGTTGGTTGCCCCCCACTTCACGCTGCAGTTGCTATGGAACTTTCATATGAAAATTATATTTGTTTAAGAAATGGTTTGTTTGTTCCGCCTGCTGTCCTGAGGGACAACATTTTTAGACTTGCTAATGAGGGACACATAGGAGTTTCTGCTACTTGCAAGAAGTTGAGGCACACACAGTGGTGGTCAGGATTCGATAAACAATTTTCCTTTTTCATTGACATGTGTTCACAATGCATTGTCTATGATAAACATTGGAGAACTTTAACAAAACCTTTGTTTCCAGTTCATCTTCCAGACAAAGCTTGGGCTAAAGTGGCTTTGGAGTATTCAGAGCTATTTAACTTATTACCCAGGGATGAAAGATATTTTACAGTGGCTATAAACTATTTTTCTAAATGGATCTTTTATTCCTTTGTGAAGATTGCCAACTGCACAACAGTAATTTCTTTTCTGGATAATATTTTCATAGTTGAGGGATCTCCTTGCAATATTGTTACCGACATGATATGCATTTTGTTTCTTAACAATTGACAGATTTTATGGAAAAATGGCATTAAGCATTCACAGGTGGCTTTATACAGCCCCCCCCCCCCAACAACGATTTGGTTAAGAGGGCTAACCGTATTTTGAAGAAGGGTTTCAGACTTCCATTGCATCTACATTTTAAAAAGAAAAGATATGGACATTTCCCACTACTCCACATTCTACGATGGGAGTGACTCCTTTTAAGGCTCTCTGAGGCAGAGAAGCCAGATCTAAGTTAGTTCCAAATTGGTTGACCAATTTTTCTGTGGTTATGTGTGTAGTGAATGGAGGGAAGAATGTGGATTCTGTAAAACATATGAGAGAGAGTGTTGACCAAACAAGATGCAGAAGAGCAATTATTATTTCATAAAAGGAGTTAAAGGTGTTCATATCGATACGAATGAGCGGCTAGACCGGGGCTTGTATGCACTCCCGTACCTGTGTTTGGTTCTGTAATTTGTTATGATTTTTTTTTTTTTTAACCTTCTTCTAAAGGTTTTAGAAGACTACTTACTTGCACTTTGAAATCGGGGGATGTTTGAGGAATTACGGGTGGAGGATTTTTTTTTTTTTTTTTTTTTAGTACTTTGTATTCTCGTTGACACCTTTTGTGGGCTCTTGTCTGGCAAAATTACTCTCGTGGCCATTTTGGAGGTGCTAGTAAGTGCTGCTGGTTACCATTTCAGCTTTCAGCATACTTTCAGTACTCCTAATGGCTGAGGAGCTGATGCGCAGCGGCTAGACAGGGGCTTGTATGTGCTTCTGTACCCGTGCTTGATGCTGTAGTTAGTTTTGATCATTTTTCTCCTCGTATAATGTTTTAGAAGAATACTTCCTTGCATTTTGAAATCGGGGACTTGTTTGAGGAATTACGGGTGAAGGAATTGGGGTTTCCTTTAGTACTTTTTCTTTGTGCTGAAACCTTTTTGCGCTCTTGTGTGGCAATGTGACTCTCGCAGCAAATTTAAAGGTGCCAGTAATTGTTGCTGGTTACTGTTGCAGCCTTCAGCTTACTTTCAGTACTTATAATGGCTGGGGAGGAGATGCCCAGTGGGTGTGCCACTGGCATGCCAAAGGCAAGCTTATCTGCACCCGTCTTCATCCGAACGGGACCAGGTGCCAGGAACCCTGGTCCCTTACAACTGGAGAGGATGGTTTACTCTCCAGCGCAGCTAAAGGCTTTAAACTTTTCTTGCTTTACCGACTGTCGAGTATTTGAAGTGGGTACTTACTATTCTTAGTGTGATACTTGTGATTTTGCCTGTCCTACCCCTGGTGGAGTCATCACCTTACCACAACTGGACGATAAAGACTGGAATCTGTAGCCGGCAGGTGATGTACAACAGAATAAAGAGTTCCCCCATTTTAGCTCGAACTACTGGTCTTTTCCAAGACGCCAGCAGACTTTTTTTATTTTTTTTATTTTTTTTACATTTTCTATGGGATGATAACCCAGATGCTGTGTTTTTCATGGAGACTTGGCTCTATGAGGCACCCGCACCTGATGTAATTGCGACTTTCCCTCCTGGTTACTCTATAGTTCTTAAAGATAGACTGGATAGGCCGGTCGTGGGGATTGCCATCTTTTTTAAGAATGAGTATTGCTGTAGGATTGAAGATCTGGCTATCCCTGCCTGCGAAGTTATACTCTTTACATTGTCCTTCACACAGATATTTACATTATCAGGTGCTCTCGTTTACTGCCCCCAGGATTTGCTGGGAAGTATGTTAACTCTTTTTCAGACTTAATAGCCCCTTCATATTAAGATCTGCAAATTTCACTGTGCTTGGAGACATTAACCTCCACTTAGAAGATACTAAGTGCAGCCAGAGTGCCACCCTGATACAGGATGTGGGAGTTCTTGGCCCGAGGTTGTGTAATTCATCTCACTCTCATGTGGCTAGCCATCTCTTGGATCAATTGTTTTCTAATATGGTGGATCTGCTTACTGATTCCTTTATTGTGGTCCGATCATTTGGTGGTACCATTCAAGGTTAGGATCCCCCATGACCTCCGCACTAAACATCCCAAGTCTTAGCTTACTTACAGAAATTAGTTGAAACTGGGTATATCAGCTCCTAATGAAAGACTTAAGTGCACCTGGCCTGTTCTAAATTCGACAATTGAGGAAGATTGGGATATGGTCCATAACTGTGGATGAAGTTCTACCGCCCACAGAAAAATGCTCTAGCCAATGTCATTCACCAGCACCTTGGTTTAGTGATACACAGAGATTGGAAAAATAACAATGTAAATTGTTGAAACGTTGCTGGAGAAAGCACTATTCAGAGGAGGATAAAACTACTTGTAAAATAGGACTCAAGAAGTATCACAGGCTGTGCAAAGTGGCTTGTGCAGCACATTACTCTAATAAAATCTTAAGCTCTCAGAATTACCCTAAAACACTCTAGGGTAGTGCAGGAATTGTTGGACCCCAATAAACACTCCCCCCACCCCTTTTGTCTCAGATACAATGTGAGGAACCAGCCTGCTTTTTTACTAGGAAAGTCAATAATATACTTGCTCAATTGGGGAATGACTGCATTAGTGGAGTGTATATGACTAATGTGGCGGCAGATCCCGACAGCTGCAATTCCACCTTAGCAGATACTACGCGATTCTGTTGAGTTCTGTTAAAAGCCCCTCAGTAGGAGCATGGGCTCCATAAGATATGGCAACCTTCATCTCTATCTTCCAATCCATGAAATCAGGATCTCTGTTGGACCCTTTACTGCCTAGTAAGCTTGGATCACTGGACTCCAGCCTACTAGTTACAATTTTGGACTTCTTGAACTCCTCCTTCTATGAGGGGTACATCCTGCTGAAGTGGAAGCATGCACTGGTTCTCACACTGCTGAAAAAAGTTCCTCTGAATTCACCTACTTTGTCTAATTTTCACCCCTTTTCTCTTTTACCTAGTTTCTCCAAACTTTTGGAGAAACATGTTAACGCTCAGTTTGCTTGGTTTATAGGGGCTCAAACTTTTCTGCATTCCTGTCAGTCAGGCTATTGGACTGACTACAGTACGGAGTCTACTCTGTTGGGTGTGACTGAAGCCCCGAGTCAGCGCCTGGACGAAGGCGGCACTGCTGCATTGCTTCTGCTGGATGGCATTTGACACCATGTCTCACCCCATCCTGGTGGATAGGCTGGTGTCATTAGGGCTTAAAAGCTCTGCCTTGGCGTGGATTAGTTCTTTTCTACAAGATCATTTGTTCCAGGTCTTTTCTACGGGTGTTAAGTCCAGTTCACAAGCTCTAACTTCCGGAGTCCCCAAGCCTCAGTTTTAAGTCCCCTACAGTTTGTATGTCTCCCCTTTGGAGGACTCCGTGGGAGAGTTGTGGTTTGACTTTATTTAGTTACGCTGATGACGGGCAGATTATTTTTTCGGTGTCATTTCTTCATGGATGAATGACACACTCAAGCTCAATGGAGATAAGACGTAGGTCATGATTCTGGACAAACACTCATTGTGGGGCCCTCTATAGTGGCGACTTCCCTTGGAGCTCTACAGACTCCTTCTCCGAAAGTTACAAATTAGGGTTTTTATTGGATGATACACTGTCAATGAAGCCCCAAGTGTCGAAAGTGGCCACCACATTTTGTGCGGCGCTTAAATGGCTCTAGACGATCAGCTGGATGATTCCGGTTTCAGCCCCAAGGACTGTGATTTCGGCCTAAGTGCTGTCTAGGCTGGATTATGGAAATCTGCTTTACTTTGGCATAGACAAGGCATCTATGCTTTGCTTGCAAGTCATGCAGAACGCAGCTGCCAGGTTACTCTACCGCCTGCAGAAATCTGCCTCAGTTTACCATCGTTTTTTTACAAGTTGCACTGACTTACGATTCCCAAACTTATTATCTTTAAAGCCCTGTGCTACATGTTTAAGGCCAAAGTTGGCCTAGGAGCCCACTATATTCAAAATTTGGTGGTCCCTTACCAACCTCTTTGGTCCTTGAGATCTTCATATCGCACTCTTTTCTGTCACGCACGAAAGGGCGCTCTTTTTCTTACCTTGCCCTGAAATTGTGAAATTCTCTTCCAGAGCACCTAAGATCTTGTACACCACTGCTTGCTTTCCGTAAGGGCTTGAAGTCCTGTTTTTTTTTTTTGGCTGTGATACCCATAATGTTTCTGTTCAGCTGCTTGCACCGGGAAACCTCTAGGGGTAGCTATGCACACTATAAATCTGTGAAATAAATACGTAATGATTGGGTTTTAATTAACCCTATAGAGGCGGGCGACTGCCACTGGAGATTTTTTTTTTTTTCAAATTTAAATCCCTCTCGGGAGACATAGAAGAGCTTCTGTGTCTTTCCCCCATGGTCCCCCACCCACCCCTCTTGCGGCATGCTGATTTCAAAATTTGTTTTCCCCACCGGACCAGGAAAAAAGCAGGTAAGGCCATGTTCTCCTCTAGTGGGAAAAATGGGCCCAAAAGGGCCTCCCCACTGTTCGGGGCCTTCCTGAAATTGTTTCCTGGCAGTGGATTGCAGCCACGCTGCGATACACAGCCAGGAAACCCCACTAGACACCATGGATTACCATTGAAAAAGGCCTCCCCCCACAGCCCGGGCATATATTTTTATTTAAATGTTAGTTTACCCCTGGGGGTAAAAACATAATAAACAATTAAAAAAGAAATATGAAACTGACGGGGTTACCCGTGAGCAGGGCTGACCCCCAGTGGGAGCATTTCCTTTTTTTTTTATTTTTATAGCTGTACCGTTTTCCCTGGGGGCCACGATGGCCCCACCAGGGAAACCATACAGCTATTTAAAAAAATATATATACATCTATACATCTAAAATAAATAAATATATATATATATATATATTAATAATAATATGATGCGTAGATAGATAGATATAGGTCACTTTTATCAATGCATGTGTGGTTTCCCTGGGGGCTGCGATCTCTGCCCCCAGTGAAACTATACCCACATATAAAAGCGATTTCTCTATAAATATATATATTCGCCACCAGTTCTCTTGCATCTTGCGTCGTTAAAGCAATGCACATACTTCAACTGACGCCTTTGAACTGTAGCTTTTAGACAGCAATAAAAAAGTCAAGTAACTCTAGTGATTATGTTTCTGCTACAAAAGGATCTGACTTTTGTCTAGTGGCAGTTTTGATGCCATAAAGTAGCGCAGAAGGTTTATATTTCAAACAAAAGGAGGGGATAGGAGGATTAATGGTCCAGTGTATATCCTCCAAAGAACCTAGTAATAGAATATGATACACTGTTCCAAAGAAATAGGGAGAAGGAATAAAAGAGTCCTGATCATCAGGAGCAAGAGTCCTCACACACCATACTCGGTGTCATGCTTCCTCATCGGACAGCTCCTCGTCAGACCGGCGCTGCAATGTCTGACGGGCACCCCCCGAAGGGGGGCTCTTTGCCGGAGATCTTTTGTTTGTCGATGATGCCGCGGAGCCAAGTATGGGTCCGTGGGGAAAGAAAACACAAGAGTAAAGGATAAAATTGGCTCAGGACCCTCACTAATTATTTTATTCTTTGATGTTGGGAGATGGCCAAGATTAAAAAATGGCAAGGGAGTGAAAATCGAGATAATGCTCAAACACTCACACAAGACAATCGAATGGAGGAAGTCGGTAATTATCCGAAATTCCTTAGAATGCGGTCGACATGTTTCGCGTCTCTTATGGTCCCAAAAGGATCCTCTGACGCTTCTTCAGGACCTATTAAATTATTGGACTTCTTCAATTGAAACCAAGGTGAAAAAAATATATATAGACTCCTGCAATCTATTGTTCACAGTCAAGACGTCATCAGTCACTTACTAGGATGAAACAGGACTGGCTTTTTCCTATCAGTCACCCTGAATACAAAAAGAACAGAGGTTAAAATTGTATAATCTCTTCGTTGAACATGAAAGAGTAGTTCGATCAAGTCAATACTGAAATAGTGACAAACTGTGCAACACAACGTGCTGAGGTGGAAGATAGCAACCCATGCTGATGATATATAGGTGGGCTTACCATCTCCACTAGAGAAAGGGCTTCATGGGATCACGTAGGCCTGTTGCCTGATTCACAACAGATCTGGTCAAGGGGTAAACAGAGATACATAACAAGGAGAACACAAAAGTGAACAAAAAAAGTAAACAAAAAAGTGTCTGTTGCTAAATAGTAAACCAAACCATTCGCACGGTACCTGGAAGCAAGTAAAACGTACTTTAAAATGCAAGTCAGATGAAAAAGGCTACATAATATATTCTAATATGCGCAGAGAAACAACATTCACATAATCACGGAGTAAACAATGGTAGACACAATATCCCGGGTTTTAGATACATGTCCTTGTAATCTGTATCGTAGTCACATTCAGACAGATAATCAAAAATAGTAAGACGTGTACTCAAGAGACCCTGGTCATATAACAGGAATCAATATATCAGAGCTGTTGTTAAGAGTAGCGCTAGGGGGGATCTCGGTGTCAATTCACATCCTCGGTCCCTCCTTATTGCTGCCAAAGTCAGCCGAAGGCAACGAATTGAATAATTGACCTACGCGCGCTCTGCACGCGTACTATTTATGCCCCTGAGCACCCGGCTTCGTTCTCATTCGGGAACGGAGCCTGAGGGTAGGTGCTGCGTCAGGACACCGACTCACATTCAAGTAAGTGCCCACGGGCCCCTCGTTTTGTAAAATAACTCTGAACAGAATGCGGATTTCTTTACAACGAGATATCGGTCCCATGGGTGGGACGCGTGTCTCATTTGTCGGCACGCTTTTAAAGTGATTTGTTAACTGAAAGTGACTCTGACTCTTTTTGCTTAACTGCTCGGCTGACTTTGGCAGCAATAAGGAGGGACCGAGGATGTGAATTGACACCGAGATCCCCCTTAGCGCTACTCTTGACAACAGCTCTGATATATTGATCCCTGTTATATGACCAGGGTCTCTTGAGTACACGTCTTACTATTTTTGATTATCTGTCTGAATGTGACTACTATACAGATTACAAGGACATGTATCTAAAACCCGGGACATTGTCTCTACCATTGTTTACTCCGTGATTATGTGAATGTTGTTTCTCTGCGCATATTAGAATATATTATGTAGCCTTTTTCATCTGACTTGCATTTTAAAGTACGTTTTACTTGCTTCCAGGTACCGTGCAAATGGTTTGGTTTACTATTTAGCAACAGACACTTTTTTGTTTACTTTTTTTGTTCACTTTTGTGTTCTCCTTGTTATGTATCTCTGTTTACCCCTTGACCAGATCTGTTGTGAATCGGGCAACAGGCCTACGTGATCCCATGAAGCCCTTTCTCTAGTGGAAATGGTAAGCCCACCTATATATCATCAGCATGGGTTGCTATCTTCCACCTCATCACGTTGTGTTGCACAGTTTGTCACTATTTCAGTATTGACTTGATCGAACTACTCTTTCATGTTCAACGAAGAGATTATACAATTTTAACCTCTGTTCTTTTTGTATTCAGGGTGACTGATAGGAAAAAGCCAGTCCTGTTTCATCCTAGTAAGTGACTGATGACGTGTTGACTGTGAACGATAGATTGCAGGAGTCTATATATATTTTTTTCACCTTGGTTTCAATTGAAGAAGTCCAATAATTTAATAGGTCCTGAAGAAGCGTCAGAGGATCCTTTTGGGACCATAAGAGACGCGAAACATGTCGACTGCATTCTAAGGAATTTCGGATAATTACCGACTTCCTCCATTCGATTGTCTTGTGTGAGTGTTTGAGCATTATCTCGATTTTCACTCCCTTGCCATTTTTTTATCTTGGCCATCTCCCAACATCAAAGAATAAAATAATTAGTGAGGGTCCTGAGCCAATTTTATCCTTTACTCTTGTGTTTTCTTTCCCCACGGACCCATACTTGGCTCCGCGGCATTATCGACAAACAAAATATCTCCGGCAAAGAGCCCCCCTTCGGGGGGTGCCCGTCAGACATTGCAGCGCCGGTCTGACGAGGAGCTGTCCGATGATGAAGCATGACACTGAGTATGGTGTGTGAGGACTCTTGCTCCTGATGATCAGGACTCTTTTATTCCTTCTCTCTATTTCTTTGGAACAGTGTATCATATTCTATCAGAAGGTTTATATGCCTACTGCAAAGATCAAATCTGTATTTTATGTAAATAGCTGAGTGGATTAGTAAAGCCAGCCATTACCTGCTCTATAATACAAATGAAATGTATGTGCAAGGGGGGCTATGGAGAGATGAAGGGCACTTTTGCTGGGTGGTAGTGAGGGAATCTGAGGAGGAGGCCATGGGAGTGGGAGCACCAATAATGATTGTTGGACTGGGGGCCAGAGGTGCTGAAGACTGTGATGATTGGTATGTGACAAGGTGAAGTAATAATGTGCCTTTTTTGTTTTTTTGAGTGTCTTGAGAGAATGTGCTGATTGAGGGAATAAGCTAAGGTAAGGTGACCTTTACTGTTGCATAAGTCTCTCACACACACCAGCAATTCTGTGACTGTCTACGTAGGCTAGTGTTTTAAAGCAACATTTTAGCCAGTAGCAGACATGGCGTCTCGTTGGATGACTGCTGCACAAGCCCCAACCCGGGTTATAGAAGACAGCTCTGACATAGGCTCAGAGACCGAGACAGCAGATACTAAGACAGCATCTGAGGGAAAGGACAATGGCTCAGACTCTGGGAGTGATTTTTCAGTCGGAGGAGTCCTATCCGACAACTCCTCCTCTTCCAGTGATTCCGAGGGAGTTGATGAGGACAGTCCTGCTGTACCTTTGCAACCAGTTAGTGCAGCGGGACAATAGCGGGTTAGCCCAACCCAGAGAGCAGGTGCATGTGGCGGCAAGCACAGAGTGTGCTCTCTTGGAAGCTCCCCAATTGAGTTCAGCCCCAAATTTCGCAGTCCAAATCGTATTGTGGAGACATCAAAATTATCTATCACAAAAGGGTGAGGCAGGCACCTGTGTTTTTGGTCCTGGCTCGGCGGCCATATCGGGAAACCTACCAAACCCACACATTTCTGGAAACTAGACACCAGGGAAGTCCACAGAGGTGTGGGTTGTGTGGATTCCCCAAAGTTTTCCTACCCAGAATACCATGCAAAGGTGAAATGTTGAATAAAACTCAATTTCGTTCTTGCTTTTCTGTCACACCAACTACAGGAATATGCTTGGATCCACAAAATTCCTACCACCCAGTGTTTCCCCACATGTCCCGATTAAAAAGGCCACCCCACTTGAGTGCCTGTACCTAGTGCCCTCATGTAAGGACTAACATTGACCGTTGTGTGATCTATTCCTGACACGGGCACTAGGCCTACCCACACCAGTGAGGCACCATTTTTATCAGGAGAACTGGGGGGGTGGGGGGAGAATGCTGAGTGGAAGGAAATTTGTGACTCCGCTCAGATTCCAGAAGTTTTGAGGAAAGTGTTTTTTTTTTTGTGTCAAATTTTGAGGTTTACAAAGGAATCCGGGTAACAGAACCTGGTGGGAGTGCCACAAGTTACCCCATCCTGGGTTCCCCTAGGTGTCTAGTTTTCAGAAATGGCCAGGTTTTCCTAGGTGCCAGATCTAGAGGCCAAAATCCACAGCTAGGCACTTTTAAAAAAAACAGGTCAGTTTTAATAAGAACAAAAGTGATGTGTCCATGTTGTGTTTTGGGGCATTTCCTGTTGCGGGCACTAGGCCTACCCACACAAGTGAGGTACCATTTTTATCGGGAGACTTGGGGGAATGTTAGGTGGAAGAAAGTTTGTGGCTCCTCTCCGATTCTAGAACTTTGCAGCACTGAAATGTGAAGGGAAAGTGTTTTTTTTTTTGGCCAAATGTTGGAGGTTTGCAAAGGATTCTGGGTAATAAAACCTATTGGGAGCCCCACAAATCTCCCCATCCGGGATTCCCCCAGGTGTCTAGTTTAAAAAAATGCACAGGTTTGGTAGGTTTCCCTGGGTGCTGGTTGAGCTAGAGGCCAAACAAAAATCCACAGCTAGACACTTTCCAAAATACAGGTGAGATTTCAGTGTAAAAATGTGATGTGTCCATGTTGCGTTTCCTGTCGTGAGCAATAGGGCTACCCGCACAAGTGAGGTACCATTTCTATAGGGAGACTTGGGGAGGGGGGGACACAGAATAGAAGAACGAGTGCTATTGCCCCTTGTGTTTCTCTACATTTTTTCCTTACAAATGTATGACCGTGTGTAAAAATAAGTCTATTTAAGAAATGCCCTGTAATTCACATGCTAATATGGTGACCCTGGAATTCAGAGATGTGCAGATAACCACTGCTTCTCAACACCTTATCTTGTGCCCATTTTAGAAATAAAAGGCTTCCCTGAAACCTATCTTTCACTCTTTATATTTCACCAAATGAATTGCCTTATACCCGGTATACAATGCAAACCCATTGCAAGTTGCAGCTCATTTATTGGCTCTGGGTACCTAGGGTTCTTGATGAACCCACAAGCCCTATATATCCCCGCAACCAGAAGAGTCCAGCAGACGTAACGGTATATTGCTTTAAAAAAATCTGCCATAGCTGGAAAAAGTTATAGAAGAAAACGTGGACAGAAATGGCTCTCTTTTTTCACCTAAAGTTCAATTTTTGTTTTTATTTTAGCTGTGACTTTCTGTAGGAAAACCTTGAAGGATCTACACACATTTCAGAATTTTGTCCACTTTCCAGAAATCTTTAGCTTTCTTGGATCCAGCATTGGTTTCAAACCCTTTTCTGACACTAACTGGAAGGAAGCTGAAAGCACAAAATAGTAAAAATGGGGTATGTCACATTAAAATGCCAAAATTGTGTTGAAAAAAGTGGTTTTCTGATTCAGGTCTGCCTGTTCCTGAAAGCTGGGAAGATATTGAAGTTAGCACTGCAAACCTGTTGTTGATGCCATTTTCAGGAGAAAAAAAACATGCTTTCTTCTGCAATCCTTGTTTCCCAACTAAAAACTAAATTTTAGCTGTATTTTCGCCAATTTCTTGGTCTCCTCCAGGGTGAACCCACAAAGTCAGTGTACCTTCAGGAATCCCTAGGATGTTGGTGGGGGGAGAAGGGGGTGGGGGAAAGGACTCAAACTTGGTGTGGATAGCTTATGTGGACAAAAAGGTATGAAGGCCTAAGAGTGAACTACCCCAAATAGGCAAAAAAGGGCTCAGCACTGGAAGAGGGGGGGGAAAGGCCCAGCAACTAAGAGGTTAAAGAAGCATTAGAATCAGTAAAGGATAGTCAAAGTTTTAACTACCCGTAAATATGGTTCGGTTTTGTTGGATCGGAAGGGGTGGTGGAACAGAGACCGTGTGGTTCCACTATCTGATTTGCATGTGGATATTTACTTACTCACCTAATCTAGCAGGGAGACAAGAGAATCTATGTTGTCTACTGTTGTTTTTAACAATAGTGTTCTCTCACAAAATGCTCAAGAGACCATGTCGTCCACGATCACAAGCAAACATAAATAGGCCGATGGAGCCTGTGTTTCCGCCAGACCCATTACGAGGTTGCACACTGCCAGTGTGCACATGGCTGTCCAACCACCATGTACAAGCTGGCAGAAATGGACAGTATACAGGGACACACTGACCAGCAGGCAGCCACGCCTTTGGCGCCGCATGGAGCCTTTCGCAAGCGCCATGCCGCTGATCTTCCTCATCTTGAGACAACAGAATCAATGATGTGGGCGAAACCAGCCATAAGTACACACACCTACCTGTATCATTCACCCTTAAAAGCTGCACATAGCGCTGGCAAACACATCATGGGGGGTGGAACGCCACAGGCAGCAGGCACAAGTTTTATACAACACATATTCACTGACACACAGCAACATGGACACATACATACTCACAATACGCACACTTTATCCAGCACAAACACTGCACGATAACACCAAACAAATACACAGGGCCACACAGCTTAGGCACAGGGGCACTGAAGGCTAAACAACATTGTCACACACAGCAACAACACACCCTACAGCACATACACAAATTCAACTCACACGCTTGCAGCAAACACTGGCCAGGGACTGTCCCAAATACAACTCACATCTCGACCTCTGTGGCACGGAACACAAACAAAACCACCAGTAAACAACCCTGCTATGGACATACACAACACACACATCACACCACAATGGAAGCACAATGCCATGCACAAAACACAGAGAGACCAGTACACAAAGAGCAACTTCACAAGTATACTTGCATAATTGGGATGGCATCCAACCAGGGAAGGAGACTGCACTAGGACATACCACACTCCCAACAGGACTCTCAAACATGTCCACAGGAAATGGCCCTACACGGGTCACATGGACAAACAATAGTAAAAACATTTGCCATGCACATCTAAACAATGGGGAAGGGCATGTCAACAAAGCACCACAACTCCTACTGCATGGGACAGACCTCTACAGGAACCAGTTGCAAGTGACACACACTTAAATGAACACATGCACAGGCAAATGCAAACACATCTAGCACAACTGAACACACCCCATGTCTGCACATACAAAACTCATGGTGAAGCCATATCATGGGAACAAGCCCAACACATACGTACCACAACAATCACTACACAATGTCACAATACCAATATTGCAATTACACACACATACCTACACACATAACACAGAACCTCCTCTTGGGGGACACCATCACTGAACATAAAATCACATACTGCAAACAACACCACATGGAGCAGCAAGCAGGCACAAACACATACAACTGGATGCACACAGCTAAAGTCACACTGGACCTACATAAAGCTAGAAAAGGAAGTACAGGACAAAGGTGTACCCCAAAATAAACAAATGTTTGGGTTTATTAACTGTAAAAATTCAGACAGCCCAAGTCCATAGGTCAGTCCATCAATTTTACCTAAATGTCACAGTGTTGTGACAGCCATGTAACCTCCACGTAACCTCCACAGGAAGGGGCATCAATGGGGCAGGCAGGCTCCTCAGGGATTATCTTGGGGTAAGAGGTCGGACTTGAGAAGGGGGTTTGGGAGTGGGGGTTTCTTCTTGGAAGGGGTGGGGTTCTTGGTGGGGGAAGGGGTATGGGTGCTTGCAGGGGGTGTAGAGGAGGCCTTGGTGTTTGAAGGGATGGCCTTGGACAACACAGATGACCTTTTGGTTGTGGTACGGGGCAGGAGAGGACTACAGGAGTGAGGCCAAGGTCACACAAGAAAAACTTCTTGGACACACAGGGCAGTCATCAGAAGGGGGACGGGATTTGGAGGTTGAGGGAGTGGTTATGTGACATGTAGGTATGGATGTTGTGGGTGTTTGCTTGTGGGAGGAATGCTTGAGTGGTTGGTGTCTGGTGGGTGGGTGAGGGCCTTTGTGTTTTGGGCTTAGGGTTGGTGGAGGTGTTGGGGGATGCTGTGGTGGGTGGGTGGCTGTCTGTTGGGGTGGTGACTGCAGGTATGGTGGATGTGCTTGGATGTAGGTGTGTCTGTAGTTGTGGTGTCCGCAGGTGTGGTGATTGGGGTGGATGCCTGAGGGTCTGCTTGGGTGGTGTCTGCAGGTAGGATGGGTGTGGTGGCTGTATCAGTGACTGTTGATGTGGTGCCTGTATGTATACTTGATGATGTGTGTGTGATGCTCGTGGCAGTGGGGGTATCGGGGGAAGTTGTGACTGTTGCTGTGTCTGTGGGGGGATGTTGTCTGTGTGTGTGCTGGTGTCTTGTGGTGCTTGTGTTTTGCGTGTGCTACCTTTGTCTGTTGAGGCGGATGCTTGAGGATCTGTTTGTGTGATTTGGGTAGGTCTGGGAAAGGGGATTTGGACTGGGAAGAGGGAGATGGAGGGGGAACAAAAGGTGGCGTTGACTGGCTGGCATCAGTGTGGAGGCCAGAGCCTGAAAGGATCTCTGTAGACCAGCCATTGCACCATGAATGCCCTCCAGGAATGCATTTATCTGTTGGAGTTGTGTTGCCAGTCCTTGGATGGCATTCAGGATGGCTGACTGACCCACAGAGATCGTCCTAAGGAGGTCAATAGCCTCCTCACTGAGGCCAGCAGGGGCTACAGGGGCTGGGGCTGGGACAGAGGTGCCTGCGGCGAAGGAGATGAACAGCCTCTTGGGTGAGCGGGCACGGCCAACTGGGTGGGGAGAAACAGGGAGGGCGGTGATAGAACGGGAGGGTGGCAGACAAGGATAGGATGGGCGGTCCCCGATGGGTCCACCACTACTAGGGAGTGGCTCTAGAGGAGGAATCCGAAGATGATGATGTAGTTCCGCTCTCCCCCGCGGCACTCCCCTTGCCCTCATGACCACTGGGCTCCTCTGTGTCAGTTGTATCTTGACCTGAGGTCCTGTAGCCAGATGCTGCCCCACTCTGCTCATCCCCATCTCCTTCCCCTGCCAGTGCTGATGCTGCAAATACAAAGAGAAATGGGGTCATAACAAGTACATGGCTACCCTTCAGCCACAACTCCGAGTGACAGACACAACCGTCATTTCAACTAGCCACTAGCAAAACCTAGTGGCTTGCATGCCGTCTGGACTTACCAAAGTTAGCCACCAGAAAATCTGGATCTCAGACAACTAAAACTGAATGGATGAAGTTTAGCAACCACAAAAACATACCTACAACTAGGTGACCTCTGCATCCCCCAAGATGTGCCACATGCAGCAGACCCCAGTCAACTTGTAGCCAACAATGGTATCCCACTGTACACTACTCTGCCATATTTCACACAAGCAATTTCACACATCTAACTTGCCGTTACATGATGTACCAACAAATCGAGATCAGGCCAATGAAAACCAACTCACTTAGATTCCTATCTGCAATATCCTGGAGTAGGTGACATGGAAATACTCATGTCACAATGGACATGGACACAATGTCCATCTCAATAAGTTACAATTTCCCAATTGAGTCAAGGAGGTAGTAGCACTGTCACCCAGATAGGCCTCATGTGTCATGAAAATGACCAACATTGACGTCTGGCCTAATATGTCAGGAAGAGATGTCTTGAGAAAACGCACAACAATGAATCAGCAAGCCACAGGATAGCCACCACTAATGTCTGACACTAATCACAATTACATCATCTGAGTGCTCTACTCACCCGCAAAAGTTTGTATGATTATTGTGGCCTCCTGCATGCTCCACATAATTGCCCTGAGGAGGATCATCCCATATATACCTGATGAGGGGGAGCGATCAGTGCCACCGGGGGAGCCCCCTGAAATGCCAAGTGAGGACGACAGTAATGAAGGGGAAGGTGAAGACTTACGGGCAGATCTCATCAATCACTACTTGAGTGTAAGCATGTCAGGTGATGTGATTTCTATGACTTCCTGGGGAAATGTAAGGGGTCAGGATCTGTTGAGTGGGGTTATTTCCCACTCAAGACACGGCATACCATGCTATGCAGTAAACATCCAAGCTTTGCTGCTTAAGTCAGACTTGGACATGTAACTACCTTTACAATCTGCCTTGTTTGTCTCAGTCTCATTGCAATATGAGTGGATCTACGGTACTTTGTGATGTAGTGTTGGTAACGGGTATGAATTTTCATGCCTTAACGCCCTGTATTCCAATTTTCACACAGGTCTCTTCATCATACCATCCTCATGTGGGCATTTCAGAGTTGTGACATTGGCAGGTAGCTGTTGTGATATGTGAAGTGGACATAGATTGGTCCAGGTAATGTTGGTCACAGATTTGGGGTGTATGTGTCCTCTGTCAAAGGACCCTGGACAGTGGGTTGGGGGAGATCCTAAGTGCACGATACTCTTGTGAGTTGTGGTGTGATGGGCCAATTGTTTCATGTATGTGACCATGTAGCCTTGGTATGTCATCCAGTGCAATCCATCCATTCTCCCTTTACAGTGTATGTACAGTGATCCTGTATGATCATTTTGTGGCTCTCAATGAGTTGCCACTTAGCAGCCCACAGTGCCTGTGCCCCAACACGGACACAGGTTAGTATAATACCACCAGATGCTTGGTCATAGTAATAGGATGGACCAGGGATCAGAAAATTATGTACTGTACCCTGGTGTATGTAGATTTAGCAGTCCTGGCTTAGTATGTGATAATGCTTAAGCTGGTGACATCATCCACTAATCTGTTGGCCTTTTCTATGGGACAAGGTCGGACAAAGCATATTCTACTGTGGTCTGGGGATGGTTCCTTTGGGATATCTGGCCTGATTTAATGTGGGTCAGATGTTTCTGGCTATGGCAGTCCATACCTTTTAACAACCTATGTGCACTACAGTGCAATAAAAGTCTTGGTGTGATCAGACCTTTGTGACATTGTGTTGCTAGTCATCCTCAGCATGACACTACCTGAGATCTCGCCCTCCTTCCATTACCATTGAATGTCTTCCTTGTGTGCAATACATAGGTGTTGGACCTGGCTTTTTGACAGGGACATCCCCAAACTTTTTGCCTCCTTCCTCCTATTTTTTCTGACCTGTTGTTGTTGGCTTTTGACCTCTGAGCACTTTACCACTGCTAACCAGGGCTAAAGTGCATATGCTCTCTGTGTAAATTGTACTATTGATTGGTTTATCCATGATTGACTATTTAATTTACCTGTAAGTCCCTATTAGAGTGCACTACATGTGCCTAGGGCATGTAGATTAAATGCTACTAGTGGGCCTGCAGCACTGGTTGTGCCACCCACCTCAGTAGCCCCTTAACCTTGTCTCAGGCCTGCCATTGCAAGGCCTGTGTGTGCAGTTTCACTGCCACTTCGACTTGGCATTTAAAAGTACTTGCCAAGCCTAGAACTCCCCTTTTTCTACATATAAGTCATCCCTAATGTGTGCCCTAGGTATCCCCTAGAGCAGGGTGCTGTATAGGTAAAAGGCAGGACATGTACCTGTGTAGTTATATGTCCTGGTAGTGTAAAACTCCTAAATTCGTTTTTACACTACTGTGAGGCCTGCTCCTTTCATAGGCTAACATTGGGGCTGCCCTCATACACTGTTGAAGTGGCAGCTGCTGATCTGAAAGGAGCAGGAAGGTCATATTTAGTATGGCCAGAATGGTAATACAAAATCCTGCTGACTGGTGAAGTCGGATTTAATATTACTATTCTAGAAATGCCACTTTTAGAAAGTGAGCATTTCTTTGCACTAAAATCTTGTTGTGCCCTTCAATCCACGTCTGGCTAGGTTTAGTTGACAGCTTCTTGTGCATTCACTCAGACACACCCCAAACACAGGGTACTCAGCCTCACTTGCATACATCTGCATTTTGAATGGGTCTTCCTGGGCTGGGAGGGTGGAGGGCCTGCCCTCACACAAAGGACTGCCACACCCCCTACTGGGACTCTGGCAGACAGGATTGAGCTGAAAGGGAACTTGGTGCATTTCTTAGAGACTCTTTGAAGTCACCCCCACTTCAAAGGCACAACTTAGTATAAAACAGGGCCTCTGCCCTACCTCATTAGACACTTGCTGGAGAAGAAACCGGAACCAGAAACTACATCCTGCCAAGACGAACTGCCTGGCTGCTCAAAGGACTCACCTGTCTGCTTTTCTACAAAGGACTGCTGCCTTGCTGTTGGCCTGCTGCCTTGCTGAACTCTTGTCTGGCTGTGAAAGTGCTATCCAAGGGCTTGGATAGAGCTTGCCTCCTGTTCCTTGAAGTCTCAGGACCAAAAAGACTTCTTCCTTTCACTTGGACGCTCCGTGCGCCGAAAATTTTGACGCACAGCTTGTTTCGCGGCGAGAAAAACGCCGCACACCGACGCTGATCGACGCGACGCCCTCGGGACGATCGAGACTTCGACGCACAACCTCGCAAGGACAAAGCCGCCCGATTTCCAAGGAGAAATCGACGCGACGCTTACCGTGAGTGCGAAACTGACGCACGGCCTCGCAAGGACAACGCCGCCCGACTTCCAAGGAGAAATCGACGCGACGCCTGCCGTGAGACTAAAATTTCGACGCACGGCCTCGCAAGGACAACGCCGCCCGACTTCCAAGGAGAAATCGACGCGACGCCTACCGTGAGATCGAAACTTCGACGCGCAGCCCCGCAGAACGACGCGCAGCCGGAAAACAAGCAGGAGAATCCACGCACAGACCCGGGACATCTGGTAATCCCCGCGATCCACAAAAAGAGACTGTCTGCGCGCCGGAAAACGACGCCCGACTTCCCCGCGTGGAAAAGAACGACGCAAGTCTGTGTGTGCTGAGGAGAAATCGACGCACACACCCCTTTTTCCACGCATCTCTTCTCCTGTGGCCCTCTGAGGAGATTTCCCACCAGAAACCAGGTACTCTGTGCTTGAAAGACACTTTATTGCTTTTTAAAGACTTAAAGACACTTAATATCACTTCTCAGTGATATCTTTACAAATTCGTATTGCAACTTTGATCGTGTTGACCTACAATTATCCAGATAAATATTCTATATTTTTCTAAACACTGTGTGGTGTATTTTTGTGGTGTTATACTATGGTGTTGTATGATTTATTGCACAAATGCTTTACACATTGCCTTCTAAGTTAAGCCTGACTGCTCGTGCCAAGCTACCGGAGGGTGAGCACAGGCTGATTTTGGATTGTGTGTGACTTACCCTGACTAGAGTGAGGGTTCTTGCTTGGACAGAGGGCAACCTGACTGCCAACCAAAAACCCCATTTCTAACATTGGTGATCAGCGGTGAGGATAGGACTTGTGTTTGTGCAGTGACATACAGTAGCTAAGTATTTCACTACCTACCCACAGTTGAAGGTCAACTTTATTTTTCATCTTTTTTGGCTTTGGTTCTCTGATGTCCTCCTGGATATACTATTGATATTTTGGACTTTGGATTTTGGTTTTTGCTAGTAAGATCTTATCAGAATGGGATTGCTTACCAACTCATGCTTTGTTCGTACTGACCACCTCACTAAGGCTGACCTAAGGAAGCTTTGCAGACAATGGGGCCTTCCTGTAGCAAGGAGATCTACTAAAGCGGAGATGCTCCATCACTACATAGTCTGGGGGGAGGAAAGATAGGCAGAGAGAGAGGCAGCAAGAAACCAAATGACTAAGTACCCCTCAGATGAGGAGGAAGACTACTCAGATGAGGAGGAAGGCTACTCAGAGTTGGACAGTGACCCAGAAATAGATGAATGGCTCCGAAGTCAAAGGCGACAGGAGCAACAATTAGAGGAGTATCTTGCAGAGGTTGAGGCAAAAAGACTTTTAGCCCTGGAAGAAGAAAAGATTGCAGCTCAAGAGCTGAGCGGTAAAGAGCTGAAACTGGAGGCCGGAAGGGCTGAGTCCAGTTCAGATGGTGGCAGCAAAAATCTTGCATCTAGTACTGCTGAAGAAGGGCACAAGCCCAGAGATGTGGTGCCCAACTTGAAGAAGGGAGTTGACACACCCCAGGCAGTTCAAGGGTATGAGGTAGTTCCCGTTATGCACAGGGTCCCTGAGAAGGATTGGGGAACTGGCACAGGGAGTCATATTCCTACTGGGGGGAGGGACACTTTACTGACTCTAGCAGAGAGTGACAGAGAAAAGGGTTCCCCCCTGGTGGACGTCCTGGATATAGAGTGTAGAGACATCCCAGAAGAGTATGGGTTGAGTGTCAGGGACAGGCAGATACTGTCTCACCAGTCTCAAGAGGGTGACATAGAGTGCTTTTCCAAGGCTGAGTTACTGGGTGGTTGGGTGAAGGGTACTGTGGTTAATACATGTGAAGGGCAGAGCGATGTAATTGCTGGAGAGCATATGTCTGGTCCTTATTTTCCAGAGCTACGCCAACACCAGGTGGAGTGTGAGTTCTCTGACCCCAGGGAACTTACAGTGGAGGCAGACTTTTGGGTGAGTACCAGAGAGTCTGAAGAGGCATTAGGGGGTGCTCCTGAAGGGAGTGGTCTAGGTGGTTCCCGACCAAGTGAGGTGGGAGAGGATTGTAGTGTCCCAGGTAGGTCTCAGAGCCTAACCTGTACCGTAGGGCCACCTTTTGAGGGAAGCCCCGCAGTGTCAGAAGAACTTGGGGGGATGACTGTAGACAGCATCCCAACAGTTCTGGTGTCTGGCAGTACCACTCCTAGTGAGGGAGTGCAGAAGTCCAGACGTAGGGTTGAGAGGGGGTGGCAGACCCCAGTGGAGGATCTTGAAAGTCAGGGGTCAGCTCTGAGAGCAGAGCCCCCCAGGAATGACCCAGGTGAGACCGTTTCTGGTTTGGGGGAAACCCAGACTCTGCCGGATGGGCAGAGGTCGGGAGACCTGCGCCAACCAGACTCTTGTGTGGCCCTTGGGGACGGCGTGTCCCTTGTGGGGGTTGAGAGTGCCCCCCAGGAAGTCCTGGCATGCCAGGCAAAGATTCAACCTCAGGGTGGTGACTCTGGGTTGGATAACCGGGTTCAGAGGTTAAACTTTGACCTGGTGGGGGGTAGATGTGCCCCCCAGAAAGTCCTGGAATGCCAGGCAATGGCTCAACCTCAGGGTGGTGACTCTGGGTTGGCTTACCAGGTAAAGAGGTCAAACTCTGACCTGGTGGGGGGTAGGTGTGCCCCCCAGAAAGTCCTGGCGTGCCAGGCAGTTGTCCAACCTCAGGGTGTCGACTCTGGGTTGGATGGCCAGGTTCAGAGGTTAAACGCTGACCTGGTGGGAGGTAGGTGTGCCTCCCAGAAAGTCCTGGGGTGCCAGGCAATTGCCCAACCTCAGGGTGGTGACTCTGGGTTGGCTAACCCGGTTCAGAGGTCAAACTCTGACCTGGTGGGGGGTAGGTGTGCCCCCCAGAAAGTCCTGGTATACCAGGCAATGGTTCAACCTCAGGGTGGTGACCCTGGGTTGGAGAACCAGGCTCAGAGGTTAAACTCTGACCTGGTGGGAGGTAGGTGTGCCTCCCTGAAAGTCCTGGCCTGCCAGGCAATGGTTCAACCTCAGGGTGGTGACTCTGGGTTGGATATCCAGGTTCAGAGGTTAACCTCTGACCTGGTGGGGGGTAGGTGTGCCCCCCAGAAAGCCCTGGTGTACCAGGCAGTTGTCCAACCTCAGGAGGGTGACCCTAGGTTGGAGAACCAGGTTCAGAGGTTAAACTCTGACCTGGTGGAGGGTCAGTGTGCCCTCCAGGAAGTCCTGGCGTGCCAGGCGATTGTTCAACTTCAGGGTGGTGACTCTGAGTTGAATGGCCCAGTTCAGAGGTTAAACTCTGACCTGGTGGAGGGTCAGTGTGCCCTCCAGAAAGTCCTGGCGTGCCAGGCAATTGTTCAACCTCAGAGTGCTGACTCTGGGTTGGATAACCGGGTTCCGAGGTTAAACTCTGACCTGGTGGGGGGTAGGTGTGCCCCCCAGAAAGTCCTGGCGTGCCAGGCAATTGCCCAACCTCAGGGTGGTGACCCTGGGTTGGGGAACCAGGCTCAGAGGTTAAACTCTGACCTGGTGGGAGGTAGGTGTGCCTCCCAGAAAGTCCTGGTGCGCCAGGCAATTGTTCAACTTCAGGGTGACTCTGAGTTGAATGGTCAGGTGCAGAGGTTAAACTCTGACCTGGTGGAGGGTCAGTGTGCCCTCCAGGAAGTCCTGGCGTGCCAGGCAATTGTTCAACTTCAGGGTGGCGACTCTGAGTTGAATGGTCAGGTGCAGAGGTTAAACTCTGACCTGGCGGGGGGTAGGTGTGCCTCCCAGAAAGTCCTGGTTTGCCAGGCAGTGATCCAGTCTGAGGGTACAGACCCTGGGCTGGAAGACCAGGTTCAGGGTGTCCCCCCGGACCTGGAGAGAGGGGCTACTGATAACAGTGCCCCTACCCTATTGTCTTCTGAGGAGGCCACTCCTAGTTGGAGGGTGCTGGACCCCAGAAGGGAGGGCAGGGGGAGGGAAGCCTCACCCCGGACCCTAGTCCAACCTGAAGGTACAGACCCCAGGTTGGAGGGCCAGTTGCAGGTTAACAGCCCTGCACTGGTGGAGGAATGGTACAGGGCGACTTCTATAAGCACCCTGACCATGGTGGACTCTGGGGGTACCGCTCCAGGAGGGAGGGTACAGAGCCCCAGAGGGGAGGACCCGGTTCAGGCTGTCATCCCTGACCTGGTGGAAGGGAGAGTGGTTAAAGGGTGCCCAGCACCTGGGGCTACCGCCCCCCACTCTCCACAGCCACAGTGGTGGGAGAGCTGTGAGAGGCCTGGGGCCTGGCTCTCATCCCTGACAACTGTCAGTAACCACAGTGGCTTGCTGTCCGGGTGGACAGAGTTATCCCTGGGGAGGGGACAAGTGTCACACCCCGGGGATAGAATGGGCAACACCACTGGGTTGGTCCTGGTGGTACTATCCTGCTCCTGGGATACATCTGTGAGCAATGTAAGGTTAGGTGCTGCACAGATGGGATCCGCAGGAAAGGAGAAAGGTTCCCCATGGATGGGCTTAGTGGGCCCTGAGAGTATGGACAGAGGGATCCAATTGGAATCAGGAAGGCGAAGAACTGGAGCATGCCCCTGCTGTTGTGGGCCTGGGTCCTTGTTCTGTCGCCTCAAACAGGGAAGTACATCAGGATAGTGATTGTTCTCCCCTGGCTTTAGGCTGGTAGGGGGTCATGTTGGACCTGGCTTTTTGACAGGGACATCCCCAAACTTTTTGCCTCCTTCCTCCTATTTTTTCTGACCTGTTGTTGTTGGCTTTTGACCTCTGAGCACTTTACCACTGCTAACCAGGGCTAAAGTGCATATGCTCTCTGTGTAAATTGTACTATTGATTGGTTTATCCATGATTGACTATTTAATTTACCTGTAAGTCCCTATTAGAGTGCACTACATGTGCCTAGGGCATGTAGATTAAATGCTACTAGTGGGCCTGCAGCACTGGTTGTGCCACCCACCTCAGTAGCCCCTTAACCTTGTCTCAGGCCTGCCATTGCAAGGCCTGTGTGTGCAGTTTCACTGCCACTTCGACTTGGCATTTAAAAGTACTTGCCAAGCCTAGAACTCCCCTTTTTCTACATATAAGTCATCCCTAATGTATGCCCTAGGTATCCCCTAGAGCAGGGTGCTGTATAGGTAAAAGGCAGGACATGTACCTGTGTAGTTATATGTCCTGGTAGTGTAAAACTCCTAAATTCGTTTTTACACTACTGTGAGGCCTGCTCCTTTCATAGGCTAACATTGGGGCTGCCCTCATACACTGTTGAAGTGGCAGCTGCTGATCTGAAAGGAGCAGGAAGGTCATATTTAGTATGGCCAGAATGGTAATACAAAATCCTGCTGACTGGTGAAGTCGGATTTAATATTACTATTCTAGAAATGCCACTTTTAGAAAGTGAGCATTTCTTTGCACTAAAATCTTGTTGTGCCCTTCAATCCACGTCTGGCTAGGTTTAGTTGACAGCTCCTTGTGCATTCACTCAGACACACCCCAAACACAGGGTACTCAGCCTCACTTGCATACATCTGCATTTTGAATGGGTCTTCCTGGGCTGGGAGGGTGGAGGGCCTGCCCTCACACAAAGGACTGCCACACCCCCTACTGGGACTCTGGCAGACAGGATTGAGCTGAAAGGGAACTTGGTGCATTTCTTAGAGACTCTTTGAAGTCACCCCCACTTCAAAGGCACAACTTAGTATAAAACAGGGCCTCTGCCCTACCTCATTAGACACTTGCTGGAGAAGAAACCGGAACCAGAAACTACATCCTGCCAAGACGAACTGCCTGGCTGCTCAAAGGACTCACCTGTCTGCTTTCTACAAAGGACTGCTGTCTTGCTGTTGCCCTGCTGCCTTGCTGAACTCTTGTCTGGCTGTGAAAGTGCTCTCCAAGGGCTTGGATAGAGCTTGCCTCCTGTTCCTTGAAGTCTCAGGACCAAAAAGACTTCTTCCTTTCACTTGGACGCTCCGTGCGCCGAAAATTTCGACGCACAGCTTGTTTCGCGGCGAGAAAAACGCCGCACACCGACGCTGATCGACGCGACGCCCTCGGGACGATCGAGACTTCGACGCACAACCTCGCAAGGACAAAGCCGCCCGACTTCCAAGGAGAAATCGACGCGACGCTTACCGTGAGTGCGAAACTTTGACGCACGGCCTCGCAAGGACAACGCCGCCCGACTTCCAAGGAGAAATCGACGCGACGCCTGCCGTGAGACTAAAATTTCGACGCACGGCCTCGCAAGGACAACGCCGCCCGACTTCCAAGGAGAAATCGACGCGACGCCTACCGTGAGATCGAAACTTCGACGCGCAGCCCCGCAGAACGACGCGCAGCCGGAAAACAAGCAGGAGAATCCACGCACAGACCCGGGACATCTGGTAATCCCCGCGATCCACAAAAAGAGACTGTCTGCGCGCCGGAAAACGACGCCCGACTTCCCCGCGTGGAAAAGAACGACGCAAGTCTGTGTGTGCTGAGGAGAAATCGACGCACACACCCCTTTTTCCACGCATCTCTTCTCCTGTGGCCCTCTGAGGAGATTTCCCACCAGAAACCAGGTACTCTGTGCTTGAAAGACACTTTATTGCTTTTTAAAGACTTAAAGACACTTAATATCACTTCTCAGTGATATCTTTACAAATTCGTATTGCAACTTTGATCGTGTTGACCTACAATTATCCAGATAAATATTCTATATTTTTCTAAACACTGTGTGGTGTATTTTTGTGGTGTTATACTATGGTGTTGTATGATTTATTGCACAAATGCTTTACACATTGCCTTCTAAGTTAAGCCTGACTGCTCGTGCCAAGCTACCGGAGGGTGAGCACAGGCTGATTTTGGATTGTGTGTGACTTACCCTGACTAGAGTGAGGGTTCTTGCTTGGACAGAGGGCAACCTGACTGCCAACCAAAAACCCCATTTCTAACAATAGGTTTAACATTTGACATTTCAAAATTGTAAAAAAAAAAAAAGAGGTAGTAGGCAGTGTTTTTGTGATAGTTGTGTTTATTTACATATGTACATGGAATAAATGAGAAACTCTGGAGAAAAAAGTAATGTGAAGTGATCAGTCATGGCGGATGTAATCAATAGAGTAGATGCCACAACACTTGAAGTCCAAAGTCCAGTGTCGTACTAACATGGCAAGTGGAAAGTGGTAAAAGGCCAGTCAACAGAATGAATCTGTGGCACTCAAATGAGTTCCATCAGAAAGAGGTCACTTCCCCCTTCTGCTGGCTCCAGGTCCTTCATTGTCAGAGTTGGCTTGCTGTGACTCAGGCTTAGGATGTTATTGACTGTCCTCGGGACACAGGTTTTGGGGCAACTGGCTGCCTGAGATGTTGAGGCCTCGGAGCTGGAAGGAGTCTGTGGTCAGGGTGAGGCTCACTGGTGTCGTCTGGCCAGGTTGTCCCGATGGGTCAGAACCGTCCTGAAAGTCCACACATCCAAAAGTGGTGTCCTCATGGAGGGCTTTATCCATGGGGGTTGTGGCAGTCTCTTCAGTGGTGTCAGTAGTCGCAGTGGCTGCTCGACCTGTTGATGTGAGCGATACAATGTTACAGGTTGTATTGTGACATCTACCTCCATTAGGTGACTGTGACACTTGGCTAGGGCAATGTACACATTGGGGTTAGCAGCTTTCCCTTATGTGACAGGTTCAAATGCTATCTTTTGTAATGACCTGAGATTTGCGTAACATACCTATTCCATTCAGTCAATTGGCTTCAGAATATCTGAGTACCTTAGGGATGGTCATAGACTTGTATCTTGCCAGCAGTGCAGGCAAAACAGTGGCTGGATAGGATGTGGTTTGTGTCATCTTAAGACCTAGTTGGCTGTTATGCAGCCAGACCCAATACCTTTCAGTATATGTGATAGTTGTCACCATGTGGGCAGTGCATTGTGAATATGTCTGCTGTCAATACCATTCAGATGATGCATCTTCGGGCCTTTGATCTGTTATGAAGTTTTATAGTCCACAATTTGAGCCGTCCTTCCTGTCCAAAACATTTTATCTTGGCATAGCTGCTCAAGATGGTTCTGGGTGTGGCCACATCACAGGATGTACCGTGACCTGTATCTAGGTCCCTCCCAGGTGGGTAAGCTTCATTAGTGAGTTCACAGACAGATGCACAATGTCACATGGCCACTAACCTGGTAAAAGGAGTTACATGGACTTGCCCTCCTGGGATTTACATTGATGTTTCTCCAAGTACTACACACCGTAAACGTGGGTCATCCGCTGAGGTGTGTACATTTTCATTGCGAGTTAGCCTACATTGATATTGGAGCATATGCAGAGTAGGCTTGTTCTTTGATTTGGGTAGATCTAGCCTCCTTGCTTAGCAATCATGTGACTCCCTGTTCTTCAAGCACTTGTGTCATCCCCCCAGGTAAGTGCACTTCATATGTGTATTTCCAGGAAAATGTTTTTTTTTGGCAGGTGTTCACTGGATTGGTATTATGAGTGCCAGTTAGGGATCCTCCTGTGTAATGTAATATTTTGACTCCATGTATGACACACACCATACGGGCATGATCCTTTCTAGGTGAGTACAGTTTAATGGATGAGTAGAGGTCGAAGGCTCATTAAGGCAGAGAACACTGTGTTGGCTGATTGTGGTAACACTACTGGTGCACCATGGTATTTGCATCCCTGTCAGTGCCTGTACTACACCCACACACTATAAAGTTGTGATCCTTTCTAGGTGAGTACAGTTCAATGGCTGAGTAGAGGTGGAAGGCCTATTATGGCAGAGAACACTGTGTTGGCAGAGTGGGGTCACACTACTAGTGCCTCCTGGCCTTGGCAGTTCTGTCAGTGCTTTTGCTACACGTGCACACTGTACAGTTGAGCTCCTTTCTAGTTGAGTACACTAGTTTGAGGCTTTGCAATACACAGTAATTTTGTATGTGACACACAGTTCTGGTTTTGAAAATTGTAGGACTGTGGCTGCTGGGATTGTAATTGTGTCAGCCCCTGTCCTACACCCAGTATACACAGATGAGGTTTCCCAGGTGAGCCTAGTTCACATGCGAGATGGCAGACAGTGGTCTTTGGACAGGTGGAGACTCGGCTTGGGATTGGGGTGCCAGTGAAGATGTCCAAAGGTGAGCAGTGAGCATTTATACCAATCCATTTAGGTGCAATTTTTTAGTGTTGTGACTTACCCAACTCCACTACCTCAGGTATTCCTGTCAAGCCGTCAGGATGCAAGCTGGGCAAGACCTTCTCCTCCCATGATGTGAGTTGTAAGGGAGGAGGTAGGGGACCACTGCCAGTCTTCTGGACCTGCAGCTGATGTCTGGTTGCCATGGAATGGACCTTCCCCCCGAGGTCATTCCACCTCTTCCTGATGTCATCCCTTGTGCACAGGGTTGTGCCTACAGCCTATACATTCATTCTGTCAACTATCCTTTGCCACATTTCCATTTTCCGTGCAGTAGTAGTATGCTGGACTTGGGCTCCATATAAATGTGGCTCTACTCTAATGATTTCATCCACCTCAACTCTTAACTCCTGTTCAGTGAAATGGTAATTTTTCTTTTTTGACATGGTGGTGTTAAATATAGATGGGTGGGTGCTGGGGAGTAAATAGAGGTGGGAGGTGCAAAAGGCTGTGATAGGGGTGTGTTGAGGGTGTGTGATTGGTGTAAATTGGAGGAGTGCCTCGCTGTGAAAATGCAAAGGATTGTGGTGTGTGAAGGGATGTGTTTTATGGTGTGCTTTGCAGGTGTGAGAATGTGTGTTGGCTGTGTTGTTGTCAAATCCATCCAATGTGGTGTTGTGTATTACTGTGGTGACAGCTAACCGCAGCGGTTCGGTCTTCCATTGGAAGGCCGCCATGGCTGAACCGGCATTGCGACTTTTGACTTGTAATAGGTTCAGTGGTTGGTTGATGGGCTGGCGGTGCTGGTGGTCGGACCACCCATTTCCTGCCCTCACGAGACCTGGCGGTGCCAGTTTTTTGGCTGGCTTTTAGCGGTCCGGGCTGTGTGACTCAAAATACGGTGGTCTGTGTGACCGCCAGTGTTGCGGTCTGAGGGTCTGACCTCCAAACTTGTAATGAGGCCCTATGTTCTTTCCTAATTTTATTTTTGTTTGTATAAGGAAAGTGGGTAATGTAATATGCTTATGTATGTACTTATTTATTGTGTGTTGCTTTTAAATTATTGGAACACTGTTGGAGTCATGATGACATCGAGCATGGGCTGGTTCTGGAATGCACAGGTTTTAGTCAGTTGCCTGGTCATCTCGGGACATGTACGGTGGTTGATGATGTTGTGGGTCCTTTCCAATAAAGTATTTTGCTTTGCCACAATTTCTCCGCCTCCTGATCTCTTCTTGGATATCGGTCTATCCAGTTCTTTTGGTGGATAATGCTTCCCACTCTGCTTAGGGGAGTATTGTTCCTAAAAGGGTTGCGTAGCTCATTCCCGGGAGTTCCCCTTCCCCCCTTCCTCTTCAATGTGCTTTCCTGCCAGTGTAAGAGTTTGGTGATCAGTGGAAGAGTGCAGGTTTTCTCTGCGTTTTGACAGACCGTGGGCGGACTGTAAGACACTTTGGTTCCATTGAGTACATTTTATTTTGAAGCTGGTTGCCAAAGTGTCTCATCCAGAAGTAAGCTTGCTTTGAAGACTTGGTGCTCTCTCGGGCCTAATACAATTGTAAGTGATCAGTTTTACATAGCTTTGTCAGAAGAATATTGTGCAGCCTTGTATATGTTGTGAGACTTACATTTCCAGTTTGACTGGCTGAGCATGGCTTAATGGGATTATTTGGTTGAATTGCGAGGAACCAGGACGGTATCTTGTTCAGCTGTGTGCTTTCTTCAGAGAGCCATGGTTAGCCCTCTTTGATAAGAATGCAAATACTGCTGTGAGCTGTCTTCGGCTAACACTAATATAATGAATAGGTAGGTGGAAGAATATCTGGTCTGAAGCCTGTTGGGCGAAGTACAGTAACTAATTTAATAACTTGAATGGATGATACAATGTCACATGGTTTTGTATTATTACCAGGGGGACTATTTCGTAACATGCCCCTCACAGTTATCCCTAAGTGTTCCTTTCTGTCTTTGTTCTAAAACAGTGGTTCCCATCCTTTTGGTTTCTGTGGACCCCCACTTTAACATTAATGGAACCCAGGGACCCCCACGGAATCATCATGGGAATCCGGGGACCCCCGTCTGAGTCATTACTGGAAGCTGGGGACCTAATTTTTCAATATTTGTTAATATTTGTTTATTTTCTAGCCTCTCGCGGACCCCCTGGGAAGGCTTTGCGGACCCCCAGGGGTCCCCGGACCACAGGTTGGGAACCACTGTTCTAAAATATATGATCATGTCACAGAATTAGTCACCAAGACCGTTGAGTCTTGAATTTCTTTCGCTGAGGAGTGATGACAGAAGGAGCAGCAAGTAATTTCTATTTCTCAAACTATTCTTATGTGAAGTTTTGGTTTGACTTATATATAGCATGCCTACTAGTATGCGCCTTTAGGAGAAAAATCATTTTTTATACCTGTGTCAACGACCTTTACATTGTCCTTAGATAGACTCACACTATGTGCACTATTGATTAGTGCTCTCTTTGTTTTAGTGAGCAATCTTCCTGGGAGACTAGGTGTTAGACTGAACCCTGTGTAAGGCAGATTTTCTTCTTTTCAAAAGGGGAGATGCAGAACAACCAGGGTATATTTAGTTTTATTTTAATAAATATTTCAGTTGGATTTTTGTTCAGCTCAAGCTGAATTGGTAAGGAGTACTGTGAAATGCCCTTATGTTCCCTGATCACTGACTGCAGTGACCTGGTCATGGTGCATACAATTGAACTCAGAGGAGAAGCAGTATGACTATTTAATGGGAAAGGTAAATGCAACTTAAAGATTGGTCCTGTTCAGGACATTGTGGTCACTGCAAGTCGGTGAGGGTTACATTAAAGTACAAGGTCTAACAAGTGTCTTTCATGGGTGGCCCTTACTACATGCTGGGTAAATCACAGTGTGACAATGTGGCAGTAGAAGCCTTTCTATACTTCATAATCTTTATGCAAACAAAAGTTGTAATGTTTATATTTCTCCCAGCAAAATATTCACTTAGGGTAGTATGAGCAGTAGTGTTATTGCTATGTGTTAGAAATGGGAGTCTCTAGTTGGCAGTGGCTTGCATCCTGTGCAAGTAGGGACTTGTATTCCTAGTCAGGATAAGGGAGTTACACACCTAAGATTACCCCTGTTCATCCCCTTGGAAGCTTGGCACTAGCTGTCAGGCTTATCACAGAGGCAATGTGTAAAGCATTTGCACATAACACACAGTAATATAGTGAAAGCACTACAAAAGGACACCACACCAGTTTTTTAAAAATAGCCAATATTCATCTGTGTGAAACAAGATCAAAATGATAAAAAGCCAGCATACAGTAAAAAAAAATATACATTTTGCAAGAATTATCTTAAAAATACAGTTCCTTGAAATTGATAGCTCTGTCCCGGGCTATCTCAGCATCGTGAGCAACAAATCAAACAGTCGGTTCTGGAGGTCGGTGCAGGGGTCGTCGGGCCCTTGAAGTCAAAATGCGTTGCAGATCGAACTCCGCACTGATGACGAAGTCAGGAGTGCTGGCGTCAGGGCTGTGGTTCGAAGTGGGACGATGTGATGTGCGGTGCACCAAGGTCATAGTGCAGGCAGCGACTCAGTGACGGCAGGGGATCCAGTGAAGAGAGAGGCCTGGCAGATGTCTCTGGGAACTGGGAGGTCGGGGAATAACCTCTCCTAGGGATACGTGGATGGGTTGTGTCTCTGGGACATCCGGAATCTCTATCATATTGTCTATGCATCTGAGTTCCTCATCAAGGACCTGGGATCCTTGTGGACTGACGTGGTGGTTAGCCATATGAAAAGTGTTGAGTCTGAGCTTTAGCCAATAATCAGAGGCTTGAAAAAACAAAACATTTTGGTAGGTGACGGGGGTGGGGTGCAATCCAGAATATGGCTGTGAACGAAGGCAAAACGTGAGTGGGAGAGCCTGTGACTGAGCTGGTGAGTCTCAAGCCCCTCGGTTGAAATCCATATAGCCAATAACTTCCCCAAGCGTGCGGGCGTAGGGGAAATAATTGTTACTCTGCATTGAGCATTGCCCCAGGAGCTGAGCTCACACGTGCAGAGCAACGCACCTTCTCTTGTGCCTGCCCGATACAGGCCGGGACATCCATTGCACAAAACTTGCGGGGGCGAGAGCAAAACTGGACAAAACTGTCCATGCCGCAGTGCACGCTGCCTTCCTGCCTCTGGGCAGCCCCATTGGGTGCCCCTGAAATAAGGCCTGAAATAATTTACAAGACTTGAACCATTTAGCCTTCAGAGTGTGAGGCTACACCTTGACTGTTAAGCTACAAATGACTCATGATTGTCAAAATAACCAACAGATATAAAATCAATGATGAAAAACTACTTCTACTTATCTTTGGTGAAGCAGCATAGAAAGAGGACGGTTTTGGCGCCATGTTGTTTATATGCCCTGTCTTGTGATATGATTGGTATTATTGTTATAAGGTCACAATGAGAGTTATGGGTAATGTAGTTTTTCTGAAATTTAAATTTCATTGTCTGCTGTCATTTGGAGAATAATAAACAACAAATGAGGAGAAGCATAATCTGAATTCTCTGGTCCTGACATAGAATCTCAGTAAAATATGTACTACCAACAGCCAGTCAGTTTATTCCCTTGTGTTCTACTTTAGTCTTTCAGAGTGTTCTGAAGAACTATAGCGCTAACAGTATGATAAAAGTGTGGCACACCTGAAGCCATCTTGATTGAATCAAACTGGTAGAACTTAAATCATTTAATTTAGAAAGGAGCAAAATGAGGGGATTCATTTTATTATAGAAATGATGGTTAGTGCTGTAGAAAGAATAATTAGGACATGTCTTGAGTGAGCTCTCAAATCTTCCTCTTTTATTTAATTAAAACATTCTGACGTGCAGACTGAAATGTGCACTTTCGACACCAGCAGCAGACTGCCAGTTTACTTCCATGGAGGGCAATGGAAAGGCAAGAGAGGCTGTGACAATATAACAGACCATTGAGGGCAGAAGAAAGAGGCAGTGGCAGTAGAACCATGCATGCCAACAGACCAGATTCAGGCAGGAGACTCCCAAAGGTTTTAAGCTCAAAAGGGCTTTATTTTATCTGCCTCCAGCCTAAAATATTCTCTTTTTCAATGGGAGTTAATAGGGAAAATCGATTCCTCCAGGTTTATTTTTTTCAAAATCCTCCTTTTCCCAAGTTCAAAATATTGACAAGTGTCGTACATTGGATCACGGAGGCCATGAGGAATGGGGTAGGGACATGGACTCAGGTGGAAGGGGGGAGATAAGGCAGGTGTACCAAACTGACACTACAGGGCTGACGTCATGGGTTGCAGCAGCACAATACACCACACAGGGCAAGTGGGATGGTAGTGCAGCATAATGGACCATGGTAAGCAATAGGGAGGGGACAGGGCCATGCACATGGACAACCGAGAGCAGAGGGGAAAGAGGCAAGGGCAGCATGGTGACCATATCAGACAGACAGGAGGGACAATTACAGTATAACAGACCATGAAGGGCAGAAGGTACGGTACAGGGACACAACAATAGGTTAGCCAAGGCAGAAGGGAGGTGATAGGGGCCCCCTCATGGAAAATGGAGGGCAGGGGACAAGGGGTAAAGGCAGGAGCAGCAAGCTAATGGGCACTGGAAGCCCAACACACCATGGAGGGCAACAGTGAGACTATAATGGCATACACACAGACAACAGAGCGAAGGTGGAAGAGATGGGAGGCAGCAAGATGACCACACAGGGCAGATAGAAAGGGCTGTTGCAGCAGAGAAGAAAATAAATGGCAAGAGGATGGTTAGTGGCAGCACAACGGCCATGATGGGCAAGAGGGAGGAGAAAGGGGCAGGACCATGGAGTACATTAGGGAATGGTAAGGGCTGGACACAGACCCGAGAGGGCAGGGGAAAGGGCTTTACAACAGACCACGCAGACCAAGCAGTTGCAGCACAACAGAGCAGGGAGGGCAGAGGGAGTGGTAGGAAAATGGACCATGGATGATGGAGGGAGGGTATAGTGGCATGGAACTCGGACAGGGAGGATAGAGGTGGCAGGGACAGGCCGCAGCCATCCGACCACACTAGGCAGATGGGGCTGGGCAGTGGCAACTCAATAGAACACAGTTCAAATCTATGGAATATGGTGGGCAAAAAGGAGGGAGCAGGGGCATGCACACAGACATCAGAGGGCAAGGGAAGGAGGGCAGGGTCAGCAAGCTAAGAACAGAGGCTTAGTAGGAGGGAAATGATGGGGCATAGAATTAGGCAACGAAGGGCAGGAAGAGCGGGCAGGGACATCAAGCTAAATGGAGGGCAGTAGCAGCACATCGGACTAGGCAGGGCAGAAAGGAGGGGGCTGGTGCCTGGACTTTGATAGCCGAGGGTAGGGAGGAGGTGGGTGGGGCAGCATGCTAACTGTTCAGGGCAGGCGGGAAGGGCAGTGGCAGAACAATTGGCCACACAGGGCTGTAAAGAGGGAGCAGGGGCATTGTTTTGGACAATGGAGGAGCTGAGACAGGAGCAGCATGCTTGAGTGAAGCAGTACAATGCCAGACCCTTCCTCCATTCTGCCACCCCATCCCCCCCCACCATGTTCATTGCGATGGGCATCTTACTTAATGTTTAAAAAAACCTTGAAATTCAATGAAAAAACAAATGTTACAGGGACATTGTAATTAGGGAATGGAATAAAAAAGCATTAGAAATTCACTAAAAAAATCAGAGGTACAAGGATGTTATACTTAGTTCAGATTTTACACACACACACCCCCCCGCCATAGGTCTGGTCTGTTTTATTATAACAAGCTTTGATAAAAACATGAAGCCTGACCTATTGATTAGGAAAGGCATATATTAAAATCAATAGGTATTTGACTTCATACCTAAAGGTAGTTATTTTGTTATATATTGTTACATGTAGTGTCCTAGATCACCTTTGTTGGCAATGGTTGTAGTACTGGTTACTGTGTCTGACAAATACTTGGGGGAAGAAGATTTGCACTGTAATAATTCTTGGTGGAATCTTATGTTTGCGGTTTACCAGGATCTCATAATACAAAATAATTAACTCATACATCCATCTTTATAAATATATATCCACACAGATACATAGAGGTCCTTAGGTTAGGCTCTGGTTCAGTCATTGGTCTGTCTGGGTGACATTTACATTCTGTTTGCAGCATGTTTTTTTCTACTTGTATTCTTTTAATTGATGTTGCATATGTTGAGTCTGTGTGTGTTTTATTGCAGTCTTGTCAGAGGGGTAATGCAAGAATGAGTTAGTGAATGGCTGAATGGATGCATGAGTGCAAAGATAAGTGTATGTATGATGAGATGCACCTAAAGTCACCAGTGACACAAAATGCACTTTCGTAAGCCAGACCTATTGGAATTGTCAATACTTGTTAAGCTCTTTTCCAAGTCTTTGAAGGAAATGTCGGCTTGCTACTAAAGATCACGCCAATTGTTTCATGACTGATTTTCTTGCTGGTTGTTA
The DNA here is from genome assembly GCF_031143425.1 of Pleurodeles waltl. Lineage (NCBI taxonomy): Eukaryota > Metazoa > Chordata > Amphibia > Caudata > Salamandridae > Pleurodeles > Pleurodeles waltl. The sequence continues at coordinate 924,312,638 of NC_090439.1, read as the reverse complement.
GAAAATATTAGCAGCGCTGCCATGTGTTGGGGTAGGCTAAAATTGTCTTCCGAGTGGGTGGTTTGTCATAAGCATGCCAACTACTGGTACAGAAGAAAAGGTTCTTTTTAACTACATGTTGGAGTCGCCATAGTTAAACAGCAATATCACTTTTTTAGGCATCACTATAATCTATTAAATTAACATGGGACCTAAACCTGCATACTTGTGTGATTGGAGTGCCATTTCTAACCTATTGATTCAAAATTCAGCATAATTTGCCTCTTAGGCCAGGTTCGTTTTTTTTCCATTTTAAATTGTGTTCTGCCAAAGGCATAGATTTTATTGCATGCTACGGTAACGCTCTTCCCATGACAGAAGAGATAAGCGGTAAGGACAGGTTTTATACCTAAATGTTTCAGTTTATTGTGCCCTTCTATGATATTTGGTAAGTGTGGTGCTCCCTCAAATCGTCCCAAAGTGATCGCTAGTAAATCCGTAGCAATGAATGTAAAAAAAAAAAAAAAAAAAGAAAAAAAAAAAAAAGAGCTTGATCTAATATTAAAGTCCATCTATTTGTTCTTGACAGCCGTAGCAGAAGTGAAGCTTCGTGATGATCAGTATACCCTGGACCACATGCGTGCTTTTGGCATGTACAATTACCTTCACTATGATTCCTGGTACCAAGACAGTGTCTACTTCGTTGACCAGCTCGGGAAAGTACTAAACGTGCATGTTACTCTGGTAAGAAAAAATGGCAGAAACTGAGCATTCCCTCCTCACTCTACTTTTCAAAGTTAAACAGTAATTGTACTGCAAAAATCCGTAATCTCTGTTTAAGAGGTTAGTGTTACTGTTGGGGGCTTCCACAAAGGGAGGATCAGCTGCCGGAAAGTTTAGCCCACACAGATCAGCAGAGCTAACACAGAAACCTCTGTTTGTTCCCAGCCAAGAAAAAAATGAAAGCACTTTACTGCTGCTCTTGGTGCAGAGGTCTCCAACCTTTTCTGTAATAAGAGCTACTTATGTTCAATGAAAGTCACTGAAAGCTACTAATATTATCAGTGTTGCAATAGTGACCACATCAGACAAGATTATATTAGTGGCAACTTTATGCAAAATTACTACGGGCAATCACCTCAGTGCACCAGGGGTGGTTGCTTGTTGTATAAAAGGCAATATGACAATATGGAATGCCTCTACATAGGTAATACATTACAGCCATAGCCGCAATGCCTCTGGCACACCAAGATATTGTAAAACGTCTCTCCAGTGCCATATGATTTATCACTCAAATATAAGACCGAATATATTTTGAAAATTCAGACTTTTTCTCCAAACCTCTACTTAACGATTTCCTAAATTAAACACATTTTGTGTCTCAAATATACACTCTCCATTTTGGTATGCATATATCAATTCAACCAATTGAAAAGCTTCTGATTTTGAGGAGAGCTACTTACAGGTAGCTGGAGAGCTACCAGTAGCTCATGAGCTACTCGTTGGAGAAGCCTGTCTTGGTGGTTCCAGAGCATGTGGCCGTTTCCACAAAGGTCTTTGCTCAAAGATTTGTTAAATTAATTGGTATGGCGCTCCAACTTATATTTCCAAGCCCTGGCAATTGGACAGCAGCCATCAGAGTTTTTGAAAGCTAAACAATCCAATCAAAAAGGTCGATGCAGAGAGGATTGCTGGGAAGAGCACCTTATGCCCTCTTCCCAGAATGCATTGATGGCCTCTTTGTTATTCATCAAGCAAGGGGAGACCACTAACCCCAGAGAAGCTGGGGCTGTCATAGATAATTTGAATATTGTTAATGCACCACCCCACAACTCTATACTACACTGTAAACTGTCAACTTTGTTTTCACTTTAAATCTTGAACATACTGATATTTCTAAAAACTGTTCTTCCACTTAATCTCCTTTGCAACACCATTGGATGCTTTCTAGCACTCCATTATGTGTCTCCATTCCAGCTACAATCCCATTCCCATTGCCTCTTCGTTCAGACCACAACATCAACTTACTTTTCAAAGTATCACTACCACTTAGAACCTCCTACTCCACAACCCATTCATACCCAACAAACCTACCTCCATGCGTAACTTCGCCTATCATGTGTGCTTGCAAATACAAAATCTGCAAGTATGCAGTGCAGTGATTTATTCATCACAGAATCCTCGATAAATGAACATTCAAACTCTACCCATGAAACACCTGTCTGGCACAACTACTCAATTTTAAGGGCTGACAAACAACATAAAGTTATATCTTTTAATGCGTTAAGCCATCCCTCACTCTCTCACCTTCATCCACACTATAGATGCTCACATTCTACTATGCACCAAAGAACAATACTAAATTTGTTTATATGATATTGTAAGACCCAATTGACAGCCATATGCTCTCTAAAAACATCTTTCTGCATGATTTTAATGTTGACTAAAGAGAATCTCAAAAAGCATTTTACAGATTTATAAATCTTGATCCAGCTTTATAATATTCAGCAAACTTCTTTCTGACACCAACTCAAAAATCAAAGCTCCTGACATTCCAATCAAGTTTGCTGTCACCCCCTCCCCCCCAAATTACCACTGACTGATCATATCATCATGATGGTCATTTCATATTTTCCCTCAATCCAGTCTTCACTGCCACAAACCTTCCTTCTGCAAATTTTTTCAAAACCCCTAAAATGACACAGCTACCACACACGCTTGAACACATTACCCCTGAACATTGCAAGATGCCACCCTCTGAGAATGTTGACCTGAAATTCTGTCAGTAAGACAGCATTATTATTCTGCATTGGATCAACTAGCTCTCCTACCACTCATAAAGGTCTATATGCAACCCAGCCTACCATGGTTCTCAGAATAGATTATCCAGGCAATAAGTATCCATAGGAATACTGAGAATAAATGGATTAAAAAAAAACTGCCACAGCTTTTATCTATGTAGAGAAAACTTAGAAAACAATATAAAGTATTAATCTCTTCAAAACCCACCCAAATCCAAAAACAAAGAAGTGTACTCTTCTACAATATTAGAGAACTCTCAACCTCACAACAATATTTGTGTGGTTCCTATTATGGTAATAAGACTGCCTGTTTTAGGGCGGCAGCACCATTGGTTGTGGGTGACTGAGTCAGTCACACACCCACCTGGAAGCTGTCGGCCTGATTCCTGGCTAGACCACGGTGCCTCACCCAACCCTAGGAAGGAAAGGTGATTTGTGGCAACCTAAACATGACACTCTGAGTCCTCAAGGAAATCATGGTGAACAGATCATGCCCCTTTCACTCAGTTACAAGAGACTCCCACATGCCAGTGCAGAATAAGAGAAGCAAAATGGATTTCAATGCATTTATTGAAGCAATTGCATCCTATTATAAAAAGCATAGGCTGCAATAATTAGGAAAATGAAACATGACATTGTGATCATTTTTGCCATCAGTGTGAAGAATATAAACAACCCCACCATCTATCTATGATCCGAAATAATTCCTACCTACACCCTGGGTCTAAAATCTGAGAGCATAGCAGTGGTAACCCTTCTGCCTATCTCGATCTAAGAGAAGGACCCAGACCTCATACCTGTAAAGGCTGGCAATCTTCTTGGTTAGCTGAAAAATCAGTGCCGGGATCCGCAAAGCTGTCAATGGAGTGGTGTCCTTTGCAGGACGTTATGTCTGGAATGCACTCTGCCCTCATTAGGCCTATGTGGTGTTTATATAATAATAAATAATAAAGGCCTGATGTGATAATATGTCTAAAAATTGAGGTCTGCCTCTTGAGCTTCAGGAGCGGCAATATGAGTTAGAATATTATGTACCGAACATGACAACCTTGTACAGGGCACAATGTGAAATGCATGCAAAGGGCTGATAAAGTGTGCAGCACGAATAACTGTCTTCTTAGACAGAAGCAGCTGATTAAAATATGAAAAGAACGAGCTAAAGACTGGCTGTGCTAAAAAAAAAAAAAATGAAATGAATAAAAACATGTCTACGTGTAAAAGCACAGGCTACGGGCCTAATGCTAAAATAAGTGTGTCCAACACAGGCACTAAAGAAACCCACAACTCTCTCCCCCTTGTTGGTACAGGAGTGTAGGGTCCAGAACCTAAAATTAATAAAAAATATAAACCAACTAACTTGAAAGCAAGGGTAATATAAAATATATATATATATAAAAGACACAATTTTCATGTTGACAGGCAGACTGACCAAAGCATAAGGCCAAATTAAAACAAGTCAATTTGTAAAAAGTGTCAATTAAAAGCCATTGGATTCCGGCCTGAGCCCGTCAAACACATCAGGCTGATAACGAAACCACCAAAGCATCGATCTAAAGGTGGAAGGAGTACACGTGATCTGTTGTCTCAGCCAAAGTCACAGAAGAGGAGGCAACATTCTGTGCTGTGCCAGATGTTGAAACACTAGGATCCACTATATTTACAAAGGTTGGCTCATAGAAGGCTCATAGATGCAACCACAGGAGGCTCATGGAACAGATCCGGCAATTAACCCTCAATGAGAACATCATCAGGCTAATGTCCACAGAAAGTACATCTCGAAAAGCAAGGAACACTTCCAGTGCGTGTTCGATAGGGCACCATAAACAACGGAAGACTGGCTACACACAGCAGAGAACCTGTTGAAATGACAATGACCAATTCTTGTCAATTTCCTCAAAGTGCTGCTCCAAAGTACTGTGTGATGCGTTCATGACACAGTTGGGCTGGTCGGAGCTCCATCACTCCTCTTAGTTGGGATGGGGCAGCCATTGCAAATTACAAATAGCAACAGCAAGATAACACCAGTAAATGCCAAAACAATCAGGAAAACCTCCGGAAACACTCGAAAAAAGTGAGTGAAAGGCAGAAGGTATAAACAAACACAGTCTGGAAGGTGCTGATAAATTAGGAACCTTCACCTTTAAGTGTACAATCCCTGTGGTGTTAGATGCGTTACAAAAATGCAAATGACCAATTCACCGAAGAGTTTTGAAAAGTTAGTATTTAAAAGGGTCTGTATCTCTAGCGGACAACCTTGCCACTTGCAGGTCATATGTTTAACGGGCAGATGTGAGGGCCACGTTTTTTTAAACAAAAAATGCGTTTAGTCTGCTCAGCATGTCAAAATTGACATTTATAAGTGGCAATGCAAGGCCACAAATTCTCTACTTTTATCTCAGGCGTGGGAGGAAAAAGTAAATTTCCACAACAAGTTGCAATTTGAGAACTCAGAAATGCGACACCTGCTCTCATTTCACAACAGTCTTGATCACTCGGCATCAAATAAATCCCATTCGGAAGTAACTGAAACACTGGGCGAACCAAAGGAGCATGAATACCCTTCAAGTAGCAAGTTTAGCTTGCCACAGACGCATTGCATGCACCATGCAATGCCACCTGTTTACAAATCATAGAATGGCTTACAAAAGTTTTACAATCGCTTCTACTGGAAAAAAACCTCCTTGTCGCCATTCAGGCATTTGAAATCATAGGACAACTCCCACACCTCATGGATATAGCTGTTTTATAACTGCTCAAGTTTGCCAACAGGGAAATGTTTCAAACCCAAAGTAAACTGAAATGTCAGCATTGGCAGCGAGATCACTCCATGTGTTAACCACATTGATGTTGGTGTTTCGCTACAGTAAAAGGCAACTTTTCTGATTTCTCAGTGTTAAGCATGATGTAACTAACTTTCTTAACCATTAGCTCCTTGCTTACGTGTGGTTAAATGTGGCAAATAACTTCTTAGAGTTAATGTGCTTTCAGGGCACACAGCCACTTTTCACAACCTGTAAAGTCCAACTCAGTTGCTTAATGGACCTAAGCTGGCTTTGTCCATGGTGTAAAAATGACATGTTGTTTTGAATAATGTCAATAGCTGTGGAAACAATGTTGTTTAATGTGTAAATGCAAGTGAACAATGTGTTCGTACCGTTACCGACAACAGCTAAATCAGTCTCTAAATTTTCCTTATCTTTTTACCTTAAACGTGCAGCAGCTTCCTTTTGTGAAAGCTTCCAAATTATATTTTATATTGCATATAAGAATATTTTAAAGGGTGGTTTTCTGGGACCTAACAAGAAATCTTGCAAGTCAGTATCTTCAGAAAGGAGGGCAAGGTCTTCTTTTATAGCTGTTAGTGTGGAGCACTGTAACCATTGTTGACATAATTTACCCACGCTGTATACTACGATACCTAAGTGCTGTGTGAGGACGAAACAAGGGTACGATCTGCTTACTCTAAAGCCCTGTGTATAGTTGATAAAACGTGCATGACAACAATTTGTGTCCACTAGCCACAATAACAACTTGTTGGGACCTGAAAGTGATGAGTTAAAGGTATAATTCTGAACCCAAACATTGAGCTGTTCTTCTGCAACGTTCACAATATTTTGCCAATTTTCAAACTTGGATGTGGAGGGAATACTGGGCCCATTCATTTCTTTTACTTTTGCTAACCCAATGCAAGTTATTTGCTGGACAGTGTCATTTAGAAAAACCATTTGGAACAGAATTAAAGATGCTGTAAATAAGGCCCCTGTGCCTTGTATTTGATAATCGTTGTACCCAAAACACTGTTTGTCAATCAGTTTTTTTCCCCCAGTCTTCACAACCTTCTATGGCCAACTGGGAAACAAAGGAATCTGAATAAATTGCTTTAGTGTTGGTTGGCAGTATTTTCCTTGCTTTTGAATGTGGTAATTTGATATAATATGACTTTGCATTTTTAACATCATGCCCAGAAAAATAGAAGAATTTCTCTACATATGTTTTGGAACTCCCCACTGGTGGAGTCAGACAACGTTCCTATTGTGTGTACTTAAAAACTAAGCTTGGAGTACTAGCTTAATGTAAATAATAGTGTCTATAATGATGGTAACAGAACATTTCCCCATACTTCCCAGCATTCATAGATACATCTTCACTTTCAAACACAGTATAATATTCAAGCTAGGAAAGCATAGAATCAACTGTTTGTACATCCCAGTCATCAGAAATGACCCCAGGTGTAATAATGTCATTCATACAAATTTTAAAGTCCTGCAATTTGAATCATTTCAGTAGGACCATATATGTCAAAGGGTACTTTATCCCAAACAATCGCATTGGGAACTGGAACAGGAGAAATGTTCACAAGGGACCAGTCTCTTAGCACTTTATGTGAGGGCAAGTAAGGTTTTAAAACTTTAGCCACCAGTTCAACAGCAGAGCATTCAGAAAGATAGTGACCATGTAGGAGCAAAAAGAAGACGATAACAAAACCAATTCATAGAAGAAAGGCAAGCAGTGTCAATATGATCTACAGATCCTTGTACCATGGATGAATCAAATAATTTTGTTTAAGGCATTTGAAAAGCTTACGTATACCATGCACTGGTGCAATAGCTGATGCTGAAGAACCTGAAGGAAAATCATCAATGTCGGCAAAGTAACCAGAAGCAGTGTGCAAAAACTGGAGCAGGTGCTGGTGGAAGAGCAATTGTAGATATATCCGAAGATGGTTCATCATAAACAATCCCATCCATTTGAGTTACATTAGAAAATTGCAGATTAATATTTTGGACATTTGGGGGGTGATTCTCACCGAGGGTCGGCGGGAGCACCGCCGACAGGCCGGCGGTGCCCCGCAGGGCATTCTGACCGCGGCGCTTTGGCCGCGGTCAGAAAGGGTAAACCGGCGGTCTCCCGCCGGTTTACCACTGCCCTTAGAATCCCCCAAGGCGGCGCAGCTTGCTGCGCCGCCATGGGGGATTCTGACCCCCCCTACCGCCATCCTGTTCATGGCGGGAAAGCCGCCATGAACAGGATGGCGGTAGGGGGGGTCGCGGGGCCCCTGGGGGCCCCTGCCGTGCCCATGCCAATGGCATGGGCACGGCAGGGGCCCCCGTAAGAGGGCCCCTTGCAGACACTGAAATACGCGACGGGTGCCACTGCACCCGTCGCACCTTCCCACTCCGCCGGCTCGATTACGAGCCGGCATCCTCGTGGGAATGGAGTTTTTCCCTGGGCTGGCGGGCGGTCTTTTGGAGACCGCCCGCCAGCCCAAGGAAAAACTCATAATACCCTCCGCGGTCTTCTGACCGCGGAGCGGTATTATGGGGGCGGAATTCCGGCGGGCCGCCCGCCGGAATTAGAATCACCCCCTTGGTATTGATGCAGTGGTGACAGGAATCAACAAAAGGTCATTCTAAAATTTTTGGAAACCAGCCTGTAGATGTTGTTAACTCTCTCATTCCCAAGGTGGCGACGTGTTGATGAATATAGAACTAATGTAATTCCTGCAAGACAGTGAAACGTTAATTTATGTCAAAAAATGTTTTAATGCCGCCACCGCGACAGAACCATAAAGATCTGAGACAAACTTTGGGAAGCCGAACAGGACTTCGTTAGGGGTACAATCTCCCAATGACCACCTAGGTAGATTATTTAATGCTTTCTGGACTCCAGTGATGAATCCAACTATAATCTGAATTTAGTCCCCTAGCTGTTAAAAAATTGCTGTCACTTATGTTTCTTTCTCTCTGCAACTGAATTTCCCTTGGGATGGTAGGGTGAAGAATAATGCACCCCAACATCCATCATTCCCATGATGTCCCTGTATGCATCGTAAGCAAAAGCAGGGCCTTGGTCCAAATGGAATGCTGCCACTGTATATGTTCCGGAAAAGACTTGCAAATCTTTAATACCAGTTCACACCCATAGGAATGTGGAGCACAAATCTACAGCAAGTTGTATGTATTTGTATGCATCTTCAGAATTTAAGGGTCCCCAATGGTCCAGGTACACACATACACTGCAAAGGCTTATTAGAAATTAAGAGGGGTGTCTGTGATGGGCGTTTGATGGTGGAACTTTTAATATGACATACTGCTTGGCCTGCTTGTATAGACCAGGCCACCAATAGCGTTTTTGCAGTAAAGAGATGGTAGCCACCACACCAACAAGTGCAGAAGCAACACCCTCATGTGCAGAAGTAATCAGATCTAGACAATGATCTAAGTTGGGTATCACATGATCACCCACCCCTAGTATTGTAAGAAAGGAAATATTTTTGGCACTTAAATGGTAGGAATATTTGGTAGGGGACGCTTTTGGTAAAGGCTTGCCATCAACCAAGGCATTCAAGGCAGCCAAGAAATCATCATCCACCCTCGTATGAAAGTGAGTTATTGCATCAACGGAAGTCATAACAACTGCAGATTTGGCCGCTTCATCAGCCAATGAGTTTCCTAGAACATGTATTCCAACATGTTGGTAGCCCATTGTATGTATAACATGAGCCTGTGGCAGTTTGTCTTTGAGACCTGCCATCTTCCTCCACAAGAACTTGCGTTTTATGATGTTTCCTTTTTAAATCTCTGAACCCATTAAGGTGCCAGTAGTGTAAGTGTTCGTTAAAAGACTGGACACAATAATTTGAATTGCACACTAAGTGTTGGAGTTTCAGGATTTGTATGTTCCAGTACCAAAATCAAAGCTTTAAGCTCTTCAAGTTGTGCTTCGCAATCCCCTACGGACTATGTGTAGGTTTGTTGAGGGTGGAATTCACCCTCCCTCATTACTCCAAAAATGGCTGCACAAGCGGTGGAGTGCTGATGCTTGGTGCCTGCAGCTGGTTGAACTGAACCATCAGTGTAAATGATGATTTTGTACTGATCAGGAGGGGCATAACATTAGTGGGCATGGGGTATTCAAGTTAATATTGGAGAAAATGTTTGAGTTTGTAGTTCTGGATCAAAGGCATACTCAACATTAGTGGCAATCAAGGAGGTAGCCCATTGTACCCAATGTGGATATACTGCTTTTGCGTTTGGAATGCTGGCTTTGGTATCAGCCTCAAGGACTGGTATTGGGGTTATGACAATGATGCATTTTCCCGCCCAGTTGCAGTTTTAAAGAGGGTGGAAAAAACATTAGACCGTTTCGACATTGTGATGGAGGAAGCAGTTAACAGGTGCCTTCTCCATGGCCTCTTCTGTCTGACTGGGTGGGCCAAAGGTCACGTTTGGGTGGGCCTGGCACGCCTGGCCCACCTGGCCCCCCCTGCTAGAACCGGGCCTCGCGCTATCCCATCCCTCTTGTAAGCAAGATATTTTTCTCACTCTTCTCTCCTCTCTGTCAGTAGAAGTCGTGCAGAGGAATCAAACATACAGGTCTGCATTCCTACGTTGGGGAAATCTTTTGTCTTCTCCATAATTCCAATTCTCCTCTGTTTACCAATGGCAGCTTTTAATTTACCTAACTATTGGACGGCCAATTGTCTCCATTTTATGGTTTTTTTCAATGCAAAGAGGTGAGAACCAGCAAACAACTTGCAGGCCAATTTCATTTGTTTTTACTTAAATATTTTTTACTAGTACAGGCATGGCATTTCAGTCTATAATTTTCTTGATTATAGAAGCTCATAAAGGAGAAAAAACTCGATTTGTGTTTGATTTTCTGATGTGTTTCAGTATGAGGTGCTGCTTTGAATAATTTGTAATCTTTCAAACAAGTAACTAAGGGCCAGATGTATCAAACTGTTTTACCCATTCTGTGACTATGGGAAAATGTGTTTGCACCTATGGCCCTAAATATTTAACGTAATTTTAAATTCATTGTCTAATTTCCATTTATTTGTTAATTTCTGTATAGGAAAGGACGCTGCTGTTATATTTTTTTATTCATTGCATAAGAGATAATCAAATTTGGAGAACCACTCGATAACTTTGCATATCTACTGGTAGATATTCCCCTAATACCAGGTCATCTGCATGTAAATTGAAAGGATGTGAAGCCTTTTACTAATGGGAATACAAGTTTTTTCCACTCAGACTTAAAGTTTGAAAAGCTCCTAAATACCATCCTTGTTTTTTTTTTGGCCTTAGAAGTACCGCCTTTTTTGTTTTGGTTCCAGTTTGTGGCATGCTTTATACTGAGAGACCCCGCACTGGGACCTGTTAGCCCGTTAGACCTTAATAAGCAAACTTACAAGGGGACGCGAATAGGTCGATGAACCTTTTGACTCGCAATTGAGAAGTTCCTACCATAGCTCCAGTACATAAATCAATAATCGATACACAATAATCAACAATCATTACTAATCAATAATCAATGGAGTCAGTAATTATCACGCACAATGACCTTTCAGTCATGAATAACCACATCTTTAGTAAAAGTTTATTATGTTTATTTCCCTATATTAACAATGCTAAGATCATGTAGATTAATCTAAAAATCAAATGAAACCCATACAGAAACAACACTGGTTGTCCAAAGTGGCGGAAGAAATGCAATCTAATCAAAGCTTGAACTACCACACATTCTAAAGTTATGGTGCAAATCAATAACAGAGTCAACTGCGTCAACGAGATGAGATGCATGAGGTTAAGCAGAGAAATCCATCAAGCATTAGTCTCTATTGTCATCAGTCAGGATCCTCAACTAACATCAGATTAGCATCAGCATGTTGGGCTTCATGCAAAACAATTTAGTAACACCAATTTGAAAAAAAATCGAACTATGATAGTCATAGACAAAACAGTGCAGTTGGTACCTAGAAAGGAAAAGCAGATAAACATAATAATCACATTTCAGGGTAGTCCATTCCTCGGTATGGATCAGCAAAGCAGAATCAGTCTTCGTCCTCAGGACATCAGTCGATCATCAAGGCATCAGGCTCTCAGTCAGAGAATATGAGCCCAATTGAGGCAGAATATCGGAATGACAGAATGATCTGTCTTCTCTCAGAATGTCGGAATTAATTGTCTCTCTTGTCCCCCTCTGCGGTGTTGTTAGATCAAAGTCACCTAAGCTATCCCCTAATTACCTATTGGTCAGTTAATCGTATGTTCACACTCTGTCCAATAAAACTATTATACCAAATCTACGAATTGTAATATTTCTCCGTTCTCATATTGTTGATTGGTTCGTCTTGCGATGTCCTCATCATCCGGCTTTTTAGGTAACAATATTGTTGCAGCTTCCACTCTAGTCCGTATCTTCATTGTTCTTGTCCTGGGAAAGTCAGTCTCACACACATTACACATAAAATGTTGCATTAGCAAGAACATCATCTCCTAGCAATCTGTTCTCACGAAAAGCTTCCATTATGAGCACATTTAAACAATACAATAGACATTTCACAGTTTAATTCACTTGGTCAGCATTTTTATTAAACGCTAGGAAATACAGCTTCTGCATGAGGCCTGGCAAAATAGGCCAAGACACTTGCTAAGTTAAGGCCTACAATTGATAAAGCTAAAGCATACGTCATAACTCTTAATATGACATAATACTGCATTAATCTAACATATATTCAATATTTCATGAGTATTAATCATTGACTAGTACACTTCGTTAACATTAGTGGCCATTCTTCGTGGTCACATTTTCAAATGCATGCATTATTTTTCTACGTTATTTAATTTTCTACATAAACTCATTATTCAAAATACATAAACATTCATTAATAATTTCCTATTAAAACACCTGTGCCAGCAGACCTCAGATCCATAGATCCAGAATTACTTTTCCCATTGGTTTTAATAGGGTATCCCCTCGACACCCTTTGAAGATGTTCCAACTTCTGGCAGCAGTAATAGGTTTTTTGGAGGGCAATGGCTGCCCTCAGGAAGTTTGACTATGTGCTTTGCCATGTAAATTAGCTCTAGTGGCTTATGGCTTTTGTGGCCTGTTCTTCTTTATTTGTCTGTGCTTGAAAGGAAAATTACTTTGTGAATAATGGTACAGGTTATTAGAGTTACCCTTAGCCAAAGTATTCATATGATATTTCTGTAGCGCAAGTCTAGCCAAAAAACAATGGAGCGTAGATCTGTATATTTGAAAACATGGCAGACGAGTGGCAGAGAATAGATGCTGCTCACAGAGGACAACAACGTCAAACCCATTCCATGTTTCTGCCTTCCCTTACTGTTGTGTCTTGTCTATAAGAAATACACCAGAGTTTGCACTGAATCAAGCTCTGGAGGTTATTCCTGGCCGGCTACACATGGACAGTGTTAAAACAAAACTTTGTTCCAAAGGAAATACATTTCACAGCTAAACTAGATAAAAAACATACATATTATGACATAACCACATTTGCAGTTGATAAACATAGATCTAATGTGGTACCTGGGTACATGAACAGAATGATTATAAAGAAAATATGGACAAACTAGGTGTTTTGAGATTTTGCTACCTAAACAAATTAACCACTATCCAAATCAACCAGTGTAGTTGTTTGATTTGTGGCAATGCATTTCTTTAGACAATAGCAACCTGTGTGCCATACACAACATCACTCTTGAACAACTGTGTAAAAAGAAACAAGAAAAAAATAAATCCCTGAAAATGCTACACAGGGCCCAAGTAGGGCCGCCAATCAATACTCACCCAAGGAGAAAAAGATCCACCACTGTCAACAACCATTCGCTCCACCTATATTAGTGCCTACTTACGAGAATCCTACCAAGAATGGCACTATGGCCCTCATTATGAACCTGGCGGTAAACACAGTCGACCACCGTGGCGACGGCGAACAGAAGACTGCCATTGGCGGTGAACAGAAACCCGCCATATAATGAATCAAAAATCTGAATCAGACAAAAATCACCCTGCCACCAGTCACCGCCAGGACCTTGTCGGCGGAAATGCTGGACCTCCCACCCCGCCACCAGCGAGCACACCAACACCCCGCCCCTCACATAATGAAGCACAAATCACTGCAGCGGTCAGTAGAAGCCAAACGACCATTGGCGGTGCAGGTCGCCACAGGCGGCAAGTGGATCCAACAGTAAGAAGTGCACACATTGCATAAGTTAGAAACCCACATACCTGACACACACCCACAACACTATAAAACACCCACAGACACACCCCACAATCCTTTACAATGAAAGTAGGCCAACTAAGACAGAACACCAGAAGCAGACACCGAACACCACAATCCACAATACTTACACCCAACCTGTGAACAAAGGCCTCACGGATTTCAGTCCCCTCGAACCCCGTGAGGCCTTTGTTTTATTTATTAGAACAGTCTGCCCTCTAGTGGCAGAATGTTCTAATAGCCTTACAGACCTCTGCAGTTGGGCTATATCGACATTAAAGTCCTGCTGCCCTGTTGAAGGTTATCACCTTTGGCTTGGGCCTTTAATGCTGGAGCAGGCCTTTAATGGCCAGTATAGCCTGCAAGGCAGGCTAAAAGGCTATAGTAAATCAAACCATGTGGTCGTTAAATAGTTTACGACCGTCCTCACAAGATAGGGTAACCATCGAAAGGGGCAGAGATACCTTACCCTGCCAAGATGTAAGGATGATCCATATTGGGACACCACATCTCATTCACCACAAGTGTAAAAGAAGTAAACCCAAGCGGGTACAGTAATGCAAGTGACTACAGTTTTGCTGCAGTGGTTAAACCATTATTAACACTATCCACATTCCAAATCCAGCGACTTCCATGAAAATCAAAGTTTTCGACACATTCATTCATTTTTTTTTTTTTTTTATACTTATCCTGACCCCATCAAACCCCATCCACTGCAAATCTGAAAGTTTTATGCCTTAATAAAATATTCAGCTAATCGTGCATTAGTGACATGACCTCTAATTCGCGATAGCTGTTGAAAGATTTTGTTCTTATTTTGTTGCGAAACAATGTTGATTGTGTATTGCGATTTGACATGAATCTCAGTGACCTTTCTTTTCCATTACTTAAAAAATACTTCGTCTTTGTTGATGCTATTTTATCAGATAAGATAAAGCTCCTATGCAGGCTCAGGGACAGTGTTGAACCTCAAAAGTGTATGAGGCAATGTGTCCCTAAATGGCACCAAACACAAATGAAATAATTAGCATCTCATAAAAATAAGTCATATAGAGTACATAGAAAAATGTAAACCATGAAGATTTAGTAAAATAATCCAAGGTACGATGCAGAAGGCAAAAAATAAGTCAGTCAAATGCATAATAATCATTCATAGTGAGCGAGTGTAAGTAAGGAATCAGTTGCCATAAGGGCCAGCAGCAAGTAAGTAAATTCAGTATGAGCAAAATGAGAAAAATAGTCTAAGTTCAAAATATGCAGCAATTTAATATGTTAAGAAACCTGTCAGCATCCCTAGAGGCTTGAGACAAAAGTGTGGGTCACCCACAATTATAGGCGTTTGATTTTAGAGAAATTAACAACAAAAGTCAGTGAGAATCACGCAATCAGCAAGCATGCCCTTTTCTTAAATTGTTTTACCAAGATGTTTAGGTAGCCACACGCTTATAGTTTTTGAAATGCAATCTTTGTTTCTTGAACGAAGGAGAAACAAATATTTTTTTATTACGTTCCCACAGAATATAGAAGAGAACAAGTACTATACATTTTATACATCTGCTGCATTGGGTGCAGCGATTGGCTGTGGTCAGCAGGTGGAGCTGTCTAACCGAGAAAGATTATCCCTTCAGCTTACGTTTGCCTCATAATTTATATATAAAAAAAAAAGTACGTAAACGATGGGACTAAAGTGAAGTGGTGAGATATGAAGTTAAAAAATAGCTAACGCCAGACTGATTGACTGGCAAAATGCTTAAAAACAGTCAATGGTGTTGTAATAGTCGACAGTGACATCAATGGACGCACAAAGATTTATCCGAAGTACATCACAGGCGAGGAAGGGGTGGAGTCAGGATGTTTAATGAATCCCAGGCGACCTGAGCTGTGTGGAACAGGGAGCATGGCAGACAGTCAAGAATATTTGAAGGCTAGGGTGGAGGCAGTGCTTAAGTTTTACAAATAAAATAAAGTGCTTGTACCCTTCTGAGGAAGCCACTACAGCTTGCACCACCCATTGCCCCCCTGCCTGCTACAATACCAATAAAACTACTTACCATCAGACTCCTGTAGCTGTGACAATTCAGACTATTGCAGGCTGCCCAAAACTACAAGAATGGCGCTGGCGTCAGGGGTTATTCATTTTTAATTTGTGTTGAATCGTTAAACACTGTGTTGTTTAGCTCATCCCAAAATCAGACAAACAGCGTCACCATATGGTGGATTGCCATAAGCACCGATGTTGAGGATTAAGAGCCGGCGCCGGGCACCAGAGTCCACCAGCTTAAATTAAGCACTGACTGGAGGAGACTGGACACAATGGGTGCTGAAGCCCTTACAGGATGTGGAAGTTGTGATTGCTTTCAGTGTATGCTTAGTAACATCAGAGCACTTGTTAACGGTCTAGAACTATATAAGGGAGGGAGGGGAACTGCCACGACTGGATGAGCACTGGAAGCATAGCATGTGTAGTTAAGCGGTCTCCAAGGTACTTATATGAATAGCCAAGTCTTCAGCTTCTTCTTGAATTTAAGAAGTAAGTATGAGGAGGTTATTCCATGTCTTGAATGCGATGTAGGAGAATGAGCGACTTCCAGTTTTAATTTTGTGGATGTGGGGAATATGTGAGGGTGAGGCAGAGCATTAGTATGTGGTGGGATGATGAAAGTGTATGTGGCTGTTCAGGTATTCTGGTCCTGTGTTGTGTAGGGCTTTGTGTATGTGCATGAGAAGTTGGAATTGGCTGCACTTGTGAATGGTGAGCCAGTGAATCTTCCTGAGGTACGATGTGATGTGTGTGTGGCGTGAGAGGTTGAGTATGAGTCTTGCAGCGATGTTTTGAATCAGGTGGAGTCTGTTAGGAGTAGTTTGGAGAATCCAGCATAGAGAATGTTGCTATAGTCCAGACTGCTGATAATGACTGCTTATGTGATGGTCCCTCTGGTGTTCTAAGGCAATAATTTGAAGATGTTTTTGCAATATATGTAGGATGTGGAAGCAGGAAGTGCACACTGTGCTGACTTGAGTCGTCACGCTGAGCTTTTCATCTGATGCTTCCTAGATTTCTTACATGGTTTGTGGGTGTGGATGTTATTCCTAGCTGTGACCCTCACCAGGTCGAGTCCCTTGGGGAAGCCTTGTTGCCGAAGAAAAATACTTCTGTCTTGTCAGAGTTGAGATTCAGGCAGTTTGTATGCATCCAGTCTACTAACATGGCCATGCAGTTGGTGAAGTTAGTTCTGATGGTGATTGTTTTGTCCATCAGGTAGAGGATGAGTTGGATGTCAGTGGCGTAGGAGATGACTGTGATGTCTTGTGATCAGATGATGATGGCGAGTGGTGTCATGTCTATGTTGAAAAGGGTGGGGCTGAGGTATGATGCCGGTGGGACTCCGCATATCAATTTCTTGGTCTCTGATGTGAAGGGTGGCAGTCTGACCTTTTGGGTTCTTCCTGTGAGGAGCGGATGCTTGTATGCCAATCTCAAGGAGCCTTCTGATGAAGGTGTTGTGCGATATGGTGTTGAAGGCCGCAGAGAGGTCGAGCAGGACTAGGGCCTTTGTTAATCATTGGTCTGTGATGATTCGAATGTCATTACTGGCCACAATGAGTGCTGTTTTAGATCTGTGGATCTGTCTGAATCCTGATTGAGTGTTGTCTAGAAGAAGGTGAAGTTTGAGATGGCTGGTTAGGGAGGCAGGGAGATAGGCCAGAAGTTGCTGAGCTTATTTGGATGGTTGTGGGCTTCTCGAGGACTATGTTGCTTTCTGTAAGTTTCCATTCATCCAGGAAAAGTGGCAGACTTAATGGAGGTGATGATGATGTAGGTCAGGGTGGTGCTGATTGGTGATGTTTCCAGGTTGTAGATATAGTTGAGGCTTAAGCCCGTTGGGGCCCTTGAGTAGATGGTCCACATGATTACCACTGTATCGTTTCTGGTGAGGGTTATCCATTCAGTCAGGTGGCTGTCTTGGTTGGTGGGTGGTAGGTTAGCAACAGGTTCTCTGGGGTTGGGTTGGTGTGCGAAGTTGCTGTAGATGTTTGTGATTTTACTATGAAAGAAGTTGGCTAGGTTGTTGCAAAGTTGTTAGGAGGCAGCTATGTTGGTGACAGTGGCTGCGGGTGAGACGAAGTCCTTAACATTCAAGAAGATCTCCTTGCGGGTGTTGGAACTGCCTTTGATGTAGTCCACAAGTGCTTTTTTTTTGGTGTCTCTTATTTGCTGGTAATATGGTCTGAGTGCAGCCCTATATGTTGTTCTGCCGGTGGTGTCATGGCCAGCTCTCCATTTCTTTTCTAGCTTTTGACAGTGTTGTTTGGTGTCTCAGATCTTCTGTGTGCCAGCTGGCCTGCTTGTGTGATCTGCTATGCTTGTTGGGTTTGATGGATCCTGATGAAGTTGTTGATGTCCTTGTCAAGGTTGTCTGTGGGGGCTAGGTTGGTCTGTGGTGAAGGCCCTGAACCAGTTTGCTTTTGTGATTTTTGCCCCAGCTGCAGCTTAGAACGCTGAACCTGGTAGGGGTCTTGACTTGAAGTGTGTTCATTTGGAAGTGGATGATGGAGTGGTTGGTCCATATGCGCAGTGTGGTCGAGCTGTATTTGATGCTGCCTCTTCTGATGAAGACTGGGGTCGAGTGGGTGTCCTGCAGTGTGTATTAGTTCTAGGACGAGCTGGTTGAGTTTGATGTTGCTCAAGCTTTTAAGGAGTTCTGTGGAGCAGGAGTCTTTTCAGTCTTCTAGGTGAAAGTTGAGGTCACTGAGGAGAATGTAGGCTCTGGGGTCGATGGTGAGTGGAACTACTAAGTTGGTGATTAGGTTGGTAAATGTGGCTTGTGTTCTGAGCGGTCGGTAGGCCAGGGTTCTGTTTAGGAAGACATTTTCGAAGAGTTGCAGCTTGATGTGCAGGTGTTCCATGAATGTAGTGGTGTTCTCTGTGGATGTTCTGCATTTTATGGATTCCTTGTAGATGACAGTGAGTCCTCCCGGTGTGAGCCCAAATGGTGAGCTTCGAAGGGAAAGCCACCTTCGAAGGGAAAATATTAGTCACACATGACGGGGGTCTACTATCTGTTTTTGCAGACTGGCTAGCATCTCAAAAAAAAATTTTTTTTTTTCATGGGTGCATAGCCCCCAGGTAGTCACATCTCTGGGTTGGGCTAGGAAGCTCCACAGACCAAGAGAAAGGTTCTGCCATGTTGGCAGTAGGCCGAATAGTGCATTTTAGGCTAGCTATATGCCACTCTTCGCAGGAAGTCATCACTAGGTGGGAGGGAGACTGGTAGCCCATTGGCTGGTTAGTCGCCAGACCCCTACGCTCGTAGTTGGCAAAAAAAGTGGCACCCAGACCTCAGATCATGTAATTTCTGGAGGGAAGACCGAAGAAGGGCTGTTCTGCTGTTTCTTGGACCCAGCAAAGAGATGCTGCACCATAGGCTGGACTTCACCTGTTGCATATATGGCAAGCAAAGAAATGACTGTGCGTGTAGTGTCCTGCTTCAGGAAAAGGCGTCCCTGAGCACCAGATGGAGAAGGTAACTCCGCAAGAGTTAGTTGGCTGACTTCCTGTTACAGCTACATGGCCGTAAAAGCTGTGAAGGCTTCTCCTTTGAGAGCCAGTGCCAAGAACCCTGATTGCTGCTGGATGCGGAGTCCCTGCACTCAAAAGTTGCACCGGACTTTGCTGGACCCAGGATCCTGGTTGAAATGCAGTTTGGTTACCCAACACAGAATTTACTGCAAGTGAAAGGGAACTGATGGTTTTATAACTGGTTTTGTGCTGGACTGCACCCGGACTTCGTGGAATATCAACCTTCAAAACAAAGGTGCCTCTCCGTGTTTGTGGATCAATGTGTGGCCATGGGAGGACCTCAGACACCGGCTCAGCATCCTGCATTTCTTGCATCAGGATCACTCCATTGATTTATATGTC
The DNA here is from genome assembly GCF_031143425.1 of Pleurodeles waltl. NCBI lineage: Eukaryota > Metazoa > Chordata > Amphibia > Caudata > Salamandridae > Pleurodeles > Pleurodeles waltl. The sequence continues at coordinate 924,292,900 of NC_090439.1, read as the reverse complement.
GGTTCATCCATAGGCCCTGGAACTGGACTGGAGAAAGCTTGAACTTCGAGGTTAACTGTTCAACTGACCCTCATTGTCCCTTGGCCCTGTGACTGTCTCCCCTCCCTATCGGAGTTGGACCCCACATGCGTGTTCCTATAGTGAATTCTAGGTTACTTGTTGTGGCTAAACTGCAAGTCACAGTAGATTGCAACTATTTATTGCCATACATGAAAAGCAGTGATGTATGTTTACTTTAAAAATGTAGATCTCCAAAACCCTCTGCTAGATGTTTGTCACTGATGTGTCTATTTAAAGATAAAACTACAACTTATTTTTATTAATTGGTTTTACATTTTTATTGTGTTGTACTTCTTATTCAGCTGTTTCTGTAGCTCTTGTTGCTTTAAACATGTTCTTTTGATAAAGCCTGACTGCTCTGAGCAGCTACAGCTACTCAGGACTGTGCTAATGTTTTACAAATAAAACGGATCGGACCTCATATGGAATTGTGTCTTGATTACACACTGAGGTGTCACAACCACACCATATCATAAACTACTTTCCTTACAAGCCCTATGTTATATTTTACCAGTGTAACACCAATATGCAATACATGTTAATGGAGGTAGTACCAACAATTAATAACATTCATTATACTATTAAACCTTGTATTGCCAATAAAGCATTATGTTTACAAACATGTTTCCGTGAGTCTTTTGTTTACTTTTACTAAGCTGCTAGTGCAGCTTTAGTACCAACCAAGAGGGATCCCTACACTCCAGAGCTTATGAGCATAAAGCTCCAGCTCCAGTAGTGCTTGAATTCTGCCAAACACCCTCCTTGGATCATGAACACAGCTACCTGGGAGACATATGATGACATTCTTGGGCACGTCCTGTGGATGGCCGCTGCACTCCTTGAAGCCCCTAAACAGTGTTTTCAAAAACATTGGTAGTGTCCCTGCCCATCCTGGTGCCACCACAGCAAATAGGATATGCAAATTTAAAGCCCATGCAAGGGCTTGTATAGCGCGGCTAAGGCCCAGCTGATTGGCTGCATTCCAACTAACTCTGCGCCTTTGCCTGCTCTCTTTCCATTCTTTCTTCCTTTTTTTTTTTTTTTTTTTTTGGTGTCCTAGTGCTGTGGTCTTTTTTTCAAAAAACTTGTTTTCTTTAAATCCCCGTAACCCATGCCCACCAGGTGCAGCTGTGTAATGGGTGGTATGGAGTACCCACTCCCGCACTTCTTCTACTAGCTCCCAGCACAACACCTGGGAAGAGCATGGGAGCCAGCATATCTTTTGTTCTGCTCCTGCCCACGAGTGAGAGCAGTGGACTTTCTCAGGCCTCGTAGAGCATGGGCTGGAGAACTGCAAAATATCCACAATCTTCTCCCCGAAGCATGCCCAACATTCTTCCGGTGGTCCATGGGGATGGGGTCCATGGGGCCCTTTGCATCTAGCCCTAGGGGATCTTATCTCTGCGGTCAAAGCTTGGTTTGGGGAGGAGGCTTGTGTGAACACCCCCAGCCTGGGATGGAAAATTTAGCAGATTGTCACCTCCTGTGAGAAAACAGGCTGATTGCAGAGGCCCCCTAACTTTTTGCCCCCATTTTCCACTTTTTGCTGGTGTTTTCCTGACTCTGATGGTGCCCTGGGTACTGCTAACCAGTCCTAGGGCCTGTGCTCTGTGTAAAATGGATATGCAAATTAGGCTAATTATAATTGGCTAAATTAACCTACCTATAAGTCCCTAGTATATGGTAGGGCATGTAGGTTTAGGGACCACAGCATAGGTAGTGCACCCATAGGTGCACTGCTGAGGTGCCCAGTGTCATTTTAAAGGCAGGCCTGCCTTGCTGGCTGCTTTTAAATTAAAGTTATATGCAAATTCGACTTTGGAATTAAAAGTAGTTCCAAAGTCTTAAACTACCTTATTTTTACATATAAGTCACCCCTAAGGTGTGCCCTATGTGCCCCTAGGGCTGGGTGCCATGTAACTATAAGCAGGGACTTTATAAAAATAGATTTATAAACCCTGGTGAGGTAAAAACAGCCAAATTTGTTTTTCCCTCATAGAAGTAAATGGCCTTCATAGGCTAGAATGGGGAGACTTTATTTTAAATTTTAAAGTCTCCTTAAATGTTGCATACCAAGAATTTGGTATCAAATTAATTGTTGTAATAAATCCCACAACTTCCAGTTGTTGGATTTAATATAACTTGTTCAGGTAAAAAGTTTTAGACTTTACCTAAAAAGTTGCCAATTTCATCCCTGCATTGTTTTTGCTGCTGTGCTCTGATTGGCCAGCCTGCAGCAGCTTAGCCAAGCTGCCTTGATGAGGTGTGAAGTGGCCTGGCTTCACACAAAGGAATGTGCCTGTGGGAGAGAATCTCCCCTCAGCAGATGGTGAGGCAGGAAGGGGGAGGGCTGCCAAACTGGTCTTCAAAGGCAGAGAAGGACATTTGGAGCAACCAGCAACACCCCCACATCCTGCAACCCCAGACAACTAGGTGCCCCTTTGATTAGATTAGGAGAGGGCAGGAGAGGGGTGTGTTTATGATTTTTAGCCACACCAGTGGGTGGGCTCAGCCAGATGTAACCTCCAAAAATCAGATTCAGCCATGTTGGATTTTTAGAGAATGTTGCCTTCTGGGATGGATTTTTGCCACACTTCCCAGGAAGTGGTCATCACAGGGGGACGACCCTGTACCTGATTGGAGAACCAGGACCCCCCTGCTTTTCACCCAGGAGCAAGGATAAAACTGGCAGACCTGCACCCACACCTCAGATCCCCATCAGATTCCAACAAGGAAGAACCAAAGGAGAAGAAGGACTGCCCTGCTGGACCCCTGGCCTGCACCTGGAACCTGCACTCAGAAGGACTGCACCAGCTGCACACTTGGGCTTCACCACAAGAAGGACTTTGCCTGGCTTCAACTGGTTCAAGGAGGGACTCCCTGTTTGCTACAGGTGAAAAATTGCTAACCAGAGTCCCCTGCACCAACTCCTGAAGAAAGAGACCAGCTGACCACTGCCCAGTGGCCAAAAAGGAGTTTGCGCCAGGTGCATTCTGGGAGTTGTAGTCTGCACCCCCCAAGGACCATCTCAGAACTTCTGGACCCTTGGGGCGAGCTGTGGACCCCAAAAGAACCTTAAAAGGACATCTGGGTGAAGCCCCAGAAGTTTGGAGAAGATTTGAGAATTTTTGTAAAAAAGCTCCATAGAGGGACCGACCCGCCGCAGAAATTCTAGCCGGCTTGCCTCAACCGCGACCCGGCCTGACTTGGTGGTTCGTCCCGGTAAAGAAAAATCTCTGAAAAAGAGACTAAGTCTGAAGGTAAAAAGTTGACCGGGACCTCCCAGCCATCGTATCCGAGAAGGGCTCCATGGACGTCGGATCAAGATCCAGGTTTACCCCGGTCGAAGGATTTTCACCTCAAAAAAACGACTAAGTCCGAAGGTAAAAATCTCCACCGAGGAATCCAGCATCGCGTATCCGGAGAAGGGCTCCAGGAGGTCGGATTGGACTGGCAGGCTCGTCCCGCTGAAGAAAATCTTCAAAATAAAGACTAAGTCAGAAGGTAACTTTTTAACCGAGGCCTCCCGCGACCTGTAGCCGAGCAGGGCTCCATCGCGGTCAGACTGAAACTTTGACTTTGCCCCGGTCGAGGTGCAACCAGATGACCCGATTGGCGCTTTTTGTTTCTAAGCGCTAGAAAAATAATAATTCTTTAAAAATTCATATCTCCAGTTCCCTTTATCCGATTTTATTCGTTTTTGTGTCATTTTAAAGATAAAAATATAAACTATTTTTATAAATTGGTTTTGGATTTTTAAACTGTTTCCTGTGTTTTATTTAATTACTGTTTTGTGATATTTGAATGCTTTACACACTGTCTCCTAAGTTAAGCCTTGACGCTCGTTGACAAGCTACCAAGGGTTGAGCTGGGGTTAATTTACTGAGACCTAACTGGACCTAAGTGGAGGTTAGTGGCTTGTTGCTAGGTGTAGGTACCTACCTGCCCTTACCAATAACCCATTTTCCAACACCTCCTGTATGGCTTTGCTCTTCTCAGGGGTGGATTATCGAGCTAGGCAGAGAATTGCCATGCTCTTTCTTTCTTCTTGTTTACCCCTTGGGGACTGACCTCTAAATGCTCACAGCTCTGACCCTGTAGGGTTGATACTGATGGTTCGGGACTCTTTCTGCACCTTGTGTCCAGTTGCAGCTACCAGTTCTTCCTGACCTCTACAATGGCATTTTTCATGGTTAGCTTGAGTTCAATTCTCCCTTCGCCATGCCTGTCCTCTGCCTGTGCTCCTGACTCTTTATCATGTTCGGAGGACATCTTTCACATCTCCACCGCAGCCAACCAGCAGAGCACCCTACCTGTTGTACTCTCTAGCCTCATGGCTGTCTGGGGAACATGCAAGAGTCCCCCATCAGGTCCTATTCCTCAGGGGGGCATAATGAGGCTAGAGCCACTGGACTTGGAGAGACCCATACAAGTTCTGGGAGTCAATTGGAGTCCGTCTATCCTTGCATGGCATTCTTTCGCCGTTGTCGCTCGCATTTGTGCAGTGGTTTTACTTGGGGTGGAAAGTTCTAGAACCAGACACCTCCCACCAATCCTAGGGTGCCACATCATTACTCCAGCTATGTCTCAATCCACCTGCAGAGCATTTTGTGGAAAGAGCTTCCATGAGATCCTTTGCTTTTCCTCTAGCTGGCACAGCTGCCTGACCACTTCCCCCCAAAACTTCAATGGCTCATGTGTTTGACTACAGAGGTCTTGTTCTCCTCCTTTATTTCTGGAAGTCTTTGGTTCAGTGTGACAAGAAATTAACAAATGGAGATTTCTTCACCACCCTTTTATTTCCCAGGAACTGGGTCAGGCTCTGTTAAAGCTATTGCGTGGACAGGCCGTTGATCCTCCAGCTGAAGAGCAGGCTAATTGCATTGGACTAGTAGGAGTGACAAGGACCTGAAATCTGATTATGAGCTGAGCCAGGGAAATGTGACAGTTCTTAAAGTGTTGTAAGGAGTGTAGGTATGATGTTAGAAGCTGTAGTTCTACACTATGGGTGCTGATTTAGCCCTAGATTGATATATCACTGGGCCATGTAATCATTAGAGTGGAGAAACTTGACTTCAGTCCAGAATTCCTCTATAATGTATGATAGTGTTTAAGCACCATGGACCTTCAGAAAGCACTAGAGACCTCTTGTGAGAATGCTGCCTCACATCACAAGGCCTACCCCAGATCAGTACTTATCTTTAAAGTGTCCCTTCTGCAATCCACTATCTGTGTGCAGATACCGGGCTGTGGAAGATGGTAGTCATATATGTGCACAAGCATGTGTCCACATATTTACTTGTAATAAAACCAGAGCCTCTTGCCCTAGCTGTGCAGCAGCGCCCTAATCTTAAAAGGTGGACACTGACTGTTAGCACTTTAAGTCCATTAACTGTGAGCGAGACTTAGGTAGTGAAGCTTCCTCAGAGCCAAAGTCCAAAAAACTGTGGTCAGATGTGAAAAATCTGGGGGATTAAACTTTTGGAACCAGTTTGTTGCAATTTAAATGGTATAGCTATTTGCGGAATCGTTCATTGGATAGTGCAGCAGCCCACACATTGATACTTGGAGAGGGTAAGGTGCATGAAAGCTGCTGATCATTCTTGGTCTAAGTTTGTACCTCTCCCACAGGCACTGCAGGAATGCATGCAGTAGTAGAATTACATGTATCCGGGGAGCATACTCAGCAGTCGAAAGTCTGGAGTCTCATGGAGCCTAAAGCAGCTGATGTTGCAGACTGACTGAACAATGGAAGAGCAAAACAGGAAGAATCATTACTTTGCAAATATTTTTTTGTAGTTTAATCTGCTTTATTTAAGAATAAATGCAATGGGAAGAATACTTAATATTAGCAAACATGAACAATAACAATACAGAACTGTTAATCATCAAAATAAAGCTGTTTACAATTTTATAATTTCAGTGGAGAAAAAGGAGGAATTTAAAGTGAGAAAAACAAATGGGGGAAGAAATATAAATCCACCGTTGGAGATTGGGTAAAAGGATACAATAATAAATCATGGGAACACAAGTACCATGAATTTGAAAAAAGAGCAAAGATTACGAATTATGGAGTCTTAAAATTTTCCGAACGTATAGGTTGAATACTTTGCTTAGCGGTTTAGTTAAAAAAATTAATTAGTGGAGACCAATATAAACCTCTTTTAACATATGATCTGCATGAAGAAGCAAAGGTAGAATCTAATTGATGATAGTGACAAACATTGTTCCACCAAGCTGTAAAAAATATGTTAGTGGAAAATGTCCAATTAATTGTGATTTGCTAAGAAGCTAAGGCTAGCATGAGGTCAAATAACCCCTTTTCATGAGATTGCAATGTGATATCTGATAAACTACCTAAATAAAGTAGGGATAATGACATAGGACAATATAAGTTAGAAAATGATTGTAAGTTGGGACCAAATTTTCTTCCAAAAAGCAGCAGCAGGGGGACGTAACAAAAGATGATGAAGTAAATCTCCACGAGAGTATCCACATGACCAACAAGCCATACTGGTCATAATAGAAAATTTGGCCATGGATGAAGGGGTATGATATAATCAATGATAGAGAAAGAACATAAATTGAGTTGTAGAGGACGTTCTTGAAATTTTAACTATTCTAGACCACATTTTGTTCCAGAGAAGAATGGTCTAATCACATCCCAAATTCAATTCCTTGGTTTTGGGTTGAGAAGTGTCTCGAGCTAGAAGCCTTAGGAATGAGTGACAATAATTTTAAAAGTGAACCTGAGGGAGAACAAGCTGTGGAATGTGATGGTAGCGTATAAAGAATATCCAAGACTGTTTCCATAAGATTTGAACATTTATGCGAAAATGATCGAGGACAATTAAAAGATACTTGAAATTGAGGGAAAGAACAAGACTTTAGACATTCAGATAAGTCAGGGACCCAAATAATCCTCTCCTGTCCCAGTTTTCCAATATAGGGGTCTGTTATTTATAGTAATGAAATGGTTACACCAAAGTGGGGGGGGGGTGTAAAAAGGAATCTTTAGATAATATGTGTATTTGGTAATAAAGCTTTAACAAAAAACAAGTGTGATTAAATAGTGGCAAAGAGATCATGATGTTTTTAGACGAGAATGTTAGAACTTCCTTAATATAGAAAGGAGCAAGCAAGGAAAGTTCAACATCAAGCCATAAGGGTGGAAAGGTGGAAAAGATAGAGGAGAACCATTTGGTAGCTTGTTTCAGGCAAAAGGCTTTATGATATGTTTCGAAAATCTGGAAAATTCGCACCTTCACCAATCTTGTTTTTTTTTTAAGATATGTGAGGGAAATTGGAGATTTTTTCATATTCCAAAGAAATTTGGAAAGAAGAGAATCAATTAAAAACAAAATTTAACTGGTATATGAAACGGAATCATGGAAAGAATATATAATAAAATCAGGAGTAATCCTCATTTTTATGGCGTAAAGATAACCCCTACCATGACAAATTAAGTTTATTCCAGGAGGATAGCAATTTATCAATTCTATTGAAACCTTCTTTCATATTAATTTGAACTGATTCTGCAGTAGAGTTAGTAAACCAAATGCCTAAGTATTTAATTTTAGAATTATTCCAGTGAAAGCCAATGGAGTTGAAGGATTTTTGGTACAAAATTTAGTAATAGGCAAAATTTCAGTTTTCTCAGAGTTAATTTTATAATCTGAAACAGATGGAAATTCTGTAATTCCATTAAGTATGGCAGGGATTGTGACATCAGGATTGGAAAGAAAAAGAAGAATATTATCTGCAAAGGGAGATAATTTTGTTAATCCCCATATTGAAAGCTTGATATAATATTATTGTCAAATGTGAGAAAGGCTTGAGGGCTAAAACAAATAAAAGGGGTGATAATGGCCAACTTTGACAAACTCCTTGTTGTAGGGAAAAATAGTGGGATATTCTTCCATTGACGAATACAGCGGCTTGTGGAGCTGTATAAAGCAAAGATATAAATTAAATTAATTTGGGGCCGAAACCATACCAATTCAATGTTTTGAGCAAAAAGGACCAGTTCACTCTGTCAAAAGTTTTTTTGCATCTATAGAAATAGCTATTAGGGGATGAGAAAGAGAAGAAGCTTTATTTAATAGATTTTAAAAAAAAGTCTAGAGTTATCTGAGGTTAATCGACCTTTGGCAAAGCCACATTGTTCTTTACCTATTAACTTAGGCAAAAGTGGTTCAAGACGTAAAGCGCGTATCTTGGCAAAAATGTAATAATCTACATTGACAAGGGATATAGGACGATATTTTTTTACAATGTGAAGGGTCTCTACCATCTTTGTGAATTAGATAAATTGTAGCTTCTTGAAAGATACTTCCAGCCTTGCCAGTGAAAAAGAAAAATTGAAAGAGCTGTAAAAGCTTAGGAAGCAAAATATTGGAGAAATGTGAATAGAGTTCTACTGTTAAACCACCTGGGCTTGGTGATTTCCCTTCTTTAACTGAATTAAGGGTTGTGGTTAGTTCAAAAATTGATACATCAAATTAAAGAGGATCAAAATCAAATGAATCATGTTCAGGAGGTGTAATAGTATAGAAATATGCCTTGATAAGACAAGAATAAGCGGTATGTTCCAGAGTATATATGTTTTTTCTGTTTTTTTTTTTAATACAATTTGGCAAATTTGTCCAAAATGTCTCCATCTATGAATAAATGTTTCCCATCTGAGGACTGAATCAATTCAATAAAAGAATGTTATTTTCGGATCTTCAAATAATTAGCTAGTAGTTACCCTGCTTTACTGCAGCCACTTTAGAATTGGGCGCTATTACGTAATAATATAGAGGAGGCTTGATCAGTAGTTTTTTGTTTTTAAGTCTAATTTCGCCTGAGCAAGTTCTTCGAAAATGGAGTCTGAGGCAGAGGAATACAATTGGTGTTCTAAACGTTTGATATTAGATAATAAAACGAAGTTGAGACCGTCTGTCAGTAAATGGATCAAAAATCTGGTTACAGTCACCACAAAATTCATCTTTGTATTAAAGACATTTCTTAGTAATATTAGGCCAGAATAAAAAATCGGGTTGAGTCTGTCCTTATACCTTAAAAACACTTAGCAAAACATCATTTAATCGCAGTTTTACAATTAACCATCTGCCATCAGTCATTTTATTGAACAATAACAATACCGTTTTAACTATTTATGACATAAAACAACTGCACCATTTTTTTAGTAGAAGTAGGGGAAACAAAGGCTGACACTATCCAATATTGTTTGAGCTTTAACCCCTTTGCTTTTGTAAGATGAGTCTCTTGTAAGAGTACTAAATCTGGATTATACGAGGCAAGGTGCGATAGTATTCTCTGCCTTTATATAGGGTTAACAAAACCTTTCACATTCCAAGCTATTACTCTGAATGTAATCAGCAGTAAACAAATATAAAACTACACGATCAACAGTAATGCAAAAATTTGCAATACAGGAAAAGGAACAAATAGATAAAGAATGAGAATAAAAAATGAGAAACAGAGGAGGATCGAGGAAAAGAAGAGTGGAAATGAAAAAGATAAAGGCTCAAATATTGTAAGAGAGGACAGTAAATGTCAAGATGATGACTGATCTACGAACCATAATGGGTAACAAAAAAGAAACCAGGGATGGCAACGTACAGGAGACAGCACAGCCAACAAGGAGGAACTCACCACACCAAAACGCAGTGTATAATAAATAGGAGCGAGAACATGAAAAGGTTTGATGCTCTGTAAAAGGATTAAAAGATATATTAGTAAACAAACAATCAAAATTCACCAATCTGTGAAGAATGCAAAAAAGCAATGACACTTAAGTTCAGCCGCAAACTATCTTGAAGAAGAAGGGCTAGCGATATCGATCAAATCCTTCAAATTAGATTGAAATGCATTTTTTTAGGCCTGTAGGATCATCAAAAGAAGAAGTATTGTTCTGAAATGTGACTTTGAACGTGCATGGATGAAATAAGCGATATCTCGCTCCTAGAGCATAGTGCTGGGCGAAGATCAAGAAAGTCCTTTCTTCGTTTAGCAGTAGCTGTAGAGACATCTTGCGACAAGAACAGTTTGGCACCAAACCATATTAGTTTTTTTTTTTTTTTTTGGCTGCTTTTGAAACTTGATAGAGATCTGTAAACTTCAAAAATAAAATAATCACACCTTGGGGCGTTGTTGGAGCAGATGGCGATGTACGTCGAGGACCTAGGCTATGGGCTCGTTGGATGCTTAAATTGGAAGATGTAGGCAAATAAAGCAATTTCTGAAGAAAAGAAGTGAAGAAAGAAACAGGATCTCCACCCGCAATGCCTTCTTGAAGACCTTATAAATGCAGGTTGTTCTGCCTATTTCTATTTTCTAAATCTTCAGCATGCTTTTTCAGCATTAAAACTTCCTTCTCCAAAGCTGTGATTTTAGGGGATGAATTTTGTATACTACTAACACGTTGCTCAACCAATGTCATTCTAAATTCCATAGAGGACCATTTATCATCCAGTTTTTGAATACAAGTGTTCCTCAATAAATGGTCTCAATGCTCGATTCTCTCTGTTACAGTATCCAGAGATATAGAATATGTAGATTTTGGACACAAAGGAGGGTCCTGTTTGTGTCTTTTATTGGCAGAGGATGGTAAAGGCGGTTCAAGGGTGAAATCGTCAAAGTCACGAGAGGAATTAGTTTGAGCTATGTCGAAAGAAGAGCATGAAGCTTACATTAAAGGAATTGTAAAAGTGTGGACAGAATCCGAGCCCGCGTCAGAAGCAACTTTAGCAGAATCTAAAAGTTTCTTAGTTTTGCTTATATATTTAAAAGTAATATATAATTGAGGAAAACTAGTTAAGATAGCATGTGCAGCAGCCAACAACACCCCTGAATTATGTTTACAAGAGGGTGACTGGGAACCTTCGAGGAATATTGACTCTCTAGAGAATAGGCATATTAAATAATTAAAAAGGCAGATATCAATCATTTAAGTGTCACTGCTGAGATGAGAGCATCAAATAAAATATGAGGATCATCAAAACAGCTGACTTGCATGAGGCAAATTAACTTCCATGAAGTGCTAAGGAAAAACACTGCAGCACGATGAAAAAACAAAATGGCGGCTGTAGGAATCCATTTGGTGTAGATCGCTATTTAGGAATGAAAGCACCATGAAAGAATGCCAAATATAAAAGAAAATCACTCCAGGGGCATTCCGCTGCATAAATCTTGCTATTACATTTGGACCTCCGAGCGGAAACCATGATAAAAATTACCTAGCAGTTTCCGTGAAGTGCAGAGCTCTGTGCCTAGACGGCCATCTTAAGTGGCATCCTAGCTACACTCCCATTACTTTGCAAATATATTCCAAGAATCTAGACCATTATGCAAAAATGCATTTCCACATAGACTGACAATGGGTGAAACCTGTGATTTTGCAGACCCTTATTGTTTAGTCAAAGACAGTCCTAAGGCATCCTGAAATGTCCAAATAATGTTAGAAACCGGTTACAGGAATTATAAGAAAAACTAAATTCAGATCCCTATTACCATGGCGACCTTACGATCAAGCAATTTGTTTCTACCAGTTCCCTCTGCAGGCCCACTGACAATGTCATAGCGTTTATCCTTGAGAAACAATTTATTCCCCCATCAATTTCCCTTGCTGATCACTGCAAGGTTTATGTTTTGCCATAAAAAAAAAAAAGTCTGAGACTGTTAAGTGTGCCCATTCTAAATGTGATGTACTTAAAATCCACCATGTTTATGGAAGGGTTTAATCTAAAAGCGATCAAAAAAGGAGCCTTGTTCAAGGCATTTGTTTACGCCTGAAAGCGGTTGTGCCAGCGGGAGTGTCTGGGCGCCTGCCCCTTCAGAACCATTAACTTTGATGAGCTTGTGATTAGCATTAGTATGTAAGTAACTCCAAAATGAAAAGGCCTAGACCTTTTTAGGTCCCATTTTGATGGACTGGCTCATTGCTTGTACAATGCTACTTTGCTGCATATAATAGCTTCCAGCTGTTCCTGTCTAGCCACGTTCAAAATGACTGGTACTTACCTAACCCCATGGTATAATGCCTCCTTCTCAGTATCGAACTTTGCACTGTGCTTCGGGCTAGTAGCTCTAAAAGGGCTCACATAATTATCTGGAACGTGTTTCTACAAGCACTGATTTTATTGATTTTCAGAAGCTTCTTCCTTATGGTATGATCTGTCAATGGTTCCTGTGGACCTTAATACCCTGTGATGGTCTGGAGATGATGACGTTCCCTCCACCTAGTTGATGTTTTTGGTAATCTTGGCCCCACTGATCGTAATGGTTAGGCTAGTGTCTCGAAGGCATGCAACAATTTATTGTTGCCGGGATAAGTTGTCTTTTCAACTGGCACCAAAAATGGTTGTGTCATCCAAATAAGATATACTGAATCAACCCTTCCTTGTGGTTGCTGAACTCTTCAACCCCAAAGGAATTGGATACTTGCATTCTAGACTAGATAATGCTGATTTCTCCTTGAACAATCAAAAACAACAAGATGAACAGTTTGCCTATGCTCAACCCGACATAAAAATCACCTCAGAAAAAGACATCACCTGGCAGAGATTAGCGCACCATGTAGCTGTATATTTGTCATACTTGAAAATCAACCACCTGAAATCTGAGTTTGTTAATCACCAGTAATAACCAACTGAAGTAAATATAGGAATGTCTTTCAGTAAAGAATATTGAGGGATCTACGCCACAGCTTATAAATTAAGCCAAATTATTACCTTTTCACATTGACTCCACGCTTGATTCAGACTGCATTCCTCGCAAAAAGACGTGAACTACCGTTCCACAAATCATGCATCACGAAGTGGAAGTTTCTGTGCCTGAAGCAGACTTCTGAAAAACTTTGCAACCCCTGTGTCGTTTTGATGACTGCAAATTCATCCTCTCCTTGCGTATAACAGTCCTATTTGTCCTTCTTGAAGGGTGTGGTGATGTCAAAGCCACGCTGATTTCACCAACTCTCTACAGCCCTTAAGGAATTATACTGGCTCCTTTTAACAGCCTGCATCTCCTTCAAAATATACTGTATCCTACTAAACAGTACACTTAAGCATCCAAACTTTATTTAAGCAGTAACTCTGACACTTGTAACCTTCCAAATAATGGACACCGGCTAGTAATCCCACTTGTTTTGCCTGCACCCCCTTCCATTGCCTCCTCTTTCTGCTGTATACCTCTAACCCAATACTTGTGTGCACTTTGTAGCTAAGCTCACACTACGTAAATAGCTCCGCACATGACTGTGTCACTGTTCTTTGGCTGTTGCCAGTGCAGCAGCGGAGGTCACTATTGGACTCTTTTCTCTTGATGTCTGTAATAACTCGCAACCAACAGAAGTAGTTGACCAGTTTATTGTACGTACTCCTTGCAAAACACCTCCTCACTTGACAGCTCCTTTTCTCCTCTCAACACTCTTCTCACCAACATTCTAAGGTGCACTCCTGGTCGTACCATTAGCTAACATTCTACAGGAGAGCCTAGGAGCGTACCATTACACTTATACTAATGAAATATAAACATACTTGTAAGGATTTAGCTATGTAGGAATTAAGTTAGTTAACTACGTAAAACAGTGTTTATATAATAGGTTAATATGTTAAAATACATAGGTATTCATCATTACAACAATTTTACAACAATGTCCTTGTGGATTAGTCAAAATATTTAAAAATCTTATCTTTTGAGACCCATAGCACAGTGCTGTTGTCTCTCTGATGCGGGTGGGGGGTGTTTTAGAATTCCATGAGTCATCTCTCACCTTTGTGGAACTCCAAATACATTAACCTTTAAAATTACATCATACAGGCTCTTAAAACTGTAAGCCTTTGTAATGCGTTTTGGGGCATCTTCAAACAAATTCAGTACTCATGGACGTATAATTTTCCAGATATACGAATTCCTTAATAATATTATGTCTAAAATAAACAATGAGACAGAAAAAAAGGGGATGAAGTCCTGATATTGGACAGCCTTCAAACACTCTATTAACAACGGTCGCACATATGAAACTCAGCATTTGTAGCGAAAGTTTTGCCTTTTGTGTCACATATTCCTGTCCGGTACTCATTGGATGCTTTTATTTAAACTGCTCCTCTTTCTTAGTCACATAGCTTGGCCAGTGTTGCTACCTTGCTATGTATACTTGCATTTACAGACTGAATAGTTGTATCTGTTTTTTTCTTCTCTTTTCTCTATCTAGAGTCATTTGTTTCTTTTTTGTATATTTTGCATACTTCCTTGGGTGGTCTTGTTGTTTGTTATAATAGGACACCATGGACTGCCTCAAGTGATGACAACTCTCTGTGTGAGATATTTGGATTATGCCCAATTTTAATCAGTGCTTTATTCCATGTTATTCACTACAGCAGTAGCATACGTTACATGTGAGCCATTGCCATATATCAGCTTTACATGCGAACGACTGCAAATCAAGAACTGCTCCAATGTTCTGCTGTTGGACCCACAGACCATGGACGTGTATGTCAGATCTTCTGGCTTGCTTTATTTTCTTTGTTTTTTGCTGCCTTGTAGTTGTCTCTCTTAATTACTTTAAGCCTCAATAAAACCTTATTGAACTAAAAGAGATAAGAAAGGTGATTTACAGCATCTGATGTAGCGCTGCACAATGACCCTTTCCTTCTGAGCGAAGGTATTAAAGACCCCCGAAGATGGAATGCGAGTTAGCATGACACTCCGCTTCGTTAGTGCAGCGCACAGGACATAAGATGCTGGAGTCATCCTTGATTGGCTTTATGACAAGCTTGAACTTGAGCTGACTCTTGTTGCCACTTTGCTATACATACATCTGGATGTTTGGGGTAGAGGCAGGTACCTCCCTGAAAGGGTAATTTTCTGGAGAAAAAAAAACCCCAAAATAGAAAACCATAAGGAAAACTGAACTGGTAGATCTGAAGAATATTGGTAACAGCAGAGGATCACTGGGCACAGCCTAGGGAATCTTATGTTTTTGGAGACCAGACAAAACAAATCTCTAAATATCTTGGGCCAGCAAGGGGCAACGAAAGTAACAAACTGTATCACTAGTACTACAGTTATCAGCTGGTTCCTCCTCCTTTTGTCGGATTCATTCTGGAAGTGTTGAAACTGAAAGAGAGGCTTGAGAAGTTAGGTGGCCATCTAGGCCCTGGGATATTTTGTAATTCATTCATACATTTTCTTCTTGAAATTGGATAAATGTCCTATTTGAGAACTGATGGTGTACCGTGCCCTTTTCCTGCCAGAAACACACATCTTGTAGCTATGTCATGGTCCATGTGTGCAGTCTCCAGGTAAGCGAATTAGCGTGAAAGCACACACTGAGAAAGTTTAGTGTGTGTGAAGATATTAAAATATATGGTTGTGGTAGGTTCCCATCCAGCCCATGGGTGATACAAGTGACCAAAAAACACTTAGTCTAAACTGACTTATCTCTTACAGCTGCTTTCCAAATTTTGAAGTTGCATTGCACCCATTGTATTGCCTGTGGCGCAGTCTGCACCCATGAAAAAACCCATGCATATCTCATTCCCCCAGGGTTAGCAGACCCAGACAAGAATTGGGGTCAAGCTTTAGCAGCGGGATGTGTCTGTGTGATAAATATTGGAGAGAATTACCTTTTTTGAAATCAGAATAGCTAACATCTTTAAACATCGCAGTCTGTGTGTCCTACCCAGTGAAGGCAAGGGCATCTGGCTTTTACCAATTGATTCCTTAAGTTGTACAAGTAAAACATCTATATAGTTTATTCATGTTCTATATAGTCCCGATTTTGCACCATAAACAGTTGTTCTGTTATGATTTAGCAACGTTTGCTAATACTATGTAATTGATAGTGCAGACTACATTTCCTAGGCAAGCCCAAACTCATTTTGCAAATGCAGTGGGGCACGTGGTTTGCCAAACTCTCGGCCCTCCCACCTTATTTAGAGATGGGTGGACTGTAAGCTTTCTGTCATTAGAGCCTTCATTGTCTCTGGGGGCATAGAACGTCCTCCCATGGCTCAAAACAGTAGGGGACATTTGTACCACCTGCCCTATTTAGCGTAGAAGGTGTATAATCCTTTTTTTTGTCTGAAAAAACCCATATAATGCCCCACACCCTCGAAGAAAAATCCCAGGGTGTAGGCGGGGGTGTAATTATTGTTTTTTGTTCTTCAGAAACAAACTACGCTTTGGGAATTTGTTTCTGAATGCCTAACCTAAAAAAAGGCCTGGAGTTTTTGCAGTACTTCCTCTTTTCAAATGAAGAGGGAAGAAGTTCAAAAGGGAAAATGCAATTGGTATAAAATAACAAGTATGTACATGAGAACTCAATGTGCAATGGATAGGTTCTGAAGTGAGGACTTGAAACTATCGAATACAGCATTGGTGATGAAGTGAGAATCTCCCAGTGATTGAGGGTACGGATGCATTTGTATTCGAGAGAGTTGAGTTAAATCACAAGAGACGGGCTAGTGCAAGAGAGTATACGGCCAAAAGGAACTTCTTTGGCAAACATCAAAGTTGAAGACAAAAGAAAGTATGGAGTTACCATGAAAAAAGCCACGATAAGAAGGTGTAGAACTTGAAAGCAGTTAAATGGAGCCAGTTTGTAAATTGTCTTTAGAAAAAAAGTGTAAGATCCTCCTTGAATATAGTAAGATGAGTGGGGTGTAAAGAGCAGTTGTTTTAAACCCACTGCTTGAAACCGGTCTGTTTATGTACGAATTTTGGCTCCCACTGTGGACAAAATGGCTTCTCTCATCCATCCATTGAACATTATTTGATCGTCTGCGATCTTCTGGGCGAGATTCTCACCTCCTTAAAGGCCCGCTACAGTGAAAGATGACCCACCTGCCTTTGCAGTGTCCAGTTAGCTGATGCCTTACGTTTAATCTGCTGCTGTCTATTTAAGGCCGGGTCCCTTCGCGATGCAGACATTTTCTTACTTTCAATCCTAAAACCTTAATCAGTTTATGGGTATTTTTTGACAAATATAGGAAATCCATAACCATACACAAACCGCCGGTGGCCATAAACTCCAGTGACACTGAGTGAAAACAAGCAAAAATGCTGAAAGGTTAGAAGGCACAGTTGATTTTAATGTGTCTCCATATTGCCATCAATAAATGCATTGCAAATTATTTTTCAATTACAGGTGTTGTGAAATGTGTTTTTATGTTCCGTTTCAAGCACATTTTAAATATGTAGGAAAAATAATGCAGTAGAAGGTTACCGTTTATTGCTGTAGTTTACCAGAACCTTTAATCGGCGTATTGTGAAAGATAAATCGACATTCATCAATCTGTCAGCACAGTAGGCGACCACAATCTAACCATCGTGTACGAAAAGCATTTAGGACCGCTTTATGCACACCCGCTATTTTAAGCGGGGAAAGTGCAGTACTAAATACTTAGTGTATTGATAAACACAGTAAGATGCAGGAGAAAAAAAAAGTGAAATAATTGATTGAAATTATAGGATATACGATGCAAGGATGTCCGGAAACAAATGCTCTCCTATGTTTTCTACTAAGCTGGGAGTTGAAATATTGCAGTTTACCAGTGTGGCTATGGGTATTACTTTATGAAAATAAAAGGGTTTTTATGAGTCTAGCAGAAGAATTTTGTGACATAAGAATTAACCTGCTACATATCGCTTGAATTACTCTATTTGCAGGTCATATAAATGGATTGATGTCGCTCCTGTGTGCTCCTCTGCAGTTTGTGGGATTCAGGCCAACCCACTGTCTAGTTGCTCGAGGGCCTGGAGATTTAATCGTGGAAGGGAGGTTAACAAATTCTAAATCTAGTGCTTGTTGAGAAGGCCCTGCTATTACTGCTACACACGGTAGTGTAAATGGTTGATGCTGATTTCCAACAAAATGTATTTATAGTTCAGAATTCCAGTTCTTAGACATCAATTCATATTAATTGTTAAAAAAGGTGGTCAATGATAGATTTTGACAGTTATCTTTTCTCCTTTCCTTGACGCCTGGTTATTAGAGAATGCAGCAGGCAATGTATTCATGTTTTTTTTTAGTCTTCTACACAATCATAAAATAGGCGGTAACTCTACCCACTGGCAGAGGCAAGAATGAGTGTCATCAGTTTGGAGGAAAGTAAAGTTGTTCCAAATGACATAGGCCAGTTGTTCCCAACCTTTTGACTTCTGTTGGCCCCCACTTTATCATTACTGGAATCTGGGGACCCCCACTGAATCATTACTGGAATCAGGGGACCACCCCCCCCACACACACTGAGTCATTACTGAAAGCTGGGAACCTAATCTGTAAATATTATTTAATTTTATTAGAGTCACAGACCCCCAGGGCGTCTTCGCGGACCTCTTGGGGTCCCCGGGGCCACGGGTTGGAAACCACTGAATAAGCATGAGAAGGAAGATGGTGGATGACTATTCCAGGAGGGTGTTCCTCGGTTTCAGAGCTTTGAGAATGAGCCGGAAGTTGTCCTGCAGTTGACCTAGAGCACTTGGTTAGGAGGGCGGAGTACAGAGCTGTAATTTAAAGTAGAAAGTCTTAGGCAGCAACCCACCACAGTATGAAGCAGAAGTGAAGCAGAGGCTTGGGGATGTTAAAAAAAATAATAATAATAACACCACAGCATTTTGGATCAAGTAAAAGGGCTCCAAAGCATACAGATGAAGTCTGGGCAATAGACTGAGATAAATGAGTCCTTACCCAGTGTAGGAAAGTACCATCTTGCCTGGCATGTTACCCCCATTTTTCCCTGTATATATGTTGTTTTAGTTGTATGTGTCACTGGGACCCTGTTCTCCAGGGCCCCAGTGCTCATAAGTGTGCCTGAATGTGTTACCTGTGTAGTGACTAACTGTCTCACTGAGGCTCTGCTAATCAGAACCTCAGTGGTTATGCTCTCTCATTTCTTTCAAATTGTCACTGACATGCTAGTGACCAATTTTACCAATTTACATTGGCTTACTGGAACACCCTTATAATTCCCTAGTATATGGTACTGAGGTACCCAGGGTATTGGGGTTCCAGGAGATCCCTATGGGCTGCAGCATTTCTTTTGCCACCCATAGGGAGCTCTGATAAATCTTACACAGGCCTGCCACTGCAGCCTGAGTGAAAGAACGTCTACGTTATTTCACAGCCATTTTACACTGCACTTAAGTAACTTATAAGTCACCTATATATCTAACCTTTACCTGGTAAAGGTTGGGTGCTAAGTTACTTAGTGTGTGGGCACCCTGGCACTAGCCAAGGTGCCCCCACATGGTTCAGGGCCAATTCCCCGGACTTTGTGAGTGCGGGGACACCATTACACGCGTGCACTACATATAGGTCACTACCTCTATGTAGCTTCACAATGGTAACTCCGAATATGGCCATGTAATATGTCTATGATCATGGAATTGCCCCCTCTATACCATCCTGGCATAGTTGGCACAATCCCATGATCCCAGTGGTCTGTAGCACAGACCCTGGTACTGCCAAACTGCCTTTCCCGGGGTTTCACTGCAGCTGCTGCTGCTGCCAACCTCTCAGACAGGCATCTGCCCTCCTGGGGTCCAGCCAGGCCTGGCCCAGGATGGCAGAACAAAGGACTTCCTCTGAGAGAGGGTGTTACACCCTCTCCCTTTGGAAAATGGTGTGAAGGCAGGGGAGGAGTAGCCTCCCCCAGCCTCTGGAAATGCTTTCATGGGCACATTTGGTGCCCATTTCTGCATAAGCCAGTCTACACCGGTTCAGGGACCCCTTAGCCCTGCTCTGGCGCGAAACTGGACAAAGGAAAGGGGAGTGACCACTCCCCTGACCTGTACCTCCCCTGCGAGGTGCCCAGAGCTCCTCCAGTGTGCTCCAGACCTCTGCCATCTTGGAAACAGAGGTGCTGCTGGCACACTGGACTGCTCTGAGTGGCCAGTGCCACCAGGTGACGTCAGAGACTCCTTGTGATAGGCTCCTTCAGGTGTTGCTAGCCTATCCTCTCTCCTAGGTAGCCAAACCCTCTTTTCTGGCTATTTAGGGTCTCTGTCTCTTGGGATTCCTTAGATAACGAATGCAAGAGCTCAGCCGAGTTCCTCTGCATCTCTCTCTTCACCTTCTGCCAAGGAATCGACTGCTGACCGCGCTGGAAGCCTGCAAACCTGCAACATAGTAGCAAAGACGACTACTGCAACTCTGTAACGCTGATCCTGCCGCCTTCTCGACTGTTTTCCTGGTGGTGCATGCTGTGGGGGTAGTCTGCCTCCTCTCTGCACTAGAAGCTCCGAAGAAATCTCCCGTGGGTCGACGGAATCTTCCCCCTGCAACCGCAGGCACCAAAAAGCTGCATTACCGGTCCCTTGGGTCTCCTCTCAGCACGACGAGCGTGGTCCCTCGAATCCAGCAACTCTGTCCAAGTGACTCCCACAGTCCAGTGACTCTTCAGTCCAAGTTTGGTGGAGGTAAGTCCTTGCCTCACCTCGCTAGACTGCATTGCTGGGAACCGCGACTTTTGCAGCTACTCCGGCCCCTGTGCACTTCCGGCAGAAATCCTTTGTGCACAGCCAAGCCTGGGTCCACGGCACTCTAACCTGCATTGCACGACCTCCTAAGTTGTTCTCCGGCGATGTGGGACTCCTTTGTGTAACTTCGGGTGAGCACCGTTTCACGCATCCTCGTAGTGCCTGTTTCTGGCACTTCTCCGGGTGCTACCTGCTGCTAAGAGGGCTCCTTGTCTTGCTCAACGTCCCCTCTACCTCCTGGTCCAATTTGCGACCTCCTGGTCCCTCCTGGGCCACAGCAGCGTCCAAAAACGCTAACCGCACGATTTGCAGCTAGCAAGGCTTGTTGGTGTTATTTCGGCGGGAAAACACTTCTGCACGACTCTACAAGGCGAGAGGGATCCGTCCTCCAAAGGGGAAGTCTCTAGCCCTTTGCGTTCCTGCAGAAACCGCAGCTTCTCCTGTCCAGTAGAAGCTTCTTTGCACCCGCAGCTGGCATTTCCTGGGCATCTGCCCATCTCCGACTTGCTTGTGACTTTTGGACTTGGTCCCCTTGTTCCACAGGTACCCCAGATTGGAAATCCAGCGTTATTGCATTGTTGGTTTGTGTCTTTCCTGCATTATTCCTCTAACACGACTTCTTTGTCCTTAGGGGAACTTTAGTGCACTTTGCACTCACTTTTCAGGGTCTTGGGGAGGGTTATTTTTCTAACTCTCACTATTTTCTAATAGTCCCAGCGACCCTCTACAAGGTCACATAGGTTTGGGGTCCATTCGTGGTTCACATTCCACTTTTGGAGTATATGGTTTGTGTTGCCCCTATCCCTATGTGTCCCCATTGCATCCTATTGTAACTATACATTGTTTGCACTGTTTTCTAAGACTATACTGCATATTTTTGCTATTGTGTATATATATCTTGTGTATATTTCTTATCCTCTCACTGAGGGTACACTCTGAGATACTTTGGCATATTGTCATAAAAATAAAGTACCTTTATTTTTAGTATAACTGTGTATTGTGTTTTCTTATGATATTGTGCATATGACACTAAGTGGTACTGTAGGAGCTTCACTCGTCTCCTAGTTCAGCCTAAGCTGCTCTGCTAAGCTACCATTATCTATCAGCCTAAGCTGCTAGACACCCTATACACTAATAAGGGATAACTGGGCCTGGTGCAAGGTGCAAGTACCCCTTGGTACTCACTACAAGCCAGTCCAGCCTCCTACACCCAGTGGATGTGGAATCCAATAGTTGCATTATAATGGTAGGCAGAGTGATGTTTACTGACTTCTCACATCTTAACAATGTATACACAGTTGAGATTTCACTCTCCTCCCTTAAAAAAAGGTCAGTCCTGCGACAGTAACTCGTAGTCTAAAAGCCCGTTAAGGTTATTATTTATGTTATACATTCAGTCCAAAATAACTTATTTCTATAAACCTATTTTTTATTAAGTCCCTAATCTTTGATTATTCAGCAGTCAAACAGCGCTCACAATATCATCGAACACTAGAGTTCCAGGCTCAAAAACAGTTTTTTTAAATTTATTTTAAAACTCATTTTTCTAGATGTTAATTTCGAAGAGCAATTTAGCCTCAGTCATTGTTAAAATTCTCATTCATTCATTACCAATGACTACCGGGACATGCCAACGACAGACTTTACAAACGCCAGTCGGGTATTACACGGTCTATAAGTGTACATCGTAAATAATGTTCCAGTTCAAACAAATATTTCAGAGATAGGAGCCCATGGAGCCATTCAGTTCCAGTGCTCCTTCTCATCTTGGACATCTTGGAATGTAAACTAGATCATGATTCTCATGATTGTATGTGTTCAGGGGCATAGCTTTGGCTCATATTTGAGACTGAAGGACTTTATTACGCATGGATGTTAACACAATTGCAAGTATTATGAGAGTGCTGCACTCACCTGGGTGGCGTGCTTCACTCGGTTTAGGGACTTGCACATGTGCCACTTCTAAACTACAATGGCACCTTTTCATTGTGCCTGTTATACATGTGCCTGTGACTCATCCCAGATCTGCAAGGTGACTTTCTTCAAATCTGCACAGGGTCTCACTCTTTCTAAGGAGGTACATAAGCCCAATTGAGCATGTCTCGGGTTCCTGCAGACTTGTTCGTCCTTTAATTATCAAGAGTATCTGTGTTTACTCCTTCATTCCCCCTGATCAGTTCCTATCTCGGGGAAAGCCTAAACCATGTCCTGGATTATACGGGGTTTTAATAACCCCAAAAAGTGGAGCATGCTTATGGGATACTCAGGTCCATGTAGCCGTATTAAAGGAAATGCATCTGGACTCCAATGGGGACAACATTTCGCCAAATAATTGGGTACAGTAACCTATTGTATGGTCCTTACATCTCCTCAGGTGGGGTTGCTCCATTGTTAAAGAAAATTATTTGCTAAAACACATGGAAGATATTTGGGGTCCGGCGGGCAGATTTGGGACTGTTTTTGGACGAATACATGACATTCCCATGATGCTCATCACAGTGTATGGGCCCCAGACGTCAGATAAAGTCACCTTCATTTAAGTTTGTACTGCCGGTACGAAATGCAATATGTATGTCAAGCTGCTAGATTCGTATGATGTGTGGTGAAAACAATGGGGAGATGGACACGGATTCTTTTACTATTCATCTGTATATGATGCCATGTCTTGAACATATTTTGGCTGTTTTTGCAGACAGTACTTAGTGCCATAACTGGCTACGCTATGAATTGCTTTGCTGTCAACACGGGCACTGTATCTTCACATTGTGTTCTGCGCCACAGTAGGCACTTACAACTGTTGCACGCTGATATTGTGTTTTACAACAGGCTGGGCTCCTTAAGCCCACACACGCCCACTCATGACCATCTAAATAGGTTAGAAACATCCTCATAATATATGGAAAAATGACTCTCATACTGGCAGCCAAACTGCACAACTGGTCAAAATCGTTGACACATTGACATAACTTTGCAAAGTTTTCTGAGAGAGAGGCCATCTTACCAGAAAAAGATGTCCAAACGCAGGTGTACAGTGAAGGTGACATTCCTAGTATAACACTGGCACAGTTGTTACATGATAGTTCCAAATCTAACGTAACAGCACAAGGGATCACTGTAACAAGATCCATTAGACATCTAATGACGTTCTCAGCACCGATGTGACTTATTACAAACTATACAGAGCCAGGATGGGAGTTAATTTAGCAAATGTATGCATTAGCCCTCTGACACTAGAAGAGATAAAAGGTCTAGTAGACTGCCTGGTAACTGGGCTACCGCCTGTGTCTGATGGGCATGGGAAGATAGTGTAAGCCCACCCTTCCTGGAAGAATATAATGAGAAGCTGTTGCTAGGTGTGTTCGCCAGATGTAATGTGGTAAGCGATGCTCATCACCTTATTGAAACACAGAAAGGACCCTCACATTGTCAGTCTTACCGATTCCTCTCTTTCTTATATTTCGATAGGAACATTCTGGCGTGGATCATAGCCAATAGACTTGCACCATTGAGATTGGGATTGGTTTTACCTGACCTGATGGTCTTTATTCTAGCGAGAGCCAGGTTCCACCATACACACTCAGTATTTGCTCTGCTGCATCCTATTAATCCCGAGATACCTGCAGTGGTGGTCTTCCTTGATGCTGCAAAGGTCTTTGACTGATTTGAATGGCCTTCTCTTAAAACACTGCTGGCTAGGCTATGACTTAGCAGATATTTTCTTGCATTGATAGACATATCTGTGCCCCTACTTGCATTGATTTAATATAAACAACCAGTTATCTATCCCTCCAGATCCACCTGACGAGAGGTATGAAACATGGCTGCACCTTTTCACCATTG
This sequence comes from Pleurodeles waltl, assembly GCF_031143425.1. NCBI lineage: Eukaryota > Metazoa > Chordata > Amphibia > Caudata > Salamandridae > Pleurodeles > Pleurodeles waltl. The sequence goes on along the minus strand of NC_090439.1, from coordinate 924,268,513 downwards.
CTGTTTTCTATAGCGATGGAGGCCGCGGTATGCAGGTTAAGTGAGTACCATGCTCACAGAGGCTCATATTCACAAGTCGGAGACTGAACACAGCAGCATATGAAGATGCTGTTCTTCTGCTGTTGAAAAACTTTAAAGTTAATGTAGCCCGTGTGATCAGATATATCTTTGGGTTCAGGGCCTGATCTTGCCAGTAATGCCATGGATGGCGCTCAAGGTACTAGATCCGTCTTTGCTATGGTAGACTCTGTGCCCTATCTAGACATCAGAATCCACAAAGACAGTCATACAAGATAACTATGGCCCAGACATGAACATAATATGCCCTCAGAGCGAGAGATGGAAACTCCTGCCACTCTCATTAGTGGGTTGAATAGGACTGATCTACATTGTCATACTTCGGAAACTACTTTATTTACCTCTTCTCCAATTTCCTAATTTTATTATCAACTGCTTTTCTAGCTTGTGCACAACACTGAGTGGCTTAATCTACGCTAACAAGCAGGCTAGATTGTTCCAAGAGATGCTTACACTACCATCTAAGAGATTTTAATTTGCCTTGCCGGGTCCCAGAAGATATTATCTTGTGGCAAAGGCGCAGTATACGGTCTATTGGTACCTACACCTACCATTTACACCATATAGGTTTGTAAAATTAATTTAACTAGGCAAGAGCATCTTAAAAATCAGTCTGCAATTCCCATACCCAAAGACGGCTTAGATACCATGGCATCCACTAGCATGGCTTGGTACCAGCTAAGGAATAAAGTTGATATGTTCACTATAGACTCACCAGTGTTAACATGCCTGTCCTTAATAAGTAAACTTACAAGGGGACGCCTATAGGTCGATGAACCTTTTGACTCATTTAATATGATCTTACCTTGGCTCCAGAATAGAAAACAATAATCAGTACACAATAATCAATAATCATTAGTCAAATCAATAATCAGTGGAGTCAGTAATTGTCATGACTTGTCAGCCATGAATAACCACACCTTCATTAACAGTTAATTTTTATTTCCCTATATTAACAATACTAAAGTCATGTGACTTAATCTCAAAAGCAATTCAAACACATAGGAGAACAGTATTAAATTGCCAAAAGACGCAAGAAACACAATCTAATCAGAGCTTGAGTCACTACATATTCCAAAGCTTCAGTGCAAATCGTTAATAAGGTCAGCTTCAATATTGCAACACGATCCATAACGTTCAGCAAAATAGTCAGTTAACAAAATTTTCTCTGTAATCTGTCAATTGTCATGCAGTAGATTTTAACTAACCCAGATTAGCATCAGTATGTGGGCCTTCATGCAAAACAATTTAGAACGTGAATTTAGAAAACATCTAGCTAAGGAAAACTAACTAAGACAGCGCAGTTGGTACCTAGAAAGAATAGGCACAAAAATGCAATTCAGTCATATTGTCATATCTACCTATCCATGGTATGGGTCAGCAATCAGAATCAGTCTTCGTCCTCAGGTCATGAATCGATCAGCAACACATCAGGCTTTTAGTCGGCGAGTATGAGTCCAATGACAGAATCTCAAATCTCTTCTTCTTCCAAAATATCGCATCGGAATAAGGTCTGCTCTCTAGTCTGGTCTTCTTCTCCTAACATCTTGCTCAAGTCTGAGTCTTTTTCCTCTGTCACATTGTTATAGCAAAGTCACCCAAACTATCCCCTAATTTCCAATTAATCAATTGATCATACGTTAATACACTATCCAATAATTTAACTGTCCCAAATCTATAAATTCTAATATTACTTCATTCTCATGATGTTGAATGGTTCGCCTTACGATGTTCTCATCATCCAGCTTGTCAGGTATCAATTTTGTTGCATCTTCCTCTCCAGTCAGTGTATTCATTCTTCGCGTCCTGGGAAAGTACATCTAGCACACATTACATACAGTATGATACATTTTAAGAATACTGTTTCCTGTTTGATGGTTCTCATGGAAAGCTTCTGCTAAGCAGTTTATTAAAACAATGAGCATTTCACAGCTACTTCACTCTGTTGGCATTTTCTATTAAACGCTAAGAAATTCAGCCTCTACATGCCTGGCAAAAACTAGGCCAAGACACTCACTAAGTTAGGGCCTACAATTAATAAGCAGGTACATATTTCATAACTTTCAATATGACATATTACTACATTAATCTAATACATTTTCAATATTTCATAAGTATTAGTAATTTATTTTGTACATTTCGTGAACTATGGTGGCCATTCTTCGAGGTCACAATTTCAAACATGCACATAATTTTTCTACGTTATTCATTTTCTACATAATTAATTACTCTAAAATACATAAACATGCATTAATAATTTCCAATTAAGACATCTGCTTCAGCACCAGTAGTACCAGTTTTGTATAATCCTTCCAGGCCAATTACAACAGAAACAGCGATCCAGTATGCACTCACCAAAAATATCATGGAATTGTGTTTGGCTAAACGTAGAATATCAATTGAATAGAACTCTGCTAGAGCACATAATATTGTAGGTGGGGTTACAGACATTCAGAAGTGGGAAGAGGCTTAAAGTAGGTTACTGAAAGCTGAAGCAGGGAAACACACATGAAGAAAGCACCTTGGAGATCTGGGATGAGTATCTAGGCAAATGTATAACAGTTATGGTGAAAATGTGCCTTTGTAGTTTAGAAGTGACACATGCTCAAGTCACTAAACCGAGAGAAGTATGTCGCCCATGTGAGTGAAGCACTCTCATAATACTTGCAACTGTTTTAAGGTGCATCTGTATCATGATAACAAATGTATAACTCTGGAGCAATATAAAGTGCTGGGTGATTCAAATGCACTTGATATATTCATGTATTTCAGAATTTGACTTTTCTGGATGAACTATGGGAAATTAATATACTCAGCTGTGTAGTGAAATTGGATTTTACAGAGGGTTAGTATCTAAGTTGTACAAACTGACCAGTGATGCTTGAAAAGAGGTGCAAATCTCCATGAACAAATCTTGGGTGGAAGACCTAGGGAATGATGGAAGGAAAAGTGCTGCTAGAAATAGAAACCATGCATATTGCTCATTGCTATTAACTGTTGGGGCACATGTCACCAAGGACACTCATTGAGGAACAACACACGTATCTCATTCAGTAAAACGTTAATAAAACCAGTAGCAACAAAAGTCACCTGCATTGGCAATGCTGGCCAAATGATAGAAAAACAGTTACATAGGTATATTGCAATGCTGGCATAACAATAGCAAAACAATCTCAAAGCAATTACAGTGCAATAATTTAAAAGCGAAATCATTTTGCAAGTGCAGGTAAAATGGAAGAAAAGGCCCTATGTCCTTGGATGACCCTGCTTTGGCAGCTGGCGCTGGGAAACCTGCTCCAAACACTCTCTGGGAATGGTGCAAAAGGGACAGCAGCTGTGAGGGATGGCAAATATGCACAGCTCTGTCTGTGAGCTTCCCTGAGGCATCTACCTCCCTCCTTTTCTACACTAAAAGCTGACCTTGCACAACATCATGTTAATTTCCTGTGCTAGTTGTTGTCGTGGTGTTGTCAGTATTTTCCCTAACCCACGATCCTCCCATCATCTACCAGCTGCATCTCTCTCTCTCTCATCCCTCTCTTCTATCTCTCTCTCTCCTCTCTCTCTCATCAATCAATTATCCTCCCAGGGGCTTCAACCTAATCCCAGGCTCATTTGTAACCGCACAAACTCAACAGTATTTCTCCCTCAATCCTCATGCCTTGGCATGGTACAGCAAATACAACACCTTGGCAGAACATATAGTTTTGTCTATTAGGAATGGCAAAAATAAGCATCACAAGATCATCTGCTGTCTCAGCTTGGTACATGGGTTTTCTGCATGTGTTTTCATTCATGAACAGCGTCTAAGCTAGTAAGCGTCACAATATCTTCTGCACATTATTCCTTATAAAGTGCACACCACCTATACTACATGCCAGTTAATTTGCACAGAATAGATAATCTGTGCTTGGATGTGTGGCTAATAGCCTAAAACTATCAGTAAACCTACTGCTGTAATTCTTATGCTGTCCGAAAGGGAGGTAGCTCGACGAACAATGAAACAGCTGTTGCCCATGGCCAGAGACTAGGGAAGTACTGTTGTCAAATGTGACCCGTGTGCTGAGAAATGTAGGGAGATGTTGTTGGCTAATGTCATACAGAGAAACATTTGATTTAATGTTCGTCTTATCTGTGGGGGGGCGAGGGGGGGGTGTTTGGGGTGGAGCACAGGCTGACTGCATAATGGGAAGTGTCGATGAGTATTATTCCCTCCCCTGCAAATAAACCATATCTGCGGGACCAGCTCATCCATCTCCTAGATGTAACATACTGCTCCGTGGTATCTGTACCTTGATGTGTCTGTCTCAGTTGTACTGTGTTCTTGACAGTATTGTATGATAAGTAATGTACTTGTATCAGTGGCGTAGCGTGTGGGGTGCAGGGGGGGGGCGGCCGCACCGGGCGCAACATCTTGGAAGAGACTCGAGTGCTAAAATCCACGGGTTAGGGGGCGCAAATTACTTGCCTTGGCTCGGGTTAGGGGGCGCAAATTACTTGCCTTGCCCCGGGTGCTGCCAACCCACGCTACGCCACTGACTTGTATTATCCTTAGATCCGTCTCAAGTATTATTTATGTTTGTGGTTAGAATAATTTTTTTTTTTTTTTAAACCTGAAATGTTATTGCAACGGATTGAAACGGGTTACTCAGCACTTTATGGACCTCCGTGAGGTCTCCAGTAGGTCTAAAGATCATTTCTGTCTCTTGGAGGTCATTCAAGTTGCGTTTGATGGAAGACGTATAAACCTGTACAGAAAGGAAATCTCTGCCCATCTCCAAGTGCAGTAAGGGAGCCCAGTATCTTGCGTGTTAATAGTTGTTTATCATCAGTTTCCCAGAGAATGAGTATTGTCTTCTCTAATTACACTTAAAAATTACAGACAGTACTCTTACACCCTCATGTATGCAGTTAAGCACCAAAGTGATGTTGCTGGCAAAAGACTGCCCGTTAGAACCAACTCGGATGAGAAGAACACATTTACACACATTACAGCATAACTAGTGCTGACAGCCAACCACCCAATCACGGAAAAATAGATAAGCCTTTGAGCGAACTCATTCTTACTGATGAGACACTGCACACATTTTAGAAGATGAAACTCGTTTGTCCTTCCTGTTAGCCACACAAACTACTTATAAAATAATTATTGAAAAACGTCCCTAGTAATCACCACAAAGTAGGAACCATTTTTGATTGTACTCTCAGTTCCACATTAAAGTGCTCCCAGATGACGGACGCACTATCATGTCTTAACAGTGGTGGTGATAATCTTGCAGGCAGCGTAGCATAAATGTATCGTTTTTACTTAGTAGTGCATTTTGGAATATTCACTGTTGGATTGTTTTGTCCTTGTAGACTGAAGCCACGGTGTTCTCTTTGTGTACACTGTGCTTAAAGGTATTTAATGGCTTTTCTTTTCCTACAGGACACCACCTTGGGAAAACCGAATGAGGTTTTCAGGTTACCCACAGATGTCACTGCTTGTGATACTCGCCTCTGTGCCTCAATGCATTTCCCATCTTCTTCTTGGGCTACTCTGTCTGATGGAGCAGGCAGGCTTTATCTGATCAGAACAGGCAGTCGTGAAGCCAGTTCATATGAAAAGTGGGAGGTGAGCTTTTATTTCTGTTCTTCATCTACTTGTGTTTTTTTTTTTTATGTTAGCAAAACTCACACTGGTTGTTATCAAATATATGTTATATACTTTAATTGTCTAAACTATTGCTACTCTGTTTTTTCCTAAGTGCAAGTGTGCCTGTCTTTGTCTAACTGCAAATGTGCTTGTAACCGAGCGTGAATCGTATAGCTGGGCTTACACTCGAATTCATCACTTTGTTTCTCTCTACCTCGTGTAACGCCATACATATGAATGTACACAAATATACGACCAATTAACAGAAATCACTAACAAAGCCATTCAGTCTGGCATTTGCTGTCAGCCTTTTGGCTTTGTGTTTGCTTCATTTGTCATGGTTATTGCAAACATTTGTTGGGGAGCCTGTTGGACCCTTATCAATCTATATAATAAATTGGCTAAATGTAAAAAAGATTTTTTTCTAAAAACGCGCACATTACTGTAGTAGTTCCGGACACTTAAGGAAACTACTTTATATGTGAAAGTACGCCTTGTGAAAGGGAAGAATGCTGTCACTCACGGTGACGTTAGCCAATGGCTGAAGTGGGTTGGCCCACTGCACCACACTACATACTGTAGTGGGCAGACGAAAAATGTAAATTACACAATAACTGAGCTATGCATGAAGAGTGCTAACACACCCTAAAAGTAAGTATACTGTACACATATTTTTTGTAAAATCTAAAGGTCTTGCATAACTGTTGACTTACTTAGCACTAGCAAAGCTGATAGGCCAGGCATTGGCTTCAAACCTTATTGCTTTGCCAATGCTTGTTTTATTTTGTCATCACTTTTGTAAAATGTCATATTCTGGCAGCTGCTGGGTCTTTGCCAATAAAAATAATAATGCTCTGAAAGGAAAAATAAATTGGTCTCAAAAAGCACACACTTTGTGTGCAGATGTTCTCCTTCTGAAAGAGCAGAATGTCATCACTCAAAGGGAAGCTAGCCGTTGGCTGAAGTGGACTGACTAATTGCTCAATGCTGTAGACGGTACAGTAGATGAAAAAGGTGAATGACTCAATGTAAGAAACTGGAATATTAGTGCAGTATGTGAAGCCTTCATTAGAAATAGGTCCACAATTTCCCCTTACTAGAACCTGAGCACCCCATTGTAGACTCTCTGAATAGCAGAGCAGTCCAAGGCCTACTCAGAGAAGGTGGTGTGGGCTAGTAATCACCATTACCTAAATGATTGTCCGGTCAGTGCTTTTTCTTTGAAAAAGGAAAACTACATTTATCATTCACACACTACTGAGTACAATGCAGTAATTCACAAATAAATACATCCGGCAGATAGAAATAGAAATAGGCGACATTCTGAAATCACATTTGACACCAATGGTCAAGACCCCAAAAAATCACAGTACCCCCACTTATACCAGCTACATCACAGTAAGAGGGGGGTATCACTGTTAATAAGGCAAGCTTATAGGTTATGTCAAGGCTTGTCACAACAGTAATATAATGCAAGCCTACTGGCTTTGTCAGGGTTGCCACATCACTATATATTAGGCACACCTATTGGCTGGATCAAGGGGAAGCTTCATTAAAATAACGACAATCCACCTTATAAATCACCATAATAAATAGCCATGTTTAAATGCAATCATCATTACCAATAACACATTTCAGTATCTCTCAGAAACCATTGTCAACCTCATATAGTTAATAAAGCATTTAAAATGAACATAGCCTGCTTTCACCTTTCTTAAACACCTTAAAGCCACATAACATACACCCACAGGACAAACTACTAACTGCACTGCACTCCCAGGCTGTAGAACAGGAGCTTCAGCCTTGAAAGTGCTTGAAAAACAATGAAGGAAAGCCTGGGGCCGGGGGGTTCATGCTTTTCATGACACCATAATCATAGGATAGCTTTACATTTTTACTTCTGAAGGGCTGCTGTAACTCTTACAGCCCCCCCCCCCCAAACACTTCTTAAATTCTATGATGGCGCCCATGCAGATCTGTGACTGGGGTGAATGTTTGATTGTCTCTGCATTCCGTCCATCATCTGTTGTATTTGCATTTGTCGCCCTAAGTGGGAAGGGTATGCCCAGACGTAGGTCCTGTGCTTGCTATGCCACCAGATTCAAGCTAGCCTGGCTGATGAAGGGTGATACCCTAAAACTGGTCCCAGGATGCTTGTTTGTGGTTTAGGGAGGACCTGGCCTGGCAGTTGGCGCTGGACTGTTCCCATGAGTAACAAGGTCAAGACTGATTTGCACATGGCTGGGTCCAAATTGGAATGGCATGGCAAGCAAAAAAACTTTGATGGATTAAACCCAGATCTGTGACTGGGGGTGAATGTTTGATTTGCTCTGCATTCAGTCAATGATCTGCTATTTTTGGAACTAATATTATAAGGCCCATCTTAGATCAACATTTAACCTTGCTTAGTCCCCTCTCCACCAAGCTATCTGTGTGCTGTTACCGGGCTGAACACAATCGTAGTCTCAAACACACACTCAGCCCTCACATGTGCACACACATGAGCATACATGTTCATGTGTGTAACCAGCCTAGCACCCCTTACCCGAACTGTGTTGCAGCAGCCTTATCTTAAAAGTTGGACTCTTGCAATAACCAAGCATAGTCCATTTACCATGAGATTAATGTAGGTGAGAGACAAATAGTGAGACTCGTCAAAAGTCCACAAATTGTGTGATCAAAAAGCAAAAAATCAGGACACATCAAATGGGCAGAACCCATTTGCAACACTCAACAACAGACCAATGGATGAAGACGGCTAGATGAAAGCTTCCACAAGTCAATCATTTCAGTAAAAGCAGAAGTTCTTAGCCAACATCAGACCTAAGCCGAGGACTGCTATTGTCAATGTGTAACACAACATTTTTAAAAATCTGACTTTCCCTTACCCTGAAGATCCATATACTTCTCTAATTCACATTTACCCAGTGTCTTTGAAAGGGCTGTAAAGCATGTTTGTTTGTTTTTTAATTATTTTTTAAGAAATGCACAGTAATTAAGTAAGCAGAGAAACAATGCAACAAACACCACTAAGACTACTGCCCGCACACTGCCAATGAGAAACCATTGAGTGGGCCTACTGACTTTTCTCGGCTTTCACATGGTAAAGCTCACGTAGTTTGAGCACAGGCATCTTAATGTATGTATTCTGACCCTTCGCTCGCATAAGGAAATTTTAGTTTGGCCTTTAGAAAGTGTTGCTTGGCTAAGCATCAGATGAACAAAATACTTGTTTAAATTTGCTTTTCACAATAGAAAAATCCGAGACTGTGTATCAACTGTGGAAAGTGATGTTACTGCACCTATAATATTATTTGATGAGAGAACAAACACATTAAAGAATAGAAGCTGAAATATATTGACATTGTTTGGGGTCTGGAAAAAGATAAGATGCATTTTCTTAAGTCACTGTCCATATTGCAAAAAACGCCATAGAGTTGACGGACTCCATGAAGACAGTGTTAGCAACGATCACAGAAGGCAGCATACTTGAAATTCGCTTTAAACTATGGCGAACAGGCAATAGTTAAGTATGACAAGGTATCATATTAAGGTATACTTTTAGATCCACAATTTTGGATGACAATTGAATTTACCAAATTTGGTTGGCTCCACTTCAAAAACTAGCACGGATTGCCCCATCGGCCTATTTATGTTGCTTCACATTCACTTGTGCGATGCTAGGGCAAATTCTGTTTAGTTAACAACAGTCTTTGTTATAAGCGTCTTGTATGTGTACCCTGTGCTAAAGTATTAGTAATTGTTTGTATGTGTATTTGTGATTGCATTTTTAAACTTGCCCCAGGCTGCCATAATTCCGAGCTTAAAGGCAGCGCCTAACAATAGTTGGCCTGTGCCTTTTGTTTATCCATTCATGAATATTCTAAAACTAAATAAAGGCTTGAACCAAGTGAGTTTGTGTGCTGCATGGTGAAATATACAGGCACTATTAAAGAGTGTGTTCAGCAAATTAAAATGGCTACTGGCACCTACACACACAATTCTGTTTAACAGAAGGCACTACAAGTATCAAAGGTGTATAGGGTATTTTCTTACAATTTAATTTATCAGTTTTAAGTCAACATTAGTAAACCATCTGTTGAATTTATCTTTTAATTAAGCATGCCTCTTAATAACATTTAACAATTATTAGTTTTGTGAAATTGTGTTTTTTTTCCAATCATGAATTGGTTCCCTATGACCTTGAATTGATGTACATTGTTAAGATGAAACGAAACCTATTGGTGTTCATTAGATGCCATTAGACCTAAGTGATGTTACTCACAATACCACAGCATGTCTGCTCTAAAACATTGCAACAAGCATCCAGTTCACAATGACTAATTGGTAGTTCTTGGAAACATGGAATTTCACAATTGAAAGGGAGTATCTATTTTTTTGCCCCTTATGTTTACACCTCAGATATCTGTCATCATCTCATCTGTAACATTCTCTTTCTGTGCCTACTCCAAACTTTGTTACAGTTACTCATTTGGTAAGTGAAAGTGTTGAGAGTTCTGACATTGAAAATACTTTTTGCCTCTCAAAATGAAGACACTGGTGTCCATATATGTATCTGTATGACACTTAACTAGCTCAAACCTAGCTAGAAAGCAACAGAGTGGTGCACACGATTGTATGTGATTTTAGTGAGAGTATGCAAAATGTTGTAGGTAGGTGCAGAGAGTGCATCAGGCGATCACGGGGGACCCAGAGGCAAAGACAGATTACAGTTAAGTGTGGAATGTGTGGAGAGCAAGAGTGAGTGTTGAAGATCAGGGAAAGGACGTAGCATACATTACAGAGTAGGAGGAAGGAAAATACAAAGAAGTTGCTCTGAAGGGAGTGGAAGGGGTAATGCAAGATCGCTAGGTATCATAGAAAGAGGTGGGGCATCTGCAGCTAAGTCCAGCGTAAGGAGGTTACACTGCAATGCATGAGGTGTTGCTTTGAGGGATGGGTCTTCAGTTCTTTATGGAATAGGAGGAGGTAAAGGGATTGGCAATTTTGAAATGGGATGGCAGAAGGCCTGTGTTCGAGAGTGTATTATTAGTAAGGGCAGGTAGGTACCTACACTTAGTAACAGGCCACCACCCCACACTAAGTCAGCTGGCTGCGATCAGGTAGGCTTAACTCAAGAGACAGGTATGTAAAGCATTTAAATACACCAGTACAGTAAATAATTAAAAAACAACACACAATAGAAGCCCCACACCAATTTATAAAACTAGGAGATGTTTATATCTTTAAAATGACACCAAAACAAATAAAATCCAATATAGGGAACCGGTGATATGAATTTGTAAACATGAAATCAAGAAACGTGCTTTCTAGTGCCTAATAACCAATAGCGCGAACCAGGGACATCTGGTCTTGCTAGACTGGGACCAAGTCACAATTTGAGGCCGACCACGAAGGAGCTGTGCTGGGATATACTCAGCAGGAGGCCTCAGTCAAACTTTTACCTACTGTCAAACCTAGAAACATTTTAGAGGATTTTCTTCCCACGTCGTGCAGTCCTCTACAGCAAGCTAATTTTAATGTGATGTCGTCTGATTACTTTTCCGCGAGTCACCGGTCAAATTATGGAAGTCTGGAGCTCCGGAGCTTTGAGTGGGACGAACCTGAAATTCAGGTAGCAGTTGAAAGTAGCCGGCTTGGCTCTTGACGCCAGGTCAGTCCACTTATGGAGCTTTTTCCAAAAGTTGCTCCAAACTTATCCAAACTTCTGGAACTTTTTCCTGAAGTTACCTTTGAGAGTTCAACGTGTCCAAAGAACAAATCCAAGGGTCTAGAGGCTCTGAGATGGTCCTTGGAAGTTTGGACTACAATTCCCACAGTGCACCTGGCCAAATCCTTAAAAGTCCACTAGACACACTCCAGGCTGGGGACTTCTAGAGGGATATGGTACAGGGAAGCTCTAAACCTGTTGCAGTCAGGGAGTCCACACCTTAATCCTTTTGGAAGCAAGGCACAGTCCTCAGGGCTGTATTTTCCATTGTGCAGCAGGAGCAGTCCTTCAGAGAGCAGTCCTTTGGGGTGCAGACCCGGGTTCCAGCAGGATATTCCCTCTTCTTCTTGTAGTTTCAGGTAGCAGATTTCAGTTGCTATGCAGCTCTCACATACTTAATCAATGGTCTGGGGGGGGCAAGCATGGGGCACCCCTGTTAAATGAAATGCATGACCGCATCCTCCAGAGTGTGGCATATCATTGTCCAACAAGGCACTGCACAAATAAGATGGAGGATCTTTCTCCAGGAGAACAAAGCTGGCTAAACCAACTTACTGGTGTGACTCATTTCCATTAACACCCCTGCTCCAGACCATCTGCAAATTCTATTCCTGGGCTTTCCATTTGGCTGGGGCACTGGAGGAGGGGTTAGGCTAGCTGGTGTTTCTTACTGTCCTGTTCTCTTTGAACCCAGTTTGATTTACCCAGCCCCCTTCCTGGCCTGAACTCTGCAGCTCCCCCCACCTGATAACCTCTGCTCATTGCAGGCCACTTATCACCAGTTCAACAGTGGCAAGTTGTTGGATTTATCATTACCAGTCTTTTAAGTCCTTGAATGACATTTCTAGCTCCTCCCTAGCAATATTTAAACTTAAATAAAATATTCTGATGTTCACCTATGGAGCTACTATCTACAGTTGGAAACATGAAATGGGCAGTTTTCCCTCACTAGGGCAAATAAAACCTCTTTTATAATGCCCCTGCTTGTAGTTACATGGCACCCCACCTGTCGGACACCTAAGCTAGATTACCACTTTGCAAGTACCTTTAATTCCAAAGTCAAATTTACATATATTTTCCTAGGGGAATCCAAGATGGGGTGACTTGTGGCTCTCTGACCAGGTTCGGTTACCCAGAATCCTTTGCAAACATCAAAATTTGGCCAAAAAAACACCTTTTCCTCTCATTTTGGTGACAGAAAGTTGTGGAATCTGAGAGGAGCCACAAATTTCCTTCCACCCAGCGTTCCCCCAAGTCTCTCGATAAAAATGGTACCTCACTTGTGTGGGTAGGCCTAGCGCCCACGAAAGGAAATGCCCCAAAACACAACATGGACACATCACATTTTTTCACACAAAACAGAGGTGTTTTTTGCAAAGTGCCTACCTGTGGATTTTGGCCTCTAGCTCAGCCGGCCCCCCAAAGGGGGCAGAAATGGCCTAAATACAATTTTCCCCTCCAGTGGAGCGACCCTTGTCCAAGGGGTCGCTCCCCATCTGTAAAACAAAAAACAAAAAATCCCCGGTGCCTAGTGGTTTCTGCCCCCCTTGGGGGCAGATCGGCCTAATCAAAATAGGCTGATCTACCCCCCAGGGGCAGAAATGGCCTAAAATAATTCCCCCCCCCCCCCCAGGGGAGCGACCCTTGCCTAAGGGGTCGCTCCCCTTGCGTGAAATTCATGAAAACTAAAAAAACTCCCTGGTGTCTAGTGGTTTCTGCCCCCCTTGGGGGCAGATTGGCCTCATCAAAATAGGCCAATCTGCCCTCAAGGGGGGCAGAAATGGCCTAAATATAATTTGCTCCCTAGGGGAGCGACCCTTGCCTAAGGGGTCGCTCCCCACCTAGAAAAAAACAAAAAACCCTTGAGTAAAACTTTTCTGTTCTGTTATGCTGCGTGTGCCTCAATCACGAAAGTTACATCTCCTCCCTCTTCTGTGAGGCTATGTTGCAATAAGTGAGTTGCAAGGGGGAGTCTCATATTAGCTGCAATTACAACCCTATTGCAGTCTGCCATTATAACAAATGTAAAACCTTGTTTAGAGGAAGAAACACCAAGTGGGGAGAATCCTTTTAAAGGTTCAAGCTGGAGCAACCTGCAGCCGTAAGTAGGTGCTATCTACTTAGCTGAGGAGGATGTCCTTAATACCTTAGATGTCTCTATATGGTAATTAGGGTGTAACATGTAATGAGACAGAGATACTTAGGAGATCTAAAACCGGTGCCTAATCAACTTTGGTAGCACCATGTTGAAACACTCTTGCCAAAGTAATGAGACTGCTGAGCTTAGGGCAGCAGCACCACTGAGTATGGGGGACTGAGGCCGATCCCAAGCCGCGTGGCAACTGTTGGTCTAACCCTTCCGACCAGCTGGCAGCACCTCACAGATACCACTGGTAAAAGTGATTTGTGGCAGCCTATCACATGACATTCTCAGATCCCTCAGGAAATCATGGTGAAAACAGATCATATCCCGTTCTCTCAGTTACATAAATCTCACACATGTAATGACAGGCAGAAGCACAACTTGTTTCAATAGGATTTATTGAAGCAAATGCATTCTACAAAAAAATACATGAAGTGCGATTTTAAGGATGATGAAACAAGACACTAGTACAACGATGACCAAGAAAGTGAAACATAGAAACAGTCCCACCATATTTGTCACAATAGCATCACCTATATTCCTACACACACTACTAGGCTTCCTACATGCAGTGATATAATACCTAGGAACCTAATCTGCCCATCTAGCAACGTATTATATGTAGCCTTGATGTGAGCATAGAATGAAATGTTGTGCAAATCAACAAATAACTACATTCTGCAGAGAAGGTTAACAGATGAGAATAATAAAACATCACCACTAAAGTGATGCCTTGCTAAAATAAAAGGAATAAAAAAGTGACTAGATGAAGGGTCACAGGCCTCAGACCTAGGCTAAAAGAAGCTAAAATAAATGTATTTGTCTGTACAGAGACTCATCTTGACTAACTGGACTGTGTTCTTCACGTATTACTCAAAAGTCTGTCCCATCATGCCATTTGGAGCACGATGAGCCAGCCCACATTTGAATGGGCAGGAGGGTGTATTGGGTAGGCATGTCCCCTATGTCTATTCCTGTGGATTGTGTAGTCATTAATTTTAGATCACCATAAGCTATTGCATCTGCCACTTATTCCGTTCCATCATCCATCACTGTTATATGTTTTTACAGACCAACATTGCTCCTCTCTGGTTTGTGAGTGGAGTACTGGGAACTTTACTACAACCAATTTAAAGGGGGAACGTTGGTTACTCTTCAGGGGTCTCCCTCACTAGTAGGTTTCAGCTACTGGAGGGGATAGAGAGTTGTGACTGACTGCCTATTATGTCACCTATTGAGCCCCTCCTTTTTGCCAAGACCGGGGGCCAGCCCCGGTTTGATCCTCCCTCAACGATCCACTCTCCATCTGATGTAGTGAAGGTTTCATCATGGAACATTGCGGGGCTGAGCAGGAAGGTGGGTGACCTGGAGTGGCTAGAACTTGTAGTGAACTATCAAATCATCTGCCTCCAAGAGACAAGGGTTACTGACTCATGTGACATTGATGAGTATCAGTCATATTTCACTTGCGTCAGACGCTCTAAGTCAGGTAGGGCTAAGAGTGGCCTGGGCCACATTTGAAATACATTATTTTTTGGTAAGAATCATTAGATATGAGTGGGGGACTTAAATGCACATCACTGCTCAATTTATTTGGAATCAAGTAAGAAAGTAGAAAAACTACCCACCCTCTTCCAATCTACTTTATGCAATCGACGCAGTCTTAATTGCAAGGACAGGGCGAGGTCTACGGGGCCTAATTGAAGATTACATTAGTTTTATGAAGTACCTCGATCTCCAGGTTAATGCCAGTTAAAACATTCAAAATGAGGTGTGGAAAATGACAGAAGAAAACCCAGCGCTTACATATTAATAGCACAGGATTGAAGAGACAATGACGTTCTCCTACCTGGAAGCCGTTTTTGATAACACATTCACATCGACGCCTATTGTTGCAAATAGGGTGTCAGTGATGTAAAAGACCTTAACCGATTCTGTGCCGAGGACGTAATGGTTACGTCCTGCGGCACAGTGCTGCTGTGCCCAGGACGTAACCATTACGTCCTGGGCACCCAGCCCAGAGGGAGCACTAGCGCTCCCTCTGAGGGGTTCACCCCCCAGCCCCCCAAGTCAGGGATGGAAGGGGAAGCCCTTCCCCTTCCGCCCCCGACACCCCCCCACCCCCTATGACGTCAGCGCACGAGCACGTGCTGATTGTCACAAAGCCTCAGCTTCCAGCGCGATGATCGGAAGGAGAAATGCTTTGCATTTCTCTTCTGATCACGTGGAGGAGGCAGAGAGGCTTCAAAGGGAAGGAAATGTATTTCCTTCCCTTTGAAGTATCTCTCTGCGTTTCGGCAGCCGGATTGAAAGCAATCTAGCTGTCAAAACGCCCACTGGGCACCAGGGATGTCTTTTGTAAAAATGAAAGTGGCATGAGGGAGCGACCCCTTGGGCAAGGGTCGCTCCCAGGGGGGGCATTTTTTTTTAAGGCCTTTTCTTCCCCCCCCTGGGGCAGATCGGCCTATTATTAGGACGATCTGCCCCCAGGGGGGGCAGAAACCTCTAGGCACCAGGGATAATTTTTATTTTTTTGCTTTGTTTTTGTTTATTTTTTTGTTTTAGGTGTGAGGAGCGACCCCTTAGGCAAGGGTCACTCCCATAGGGGGGAAATTATATTTAGGTCATTTCTGCCCCCCTTGGGGGCAGATTGGCCTATTTTTATGAGGCCAATCTGCCCCCAAGGGGGGGCAGAAACCCCTAGACACCAGAGAGTTTTTTTTTTGTTCGTGAATTTCATGTAAGGGGAGCGACCCCTTAGGCAAGGGTCGTTCCCCTGGGGGGCAAATTTATTTTAGTATTTTAGGCCATTTCTGCCCCCCAGGGGCGGTGGGGGGAGCAAATTTATTTTAGGCCATTTCTGCCCCCCCGGGGGCACATCGGCCTATTGGTATTAGGCCGATCTGCGCCCTGGGGGGCAGAAAACTCTAGGCACCAGGGCAAAAAAATATATATATTTTTTTTTGTTTTTGTTTGTTATTTTTAGAGATGGGGAGCGACCCCTTAGCAAGGGTCTCTCCCCTGGAGGGGCAAATTGTATTTAGAACATTTCTGCCCCCCTTGGGGGCAAATCGGCCGATTTTAGGTGAATCTGCCCCCAAGGGGGGCAGAAACCACTAGGCACTGGGGATCTTTTTTTTTTGCGCCGTCACGCAAGGGGAGCGACCCCGGAGCAATGGTCGGTCCACCGGACGGGGGGGGTGGGGGGTAATTTATTTTAGGCCATTTCTGCCTCCCCCCCCCCCCCCTGGAGCTGGCTGAGCTAGAGGCCAAAATCCACAGGTAGGCACTTTGCAAAAAACACCTCTGTTTTCTGTGAAAAAATGTGATGTGTCCACGTTGTGTTTTGGGCCATTTCCTTTCGTGGGCGCTAGGCCCACCCACACAAGTGAGGTACCATTTTTATCGGGAGACTTGGGGGAACACTGGGTGGAAGGACATTTGTGGCTCCTCTCAGATTCCAGAACTTTCTGTCACCGAAATGAGAGGAAAAAGTGTTTTTTTGGCCAAATTTTGAGGTTTGCAAAGGATTCTGGGTAACAGAACCTGGTAGGAGCCTCACAAGTCACCCCATCTTGGATTCCCCTAGGTGTCTAGTTTTCAGAAATGTGCTGGTTTGCTAGGTTTCCCCAGGTGCCGGCTGAGCTAGAGGCCAAAATCCCCAGGTAGGCACTGTTTTCTGTGAAAAAATTTGATGTGTCCATGTTGTGTTTTGGGCCATTTCCTTTAGTGGGCGCTAGGCCTACCCACACAAGTGAGGTACCATTTTGTATCGGGAGACTTGGGGGAATGCTGGGTGGAAGGAAATTTGTGGCTCCTCTCAGATTCCAGAACTTTCTCTCACCGAAATGTGAGGAAAATTTGTTTTTTTAGCCAAATTTTGAGGTTTGCAAAGGATTCCGGGTAACAGAACCTGGTCAGAGCCCCACAAGCCACCCCATCTTGGATTCCCCTAGGTCTCTAGTTTTCAAAAATGCACAGGTTTGGTAGGTTTTCCCTAGGTGCCGGCTGAGCTAGGGGCCAAAATCTACAGGTAGGCACTTTGCAAAAAACACTTCTGTTTTCTGTAAAAAAAAAAATGGGATGTGTCCACGTTGTGTTTTGGGCCATTTCCTTTCGTGGGCGCTAGGCCTACCCACACAAGTGAGGTACCATTTTTATCGGGAGACTTGGGGGAACACTGGGTGGAAGGAAATTTGTGGCTCTACTCAGATTCCAGAACTTTCTGTCACCGAAATGTGAGGAAAATGTGTTTATTTAGCCAAATTTTGAGGTTTGCAAAGGATTCTGGGTAACAGAACCTGATCAGAGCCCCACAAGTCACCCCATCTTGGATTCCCCTAGGTCTCTAGTTTTCAAAAATGCACAGGTTTGGTAGGTTTCCCTAGGTGCCGGCTGAGCTTGAGGCCAAAATCTACAGGTAGGCACTTTGCAAAAAACACCTCTGTTTTCTGTGAAAAAATGGGATGTGTCCACATTGTGTTTTGGGGCATTTCCTGTCGCGGGCGCTAGGCCTTCCCACACAAGTGAGGTATCATTTTTATCGGAAGACTTGGGGGAACATAGAATAGCAAAACAAGTGTTATTGCCCCTTGTCTTTCTCTACATTTTTTCCTTCCAAATATAAGAGTGTGTGTAAAAAAGACGTCTATTTGAGAAATGCCCTGTAATTCACATGCTAGTATGGGCACCCCAGAATTCAGAGATGTGCAAATAACCACTGCTCCTTAACACCTTATCTTGTGCCCATTTTGGAAATACAAAGGTTTTCTTGATAGCTATTTTTTACTCTTTATATTTCAGCAAATGAATTGCTGTATACCCGGTATAGAATGAAAACCCACTGCAGGGTGCAGGTCATTTATTGGCTCTGGGTACCTAGGGTTCTTGATGAACCTACAAGCCCTATATGTCCCCGCAACCAGAAGTGTCCAGCAGACGTAACGGTATATTGCTTTAAAAAATCTGACATTGCAGGAAAAAGTTACAGAGTAAAACGTAGAGAAAAATTGCAGATTTTTTCACCTCAATTTCAATATTATTATTTTTTTCAGTTGTTATTTTCTGTAGGAAACCCTTGTAGGATCTACACAAATTACCCCTTGCTGAATTCAGAATGTTGTCTCCTTTTAGAAATGTTGCGGTTTCTGGGATCCAGCATTGGTTTCATTCCCATTTCTGTCACTGACTGGAAGGAGACTGAAAGCACAAAAAACAGTAAAAATGGGGTATGTCACAGTAAAATGCCAAAATTGTGTTGAAAAATTGGGTTTTCTGATTCAAGTCTGCCTGTTCCTGAAAGCTGGGAAGCTGGTAATTTTAGCACCGCAAACCCTTTGTTGATGCCATTTTCAGGGAAAAAAAACCACAATCCTTCTTCTGCAGACCCTTTTTCCCATTTTTTTTAAAAAAAACTAAATTTTCACTGTATTTTGGCTAATTTCTTGGCCTCCTTCTGGTGAACCCAAAAAGTCTGGGTACCTCTAGAATCCCTAGGATGTTGGAAAAAAAGGACCCAAATTTGGCGTGGGTAGCTTATGTGAACAAAATGTTATGAGGGCCTAAGCGCGAACTGCCCCAAATAGCCAAAAAAAGGCTCGGCACAGGAGGGGGAAAAGGCCTGGTAGTGAAGGGGTTAATAGGGCTGCAGAGCTTTTGCAAAAAAGTTGGGCACCAAACCCATGAAAGAGTTTCTGACTGTTTATGCATCCAAAAAAGTGTCCATTTCTTTCTACGAGGAAGGTATATGTGGCATGGTGGACACGGGTGGTGTTCAGAGAGTAGAAAATGCCTTCCTTCTGTGTCACGAGGAGCTTCGTATGTCATATATTGAGGATAAAATAAAATTAGCTTTGCTTCTGTTATGGGGCGCTATCTGGGCCCGGGAATCTGCCCGAAAGAATCGTCTGGTTATTAACGACTGGGTAAGCCTGGCAAGGGCCTTAGGTATTCCCTGGCCCACGTATATTAAACTGACTTTTGAGAAGATTGGGTTACCGGAGCTGTTCTCATGCCCAGCATGTGTAGCAGTTGCTTCAAACGTATCCTGAAAGAGAAGTATTTGGGGGTAATGAGATCTGCTAGAGATGTGGCCAACTGGAACAAATGATCAGTCTGTATATAGGAGAGGTTACTTCCTCAGGCAGGGGACCGAACATACCTGTCTGATATTGAGGATGTACAGCACCGCTTTTTTCATACCATATTTCGTTTTTAACTACATACCTATAATGGCGGGATGTCCAGCCGAGTGCAACTCTCATACGGAGCTAGCCCCTAACCCATGGGATGTCAAATCTTCACAATAAACTATGCACATTATGTTTTTCTGCCCCTTTATGCTTCACCTATGAAAAAGATGTTATGCCCACTGCTGCAGCATAAAGTGGGTCACAATTAAGCATCACCCCGGGACCAACAAAGACACAAGAACATTTGGACGTTCTGTGGTAAGTTTGGTTACAGTGGCATCACCTAATGTGTAGGACAACAGCTAACATGCATGTTGACTTAGTACACCAAAGTACTGATGTGGCTAATAGCCGTGCACAAATTGCAAATTTGCTTGAGGAAATGCAACATGCTAAAGCAGTAAATAGGCCACCAAAGTATGTTGTGAGGAGGGCTTAAGTGTGAGCAGTATGTCAGTTGGTGAGCTAACTACCTCAAGGAGCACAAGAAACCAGAGAAAAGAAGGGCAGCTAAGAGCCACTAAACGTCAAGGTGTAAACAGTAAATAAAACTATGCCAATGCATGGATCACCGAGTTGATACATGTTATTCACTTTGTTTAACTGAAACGAAATCTGCTTTGTAAATCAGGAAAGTGACAGTTGAATTGCTTCAGAAACTTAATATTTGAATGACCAGAAAAACGTGTAATTACTACTTTGAACATTTGTTGAACTGTTTTTTTTATAGATACAAAATATGTGGGAAGTACCTTAAAAATAGTTACCAGTCACACCATCTCAGCACACATCTTTTAGCAGTTCTTGCAGCATCAGGTCCTGAGGTGGCTAGCGTGGGGAAATTTCAACCTTGGACTCTTCTGAATCCTCACTTGATGTCTAAATGGGTAGACTCATGCCAGGTTTCTGAGCATAGCACATATGGCTATTATTTTTCAACTCATTATAGGGTTCTCAAGGACACCCCCAGTTTTATGCAGGCATCTGAATCTGCCCTTAAGTAGGCCAAAGGTCTGTCTTTTATGCTCTTAGTTTGTCAGCGGGCAGCATTGTACCTCCTTTGTCCTGTTAGCGCGTCTGACCTTAATAGGTAAACTTACAAAAGGACGGGACGCGACTAGGTCGATTAACCTTTTGACACGCAATTAAGATGTTCTCATCATAGCTCCAGTACATGCAAATCAATAACCAATACAATATCAATAATCAATGACAATCAATAACATCAATAATCAATGGAGTCAGTAATTGTCACCATGACCTTTCAGTCATAAATAACCACACATTTTATTAAAAGTTAGAATATTTATTTCTCTATATTAACAATGCTAAGGTCATGTAGATTAATTTCAAAATCAAATGAAACACACACAGAAATAATACTGGCTGTCCAAAGCGGCGGAAGAAACGTAATCTAATCAAAGCTTGAACTACAATACATTCTAAGGTTACAGTGCAAATTAATAACAAAATCAACTGCAACAACGTGATAACATACATTTGAGTTCAGCAGAGAAATTAATCAAGCATTTTCCCTATTAGCAGATTTTCATTAGTGAGGATCCTTAACTAACATCAGATTAGCATCAGCATGTTGGGCTTCATGCAAAACAATTTAGTAACGCAAATTTGGAAAACCATCTAACTATGGCCATGTCAAAACAGTGCAGTTGGTATCTAGAAAGAAAAAGCAAATACACATGATAGTGAATAGCCTAATTCATAATACCTATTCTCAATGTGGTTCAGAAAACAGTCAGTCTTCGTCCTCAGGACATCAGTCGATCAGCAAGGCATCAAAATTCAGCAGCAAAGTTCAGAAAACGCAAAGTCTTTAAGCATTAAAGTTAAGCACGTCTCTTGCCAAGACGCAAAGTGGGCAAGAATGAGCTAAGACAAATGTAGAATACTTAAGGCAAAATGCAAGGGCAGAATGCATGCTTCTTCTCAGTGCAGAGTCGTTAAATCAAAACTACTAAAACTTTTTCCCAAATCCCTATTTTCCAATAAAACTAAAACTCCAAAACTATTAATTCTATCATTACTCAGTTCACATGTTGTTGATTGGTTTGTCCTTCAGTGTCCTCATCATCGGGCTCATCAACAATATTGTTGCAGCTTCTACTCTAGTCAGTATCTCCATTGTTCTCCTCCTGAGAAAGTCACTCACATGCATTACACACAAAATGTTACATTATCAAGAACAGCATCTTCCAGCAGTCATTCTCATGAGACAGTTCTCATGAGACACTTCCGTTGTGAGTACACTTAAACAATGCAAAATGAAATAACAGTTTAACTCTCTAGGACAGCCATTTATCAAACATTAAGAAATACTGCTTTGACATGAGGCCTGGCAACTAGGCCAATACCTTTGCTAAGTTATGGCTTGCAGTTAATAAAGCTAAGTCATAATGCATAACCTTTAATATGACGTATTACTGCATTAGTCAAACATATATATTCAACATTTCACAGTAATAGGATATTAATAATTCATGGCTTTAAGGAATATGCACTTTCACCTCAAATTTAACAAAGCAGATTGTTTTCTCAAAATGTACACATATTACAAATAGGTTTAGAGGTGACTTACACTGAACAAACAACCAGCTTCTCTAGACTCTCCTCTGGATAGCTGCTGATACAGTCCAAAGTATCTAAATATGTCAGAGTCATGAGTTCTCCCAGGTCTGCGATCAGGTATTTTGCATTACATACAAATTGTATGTTAAAGAAATATTGGCTCTTCATGCTTGAATCACATTCTCTCTGTCAGAGGGTGGACAGAAGAAAGTATGTGTGCAATGTATACATCCAAGCACTTAGGCAAATGATATTGCAACTTAGAGTTAAACTTTGGTATTTTCCAGTTCTGCTGGGGAAAGAATGTGAGAATGAACTCTAGCCAACATTGGCTCTGAGATTTTTTGGGGGCGGGGTGGTTGGATTTCCCTCCTGCAGCAGCGATAGTGCATACGTAGCTACCTGGCGCTAACAGGTGTAAGTTATGCAATTCCTGAATGTTATTTAGGCCTGCTGAATACAGGGTCCCCATCATTAATTAAATAAAGAATGATTTGTTTTGTAAACCTGCATCAGGCATACACTTCCTCATCAGTTTAGTCAACCAATGTCACCCTGTGCCTGAATATCCTTTCTTGTCTTTTCCTCTATTGAGCTTCAAGAGTCCTGGTGCTCCTTACTACACCATAGTGTATAGATTGCAAGGTATTTTGGCACCCCTTTTATACTTTGTAGCTGTTTACCCCCGGTTTCAAAACATTTGTATATTACAAATGCAAAACACAGTATTTTATTAAATTTCCTATTAGCAATGTTTGTACTTCGAAATAGTGACTTGCTCTCAGAAAATTGCATTTAGCGATTCAGTATTTCCTATGTCTAAAATAAGAAATTGCAATTTTTCTGGTGCAGAACTCTGCTGTAACACAAATTTTGCGAGACTTTGCACATTACTTTGAGAAACTGGGTTGTTGGTTGACTGGTGTATGTGCGTCCTGGTCAAGCTACAGCCACAGTTCCTTGCAGGATGAACCACAAAAGGTTATTAAATCAACCTGTGCTTAACCCTGGGTAGCTTGGCACAAAATGCAATCAAGCTTAACTTGAAGGCAATAGCACACCAATAGTAATGAAGTGAAAACACAACGCAAGAAAAATCCTGAACCAATTTCGAAAAATAGAGTAAAATGTAATAAATTATTTGACACCAAAATGACAAAAATCCAATCAATAGAATCTGAGCTATGAATTTCTAAGGTTCAAAATAGTGCCCAAAAGAGAAAAGCACCACCCGCGGACACCTGTTTGCACTTGACAAGGACAAAATCAAAAGTTAAGGCTCACCGCGATGGAACGCAGTTCAGATACAAGAAGTTGGTTGGGCCCAGTCAGTGCTTACCTTCGGACTTAAAAACGTTTGAAGAGAAAATATCTGCGAAGGTAGAAGTTCAGGGAGGCAAGGCTGCAGGAGTGTCCAAGGAGCGAAGCTATGGTGAAGATTTTTATCTTTGGACTTAGTCACCGAAATTTAAGGCAAAAATCTCCAGCGAGACAAAGCAGAAGACTGTAGCCTATGACAGTTTCATGAGGTTGGATACCCTCTAGCGAAGGACGGCTGAACCAGATTTGCTGATGGTGGGAACCTGCGGCTCTGAATAGGAGGCCCGCAAACTAGCCCTTGGAGTCACTTTTGGAGGTCCTGGGTGCAGGTGAAGATAAAGGGCTCAACAGCAGGCTGGCCTCTGAGGGTTCGAGACTGGCTCAAGGCAGCAAAGGCATAATTTTGGTAGAGTAGCAGTCTGGCAGAGTGCACAGCAGGTCACAGCTACAGGCAGTCCTCTGAGAGACCTTCCACAGGTCCAGTAGTGAACTGAAGAATGGGTCTAAGAGCCCTATATTTGTACCCTAGTGCCCTGCTCCTAAAAGGTTGGAGAAGTTTCTAGAAAGGTTCTTTGAAGTTCTGGGAGTTTCCTGCCTCCTATGCCTAGCTCCAAGCTTGCTGCACTGACAATACAGGGTTGTTAAGCCTATTGTGAGAAGACAGGGCACAGCCTATTCAAGTGCGGGGGTGCTGCCCTCCCCTACGCCAGTTGATGGGCCATTCAGGCTCTGCTGATCCCACTGTTGTGTGAATGTCTGGAGAAAAATGCACCAAGTCCTAACTGTCAGCTGCACCCAGTCATGTGACTCTAGACAGGCTGCAGGCACGAAGGGCTAAGGGCAGGAAAATGCCAACTTTCTAAAAGAGGGTTTATCATTACAAGTCCATAGGTACCAAAATTGACATATCGACCTTCTCTTATTTAGAGTCTCAGTTAGGAATTACAGCTTACTAAATGTAATTAGGATTTCCCAATGTTACCCTATGGGAGGTGTAGGCATCACAGTGGTGAAAAATAACGTTGGGAGTTTTTAACTACCAAACATGTAAAACCTACAAGTACATGTCTTACCTTTTAATTACACAGCACCTTGTCATATGGGCTGCCTAGATCTTACCTTAGGGGTAACATATATGTAATAAAAGGGAGGTTTAAGGCTTGGCAAGTGGTTTTAGATGCCAAATCAACATGGCAGTTTGACACTTGCATTCAGGCTGCAATGGCAGGCCTGGGACATGTTCTGAAGTGCTATGTAGGTGGGTGGTACAATAGGTGATGCAGGCCACTAGAAGCATTTAACTTACAGGCCTTTGGTACGTTATACCACTCTACAAGGGACTTATAAGTAAATTAGGTATGCCAGTTAGGTATATTAAAATCAAACCATGTTTAGGGGAATTAGCACACGCACTTCAGCACTGGTTAGCAGTGGTAAAGTGCACAGAGTTCTAAGGCCAACACGCAAAAAGTAGAAGGAGGAAGGCAACATGTTTGGGTCTGACCCTGCCAGGAGGGCTATTTCCAACAATTGCGATCACCCTATTTAGCGATTGCTAACCAGTTTGCAACTGGTTCCTCACTCCTAATTCTTTCATAAATCAAGCCATCAGCTCAAAAGATGATTGCCCAAAAGCACTTAATTTGGCCAAATGGGGATGGGCGGGATTAAAATATTTTTTCATAGCTCTACAGCTTCCAACAAGCCCACTAGACCGCAATAGTGATAGTAGTTATTTTGATAACAAGGCCAAGGGACCACAATTCCCAGGGAACTATTATATGTAGTGTTTATTTCCAGTGTTTATTTTTTAATGGAGCTTACTACCTGTATTGAACCTGTTTATAAGCTCCTCAATATTTTCATATAGTGTGATAAAGACGTGAGCAGATTACAAGACCCTTACTTTGGGCCCAGTGGCAGTAGATGGCTACTAGAAAGTACTTGTGGTGGTGTTGTATAGCTATTTTACCCATGTTTTAGACACGTTGTTTTAGCTAACTAGGATTGCCGCTGTGCACATTAATCCGATTACATTTTATTTAGCATTGCTTTATTTTTCTAGCAATAGCTACGTTTGCGCTGCTGTTTTATTTTCTCTATCTCCTTGTTCTTTCCCCTAAGAAAGCATCACGTTCTTAATAGGACATGTAGTTCACTTTGTGCTTTCTCCAAGGCTACAGTCAGATAGGGTTGCCGGCAAATGTGGTATGCTGTGTATCCAACATTCACCGAAAAGCGCACACTCATACGTGGGGACCATTTCTTAGAATGTTAGCTGTTTTATTATAAAAATACCCCTTTTTCCCCAGACAAGTTAGAGGGAAATTCCAGCCAGATGACCACGACTGTATGCTGATTGCTTCAAGCTTCACTACCGCTACCTACTTAGACGACCGAGCCCTGATCCAGATGGGGGCACGGTGTCTTTTTAGATTTCAGGCCTTTTCTTCAGGTATGACGGATAATGTTCTCCTAGGAGAAAACCCAAAGGGCAGATTAGGTTTAGTATGCTGTGCTCATACTTAGAGTAGGTGAGGGGTTATAGATCCACTACCCTGTTTAGACAGCATGGTAGGACTGTTTTTGTGTTTTACACTTTGTCCCATGCCTGTTCCTATTGTCTTTTTATCATCCTTGTTATTGCTATTCACATGCTTTTATCTAAAATGCAGATATTTTAATAAATGCTTATTGAAATATAGTCCACTTCTGTTATCTTTGCCTGAGTGAGATCTTGGCACTTGAGAGAAAGGAATGAGATATGATGTACCACGATTCCCTGGGGAGTCTATGAGCCCAGTTGCCACAATCATCTCGGTCAGAGATGGGGCGCTGCTAGTTAGCCGGAAACCTGGTGTGGAATTGTACTCAGTACCCACAACACAGTTGATCCTACTGTCCAAATCCAGTAGGCTCATTACCCTAATGAAAACCTACGCGACAGTGGATACTGATTATCTTCCATTGATATTACAGAATTACTCATTTTTTAAGTTTAAATTTCAGTATGAATAGTACTCGTACTTGATAACTTCACTTTATGAGTAATATCTTTTGAGATAGTCTGATTTAGAGTACCTGAAAAAAGGATAAAACCACTAAAAGGCAGTACGTGACCCACTAGCCCCCATTTCCCAAAAAGTCTTCTGGTGTGTCTGCACATGCTGTATGCTCCAAAGTGTTCATGTAAAGTTGGCTACCATACACTGCATTTATTGTAGAGGTTTCTCCTTCCCACCACTATCCCTGTTTCGTACCGTAGATAACTCAGTCGCCATTTGCTATGGTCTATCTGTTTTATTTATTTCCTGTGTTAATAAGTCTTTGTTTGGTTTATGCGTTTATAAGTCTGTGTTTGGTTTATGCGTTTTAAATAAAAACTATCCACTACATTTTGAAATCGAAAATATGAAAAAGCATATAAATCATGGTAAAAAAAAAAAAACTTTCCAGGCTGAGTTGTCTTTTTTTTCATTTCTATCCCTCTACAGATAATGTTTAATCAGGAACTTGGCGACCCTTTTATCGTTGTACACAGTGTCGCCTTTATGAAATCAGACTGTCATACCATAGAGGTCCTTTTACTTCGAGTTGAAAAAGATGAATCTGATTTGAAAGGAAGTGGATTTCATGTTGCTTTGGAATGGGTTACAATCGCATGTGCTAATAATTCCGGTAAGGGTGTTTTTTTCTGAATGCTATAAATGTTGATTATGCATGAAAGCGTAATTGAAAATGTAAACACAATGCCTGCTCATGTTGCACGAAGTGCAGCTGTGGCCAGACAACTGTGTGAATCACCAGGAGAGTTGCTTTGGTCATGTCCACATGTTGGGAGCCAAGAGTACATGTTTTGATTGGCAGAAGTTGTGTGCTTCCACAAAGTGTTTGCTCTCCATGCACCTGTGATTATTTTGTTTATCCAGCTTCCTGAGTGTGAACTTGCAAGGGCACGCCCCTGGCACTGTAATGCTATTAAAATGTCTTAGATAACAAGATAAATTATATTTTTCTTTGATGGAGTCCTATTTAGAGAGGGGCCTAGGCTCCACCAACATGTTGGTCACCCTAAGTACAGGATTTGATTGGACCAAATTTATGTGCTTCCACTTCAAAGACTGCTTGTATTGCACTTTGGCTTGTGGCAGTGTTCATACTCGATGCAGCAGGACTGAGTTGGTTATGGTGACAATCCACTGATCATGGCTGTTATGAAATGTTATGATAAAGGCACTAGGTCTGGCATATTTATTGTGAAAAGCATATGTTAATGCTGAAAAGCATTTAGGTGTGGATTGATGTCACTCTAAAGCCTGAAGAAAGGTATTTTCTTTCATAGAATCTCACAGATTACCGTAGAATGCAAGGTTTTTGGTTGGCCACCAAGTCTGATAAAGCCCGGGCGTTTCACTGTGATGAATCTTGTCCGGGTCTGTTGAGAGGGGGTGTATATTGTTTTGCAAACTGTTTTTCTACATATTTGTAATTTTATGATAGTATGTATGATGGTTCCGAGTTTGTGTACTTGAATAATCCGGTGTTGGATAAAGTGTAAAGCCAATGTTAAAGCATAAAGGCTTCATCAATTCATTGGGAAAAGCATGCCATTTTTCCTAAATTTGATCTATTTATTATCGGGCATCATGACAAAGCCAGTAGGCCTGACCTACTTATTATGACAAGCATGTGTTAAAGACAATAGCCTTTTTGAGAATGGTTTGTTAAAACACTGTGCCAAAACCTGTATTCAGGTACTCTGTTATATAGAATTTCAGAGATTACTGTAACAGGCAACAGGGATGTGGAATTCCTATCTCCCGACGCCCAGGACATATTGTTTGGGGTCAAGGGCAACAAGTTTTCATGTTTACTTTGTCCTTGGGACAAGTAGGCTAACCTCCTGCAGCACAAACCCCTTGGCTGCCAGTTTACAGAGAAGGGAACTGTCTGCAGTTGAGGTAATGCATGTGTCCATAAGTTAATGCTGTTCAAGCTTGTATTTATGGTTCATTAATGAAAAGCCTTCTTTATTAGGGTGAGCGCTATAAATAAACGTTTTAAAGCCACAGTGTACTACTGACTGATTCCAGTACACACATTTGAAAGCTTAACAATATTAGTCTAAGTATAATGCTCCCATAATGCTTTCTGATTAGATGCAAAAGTTTTCAGAAGCTTGTAAGCAAGAGTGATGATTCTTTGCTTTTAAAATGAAATGTTCAGAAAAAAATGCAGTACCAAATGGTACCAAAGGGACAAGTGGATTTTTTTTTACAGGACAAGTAGTTTTAAGAAGCAACCAGCCCTATTGACAAGTAGATATTTTATTAAATTCCACACCCCTGAGGCCAGGATTTTCGTGTTGAGCTCCTTGTGGGGACAGAAGATATGTAATACAATAGTCCATATTAGGCTGTCTTAGAAGTGATAGTATTTTGCTTTGCCAACTGTAATTTTGTATACATTTGTACTTTTTTTTTTTAACATGTGTTTTTATTGTCATTTTGAATATAATATCAGAGGTCGTACGCAGCATTGTTGAACATTTCACAGATCTATTCATCGCCGTCTCTCGCCTTCCCACTGCCCCTCGTGTAAACACATGTTATTTGGTGTCCTTGTATCAGTTTCAGGGTGTGACTCCCTATTACCAGAATAGTCAAGGATGCCAAATAGATGGCTGCTATAGGCATTCCAATCTTTCCAAATGTTACCACATTTTTGGGGTAAGCCCCTACTTTCATAAATAACCCTATCTGCCTTCATGAACCAGTCCATGTCTCATTTCCAGGCCTTAAGTTCCGAGGGCCTTTTCCTGCCTCATGCCTCAGCTATGTTTCTCTTAGCTACTGCAAGGCCCAATGTCATCCATATTCGCTGTGAGCAACCTGTAGCTTGTATCTGTTTTACCCCATGTGTTTAACACACTCCACTTGGAGATGGTCATACCCCCACCGCTCGTGGACCTCATGCAGTTCACCACCGTGGACTAGAACTCCTGTAGTGCTAGGCATTTCCCATAGGATCTGAAAAAAGGTGACAGTCTGGCCACACACCCTCAATGTTTTTACTTTTATGACTGTATGTCAGATGCTTGCCTTGTCCAAAGATTGCTCGGTACAGTGGACTTAAGTTGGTTATGGAGAAAAGCAAATGATGTAGCATATATGGCTGATTGTTTATTATAAAAAGTTACAATAAAAGCAGTAGGCCAGACATACTGATTTTGAAATCATATGCTAAAGTCAATAGACATCTAAGGGTGGGTTGTTATTATTCTGAGTTAAGTTTACAGACAGGGTTTTTGTTACATGAAATCTCATAGATAACCTTAGTAGGCAAGGGTTTTGGTGTTGTTTACCCCCTCAGATAAACCATAAGAATAGGCTATTTGCACTGTGAGAAGCTTTGTTGAGCCCCTTTAGAAGGAGATACTATTTTGCTTTGCTAACTGTAATTTTGTATACATTTGCAATATTATGACTGTATGCCTGTGGTTTGTCTTGTGGGAAAGTTTTGCTTCGTATAGTAGGCCTTAGTTGGTTATGGTTACAAGCCAAAGATAACAGCTATAGGCTTGATTGGTACGCTGAGAAATATTATATTCAGTACAACCAGTCTCGCCGCCTTATTTTGAAATGTTATTACAAAGGCAATGAGCCTGGCCTATTTTTTGTGAAAACCACATTGTAAAGCCAGTAGGCCTCTAAAAGTGAATTATTGTCATATTAGGTTACAAGCTGTAGAAACATTTGTGATTAAATGTAATCTTACACATTACCATTGCTGACAACGATTATGGTGTTGGTCAGCCACTGTGACAAACCCTAGGAGTAGAATTTCACTATGTTGAGTTTTGTCGGGCCCTATTGAGAGGGATTGTGTATTGTTTTGCCAACTGTAGTTTTGTACTTATTTGAAATTTTATAAATGAATGCCTTATGGTTGCCAGCTCCTGTGCTCCTATGTAGACCTGGGTTGTATATACTACCAAGCCATTGGTAAAGGGTAGAGACCTTGTGAGTTCAGTGGGAAGTTATGTCAGATTTCTTTGGTGTGATCTTTTTTATAATGAAAACTTATGACAAAGCAAGAGTCCTTACTTTTTGTGGTAAGTATGTGATTAAAGTCAACCAGCTTTTAACGCTGGGTTGTTATTACACTGTGCTAAAGCCTGCAGGCAGGCATTTTGTTACATGGAATCTCACAGATTACTGTAGTAGACACAATTTTTGGTGCTGGTGACCCACCTGAACAAACCACCGGGATAGACTATTTGCACTGTGGTAATCCCTATTAAACTCTATTAGTGGGGATCTTGTATTGTTTTGACCGCTATATTTTGTACATACTTATAATTTTACTGAAGTATACCTAATGGTTTTCGTGTGGGAAGGCTCATCAACCAACACAGAGTAGCTTTTCAGGCGGTACTAATCGGTTGCATACTTGTCACTTATTTCATCTATTCATTCATTCCACTTGGCCACTTCCTCTAAACCAGGAAATCATTAAGAGTGCTTGTTTCTAATTGGAGTAGTTGGGTGTAACAGAACTATAAAATGAGTCTCGTTCTGATTAGTTAACGCTAGTGCTTCAATTTAATAATTCTGCATCTGAGGACAAAATGATATGTTGTAATTGGAATATGAAATGATAGGCTGTAATTGGAATGTTCGGTTTACCACCCCTAAAAATAAGAAATACTGGTAATTCCAGCACTGTTTTACATGTTCAGCGTGGTATGCTTAAGATTGTTTGTTATTTACTCAAATATTGTAAGTGATATAATTTTATTGACTTTATCACGCACTCAAGTCACATTAGCTCTCAGTAATTGTGAGGAATTTCATTATCAAAAGGCAAATTGGATATACTTGGTCTCCCTCAGCCTCCCAGGTAAAGATGGGTGACCGTAAGCATGGTTGGTAAGCATTCCAGAGATTAGAAACTAATAGAAGTCTTGGTTTTCTTTTTTTTCCTTCTTTTTTATCTCTCCCTAATCATCCTGTTCAAGATAGTCCTGCATGGACTCAGTTGTCGACATTGCTGTAACCTGCCTTTTTATGTGTACAAGCCCTATTACTGAACCGATATTAAAGGTCCACAATGACCATCTTGGAATGAATGAGTAGAACACATGTTGGATACCTGTGAGAATGATCAATCTATTACATACCAGCATTATGTTATGATTAATGGCAACGTCCACCAGGACAATCTGCATGGAGTAAGGTGTAACAGAAACAAATTTGCTTGAAGCACAAATCAACTATTTTTTATGCATGGGTAATTGAATAGAAATAGGAGGCAAGAGGGTTGTGCATCGCAGAGAAAAGGGCTGGGGCTACACAGAGCCTGAAGATCCCTTGGAGGATATGCTAACAAGCCTTGTTAGCTGCAAGAGACACGGTGCTCGGTGGTACTGTCCTGCGTGGGAAGGCAAGGGCTTACCTTCAGCAAAGTTGGACAACTGGCAGAGAGGACCAAGGGGACCACTCCAGACCACCACCCGTGATGCAGGATCCACGCAGCTCAGGATGAAAGGAGATCCATGCAGCTAAGCTAAGTTGAAAAGGATCTTTCTTTAACCAAGACCTATTTGAACTTTAAGATGCATATTGAAAATGTTGCTTTCATTTTACAAAGAAGCTGATCAGATAAGTCTAATAGAAGTTGAGCAAGTTTAGAGAACCATTCTTTCTCTATACACTCTCAACTGATTTGAGTGTTTAGAATGCACTAACAGTGAGAAGACTGAGTAACTTGGCTGAAAAAACGGTGTTCCCAATCAGTGGAGGAAACAACTTGTCTGTCATGTATATGAGAGCTCATAAGTCATATCTGTGAAAATATGAGGTACACTCTAAAATAAATCTGTACCTGGATTTAGTTGCTAAGCATACTTGGTAATAGTAATGTGAAACAAAATAATGAAATATAGAATGAGTAAATGTATCTGTTGAGCTACTTTCCTCCACAACTATGAGTAAAGGTTTTAAAACGATTTCCACATGGGATACTTGAAAATTGCTCTATTACTTTATCTAACCAATGTCATTTTGGCCATTGCACCTTAGGAGAGGCAATTTGATGAGCTGCTTTGGGATGTGAAAATGGCCTATAATTGTACCTAAAACCGGAAATAGGTGGTTCTCTGTGAGAGCAGGTGTGGGCAGGTAACTAAACAGACAGCCCCCACAGACTGTGTCCTTCTGTGTCAGACAGAACTACAACAAGTGTGTATATGGGGTTGGAATAATGTGAAGGTTCAGTGGGGAGATTAGCATGACAGACCTGATACATGGGAAGTGATCAGTAAGCAGGTTTACAGACATCTCCACAGGCAGGAACCACGCTTTGCATCCTTGGGCTACCACAATAATTTGAAAATGTATGAATCACAACAGGTATACTTATCAGTGTGAAGAATCATTATCTTGCATGGTCAAACCTACAAGTGAACTAGCTCATGCAGGTGTTTGCCTATACTCGCTGAATACAATGCAGCTCTGCAGATACAATGAACTGAAAAAGAGAAGGCCAAATGCATACATACAGCACACGTCTCATGCATTTCAACACCATAAAGTCTATTCTTCAGGGATAATTATCACTAGTACTCACTCAAGTACTCACTTATTCACTATTACTTGTTTAGTTAGTCAATAGAGACATCAAATTGTACAAAGGTGATGGACTAGTCTTTAAACAAATGTCCATCTTGTGAAGTGCTATTATGAATTCCTTTGAATATAAAAAGTACTTTATAAAGTATTAAAATTGTTTCAACTGGCTTACTACCACTACCTTAAAGGTTAGCAGCTGTGCACTGATGGTTTCCGAAGGATTTCCCTGGTGTATTCCTACTCACTTGCCTCTTTGTAGGAAAGTACCCTCTTTCTTGCAAGGTTACCCCCACCTTTTGCCTGGGAACCTGCTAATCAGGACCACCGTGACTATGCTCTCTCCCTTTCAACTTTGTTGCCCCCATATAAGTCCCTAGTATATGATACCCGGTTACTCAGGGAATTGTGGTACTCTGGGTCCCCCATGGGCTGTATCCTGTATTATGCCACCCATGGGGAGCCCAGGTAAAGTGTATCTGCAGGCCTGCTATTGCAGCCTGCGTGAAAGCGTACATGCACCTCTTTCACTACTGGTCACTGTAAGTCACCCCTATGGTAGGCTGTCCTAGCCCAGAGGGCAGGGTGCAGGTACCTGTGTGTGAGGGCACCCCTGCATGAGCAAAGGTACCTCCACCAACTTCAGCTCCATTTTCATGGACTTCGGAAGTGCAGGGATGTCCTTTTTTACACGTGTTCTGGTCATGTGTAGCTGGACCTAATGGTAACTCTGAACCTAGGCATGTTTGGTATCAAACATGTCAGAATCCTACCCCAATAGTGCTGCCACAATTGAAAGTATGATTCCATGAACTCTTGGGTCTCCTTAGAGGACCCTGCTCCTACCAGCCTTCTGGAGTTTTCCAGGTAGCCCAAGCTACTGCCATCCCTCAGACCGGTTTCTGCCCTCCTGCTACTTGATCAGCTCAAGCCCAGGAAGGCAGAACAGAGGATTTCCTTTGGGAGGGGGGAGGGTAGGTTAACACCCTACCCCTTTGGAAATAGGTATTAAATGGCTTGGGAGGGGTAGCCTCCCCAAGCCACTGGTATGCTTTGAAGGGCATATTTGGTGCCCTCCTTTCATAAACCAGTCTGCACTGGTTCAGGGACCTCCAGTCCCTGTTCTGGTGTACAACTGGACAATGGAAAGGGGAGTGACCACTCTCCTGTCCATCACCACCCCAGGGGTGGTGCCCAGAGAACCTGCAGAGGATCTCTTCATTCTGCCATCTTGAATCCAAGGTAGGCAGAGGCCTCTGGGAGTATCAAGTGGCCAGGTCAGGCAAGTGACATCAGAGCCCTCTCCTGATAGGTGGTCACCAGGCTAGGTGACCATTCCCCCTTCCAGGTCTATTTAGGGTCTCCCTCCCGGTGGGTCCTCAGATTCGGCTTGCAAGATTCCAGCAGGACTCCCCTGCAACCTCTACTTCGTCTTCTGGACACCGAAACTGTGACTGGACCCTTCAGCAACCGACAGTCTGCATCCACAACGAAGATTCTGCTTGCAACATTGTTTCCACGGCTCCTTCCAGCTTCTGCAACATTTCCCCGGCTATGCATCTTCTGAAGGCAGCAAATCTTCAGTCTGCACAAGAAGAAAGAAGGAATCTCCCTTGGAGAGTAAGAGTCACTCACCTACATGTTCAGGCACCAACTGCAGCGACGACCGGCTGTGTGGATCTCCTCTCATCCCGAGCTGCGTGGATCCTGCATCATGGGTGGTGGTCTGGAGTGGTCCCCTTGGCCCTTGCTTTCCCACACAGGGCAGTACCCCCACGAGCCGCTGCTCTTGCAGCTACCAAGGCTTGTTGGCAAATCCTCCAAGGGTTCTTCAGGCTCCTTGTAGCCCCAACCCCCAGCACTCTTCCCTGCAACGCACAGCCCTCTGCATGCTTCACCTGCTATATGGGACCCTTCTTCAGCCGTGCTGCGCGGACTCCTTTGTGACTCCTGGGTCCTCTTCCAGTGGGTCTTCTATGGGAGCTGTCTTTTCTTCTGTGGATGCTCTGCCTTGCTGATCTGACAAGGGAGAGTCGCCTGGGACTCTCCCTGTGGGTTGAGTCCTCCTGGACCTTGCTGGTCCCCGGCAGTTCCACTTTTCTTATACCAGACTTGCCAAGGCTTGTTGGTGGCTTTTCCATGCCACAGACAGACTTCAATCTTCCATCCTGCGTGGGACGTCGACTGCATCCTCCAGGAACTCTTCACTGACTCCAGGGGTGCATTGCTGACCATCTTCGTCCTACAGTCGACCAACTCCTGCAACCGCAGACGGGTGGGTAGTGGCTCCTGCCACCACCGGACACTCCTCCGAGTTCTGGGCTTGGTACCCTACTCGGACTCCGAGTTCTGGACTCTGTACCCTTCTTTTTCAGGTCTTCTTCAGGAATCCACCACTGGTTTCTTGCAGTCTTGTCTGGGTGTTGCATTATCCTTATTTTCAGTTCTTTGGGTGGTTTGGGGAAAATCTAGTAACTTAGGGCCAGATGTAGCAAGGTCAGAATTTGCGATTCTGAAAGATTTCAGAATCGCAAATCCTGATGCAGAACGGTGTCTCAGACACAGTCTGCGACTCGCTATGGGGTCGCTAAAGACCCACCTCATAAATATTAATGAGGTGGGTCGCATTTTGCGACCCCATAGCAAGTCCCTGCACTCACAGGGATGGTGGCCTGCTGAAGTCAGCAGACCTTCATGTCTGTGACTGCTTTTTCAATAAAGCATTTTTTTATTTTTTTATTTCGCAGCCCATTTTCCTTAAAGAAAAACGAGTTGCAAAATAAAAAAAATAACGAAACCATTTAGTTTCGTTTTTTCAGAGTAGGCAGTGGTCCATTGGACCACTGCCTGCTCTGAAAAAAAAATTGGGGCAACATTCACAAAGTGGAAGGGGTCCCGTGGGGACCCCTTCCCTTTTGCGAATGAGTTGCAACCAGTGTGACACTGGTGGTAACTGCAAATTGCTTTGCGACCGCATTCGCGGTCACAAAGCAATTCTGCATTGTGATGCGAGTCGCAAATAGGAAGGGAACACCCCTTCCTATTTGCGAGTCGCATTCACAATTTGCGAGTTGGTAATGACTTGCAAATTGTGAATGTGCATCGCAGAAGGCTGTTTTCATGGCGCAAACTGCGATTTTCGCAGTTTGCACCATACAAACGGCTTACTACATCTGGCCTTTACTCCTTTCTTCCTGGTCGCTGGGGGGCACTGTGGTACTTACCTTTTGGGGTTTCCTAGTTTCTCCAGCTTCCCTCTACTGATTCCACTTATCTGGATGGGCGTCCTGCATTCACATTGCATTTATTTAGTATATGGTTTGGGCTCCACTTAGGGTTACTTTTGTCTTTTGCTATTGCATTGTTTTTAATTGCTGTTTATGCCTATTTCTGATTACTAGTGTAAATATTTAGTGTTTTACTTTCCTTCTGTTGGGGCATTGCCTATCTAGTATTTTTGGTAATTGTGTCGCTAAAATAAAGTACCTTTATTTTTGTAATTGTTTTCTTTTATGTGTGTAATTGTTGTGTGACTACAGTGGTATTGCATGAGCTTTGTATATGTCCTAGATAAGCCTTGGCTGCTCATCCACAGCTACCTCTAGAGAGCCTGGCTTCTAGACACTGCCTACACTTCCGAATAGGGGAACCCTAGACCTGATATAAGGTGCAAGTACCATAGGTACCCAGCAGACACCAAGCCTGCTTCCTATATTGGTGGCAGCGGTGGGATAAGCACTTGCAATTGCCTTACCACTCTGTCACTTGGTATTTTCCACAGGAAAGACCACTTACTGACTAGGGATACACACTGCACTTAGTGTCAGGGAATTAGTCCCCCAAGTGTGGGTAAGCTAGTGGTTTAGGCATAGCCATTTCTCCAAACGTCTGTAGGAAGAGTAAGAGTTAGAGTAGGGAGTTAGGAACACCTACACCACTCTAACAACACACTATATCTTCGGCAGAGAACACATCTCAGGCCATGGACTCACAATATGTGGGCCTCACTTTCGAAGAGTTGAGAGAGTTGTGTTCAAATAGGAAACTGAAGACAGGTTGGAACCCTAATAAGAGTCTGCTCCTAAGCCTGCTGCTCCAGGCTGACCAGGACAATGCTGGCAGTCAGGAGGAGAAGGAGAATGCAGAGTCTCACCCTCCAGTGTTAGAAAGACATGCTGGAGACACTGAGGAGGGTCAACAGGGTCCCTTGGAGGATCATAGAGCCCTTAGTAAACTCCCCAGCCCTCTGCGAGCACTACTGGTATTGGGAGCGGAGCCATATAAGTAGGCCCCCCTTTGTGCCCATAGAGTTGGTTGAGAGAGTAACTAAGAATAGGAGCAGATCCTCCTCTGCTCACTCTCATGTCTCCTCAGTATCTGAGGGGATACACTGCTCAACTTCAGGTGAAGACTCCGAAGATAGGTAACTCGGGCAACTGAGACTAAGGAGGCCAAGCTGAGGTTACAACAGCCGCAGTTCGCTCTAGATAGGGAGGCCTTGGCAGCGGAGAGAGAGGCAGAGTTTGGGGTTCGCACCCCATGGTGGCACCAGTTTTAGTTTCAGGGAGCCTAGGGTCAGGGATGACTCTTTTCACTCCAGAAACTTGAGCAAGGTGGGGTATGACATCTACAAATGTTTCACTACTTTGGAGAGGGCCTGTAGGGTGTTGAGGGTCCCCCAAAGATAGTGAGTAGCTATTTTGTGGCTCTCCTTCTCTGACAAGGGGATAGACAGACTCCTTACTTTCGGGAAGAGGATGCAGACAACTATTCAGTGCTCAAACCAGCTCTTCTGGATGGATTTGGTCTAACTACTGAACAATACAGGATAAAGTTTAGGGGGACCAGGAAAGAGTCCTCCCGAGAGTGGATAGGTTGTGTGGACTACTCTGTGAAAGCTCTGGAAGGCTGGTTGCATGGGAGCGAAGTCAGTGATTATCAGGGCTTATACAACCTAATTCTGAGGGAGCATATTTTGAACAACTGTGTGTCTGATTTGTTGCATCAGTACCCGGTGGACTCTGATCTGACCTCTCCCCAAGATTTATGAAAGAAGGCAGACAAATGGGTCCGCACCAGGGTGAGCAGAAAAGCTCACACAGGGGGTGACACAAAAAGAAAGATACAGGTAAGCACCAGGTGAAGTGTGGGGACAAATCAAGAGTCTTCATTAGGCCCACAAAATTTCTCTGGGGGTGGGGGCAAATCCCCTTTTTCTTCTTCCAGCTTTAAAAAGCCTTGGTGTTATGTCTCTAAGAACAACGGCCATAGACCAGGAGACAGTTCCTGCCCTAAGAAAGGCACCAAACCAACCACCACTACCAAACCCACTTCTAGTGACAGTAGCAATAGCAGTAGTGGTGGGACTACTAACAGTAGTTAGGCTAAGGGTGTAGCTGGGCTCACTTTAGGGACTGTAGTGCCGTCTGATTTGGTTAGAGAGACAACTGAAACCGTGTTAGTCCCTGATGGGGGCATTGACTTTGCCATCCTTGCTGCCTGTCCCCTTAATATGGGTAAGTACAGTCAGCATCGTCTGGTAAATGGTATTGAGGCTGAGGCCTAGAGGGACACAGGTACCAGTGTCACTATGGTGACTGAAAAACTGGTTTCCCCTGAGCAACACCTACTTGGTCATCAGTACCATGTGACTGATGCTAATAACAAGTGTGCGTGCCATCCCGTGGCAGTTGTTGATTTCAGTTGGCCGGCGGGGTTTTACTGGTCCTAAAAAGTTGTGCTGTCAACAGACCTACTTGTAGAGTGCCTACTAGGGAACGACTTGGGGACTTAAGTTTGGGCTGAAGAGGAGTTAGAGGCACATGCAGCAGTGTTGGGTGTAACAGGGCATATTTTTACCTTGACTAGAGCACAGGCTCAGAAACAAAAAGAGCTGGGAAACTTTGAGCCTGGAACAATGGCCCAAGAGCTGCCCAAACCTAAGAGAAGGAAGGGCAAAAAGGTACCCCCTACTCCAACTTCCAGTGAGGATTCAACCCCAGAGGGGAAGACTCCACTCCATTGGCAGAACCTACACCAGAGGAGCTACAAGCTGACACAGCTGATCTCTCGGGTGCAAGGGGGCCTGCCGGGGAGGAGTTCATTAGGGCACCAAAGATGTCTTCCACACTGGAGGCCTTGAGAGAGGCACGCGATGTCAGTGGCACCAACGAGGTGTATTGGGAAGACAACCTCTTGCACTCAGAGCCAAGGGAACCCAAACCTGGTGCCACCACGAGATTGGTGGTCCCTCTGCAGTACAGAGTGTTTTTGTTAACCCTTGCACATGATATTCCCCTAGCAGGTCACCTGGGGCAAAGCAAAACTTGGGACAGACTTGTCCCTCATTTTCCTGGCCCCATATGTCAGAAGACACAAAGGTGTTTTGTTGCTCCTGTGTCACCAGTAAAGCTACTTCCAGTGTTTGGGGTACCCTTTGAAAGAGCTGGGCTGGATATTGTTGGCCCCTTGGACTCTCACACAGCCTCTGGGAAGAGATTCATTCTGGTGGTGGTGGACTATGCCACCTGGTACCCAGAAGCTATGCCTCTTAGGACCACTACAGCTCCTACAGTTGCCAAAGCCTTCTTGGAATCTTTTCAAGAGTGGGTTTTCCTAAAGAGGTGGTATCGGACAGAGAAGCAAATTTAATGTCTGCATACCTGAAAGCAGTATGGAAGGAGTGTGGTGTTACTTATAAGTTTAAGAACACCACATATATAAGAGAAACAAAAAAGCATCAGTTATCATCTGATGTCTTGAGGCTGTCCGAAATTTGGTATATCAAGGCCAATCAATCTCTACACACAGTCTCCATTTGAATTTAGGCCTGTTCCAAAAGGTCCAGCAATCCAATTAGCGTTGACGCGTTTTGGTGGTCTAATCAAAATTCTTTCACCACCTTCTTCAGGACAGAAAATTATGTTCTCAATATCTGTAGTTCAAGTCTATACACAAATAAAGATAAAACATATGTATAAATCTCATACCCCAATAAAACCACTCAAATATAATATAAATCAACCTTCATTAAACATCGCAACCCATATCCCTCAGATTTATACCGAAGCCAAACAAAACAAAATTTCCCAGTTCTTTTATGTTAGACTCTCACAAAGGTGTTCACTCCAACTTATTCACCAATTATGTAAAACTCAATTATCTTCAAACCTACACACTCACCTGCATCCAACATGTATCATACATGACACTGGTCACAAATCATCACACGTTCATCATCCTGTTCCAATTCTGTATGTTGTTCCAATATATTCCGAAAGGTATAGAAAACTCTATAAGGATGGAAACGCCTACTCATGAATCTCTGTTAGGGTTCCTTCCCCAAACCATATAAATTCTCTCATCATATCAAACATCTTGCAGAGTGCTATCCCATGTGCAGGCATCTACCACATGCTGCTTCCCATGTCTTTCACCCAATAGTCATATATATAGAAAGCACTGCGCCGTAAGTGTATGTGTTTCACCCAAAAGTCAAATATATAGAGAGAAAGCTCCTGCCACCACCGGACACTCCTCCTAGTTCTGGACTTGGTCCCCTTCTTTTTCAGGTCATCCTCTTCAGGAATCCACCACTGGTTTCTTGCAGTCTTGTCTGGGTGTTGCATTATCCTTATTTTCAGTCCTTTGGGTGGTTTGGGGAAAATCATGTAACTTACTCCTTTCTTCCTTGTCGCGGGGGGGCACTGTGGTACTTACCTTTGGGGTTTCCTAGTTCCTCCAGCTCCCCTCTACAGATTCCACTTACCTTGGTGGGTGTCCTGCATTTGCATTCCATTTTTTTAGTATATGGTTTGGGCTCCCCCCTAGGGTCACTGTTGTCTATTGCAATTGCACTGTTTACTATTGCTATTTATGCCTATTTCTTATTACTAGTGTACATATTTAGTTTGTTTACTTTCCTCCTGTTGGGGTATTGCCTATCTAGTATTTTTGGTAATTATGTCACTAAAATAAAGTACCTTTATTTTTGTAACACTGAGTGTTTTCTTTCATGTGTTTGAGTGCTGGGTGACTACAGTGGTATTGCACGAGCTTTGCATGTCTCCTAGATAAGCCTTGGCTGCTCATCCACAGCTACCTCTAGAGAGCCTGGCTTCTAGACACTGCCTACAGTTCACTAATAAGGTAACCAAAATGTGTTCCTTCTGTTCCCATTTTACAATGAGTTCTGTGCTTAAAACATGCTTTATAGGAACAAGTTCTTTATAATCTACTCTTGATTGTATTGTCAGAAACTAGCCAGATTCTGCACTAATGAAAACAATACAAGTGGCCACATTGAAATTAAAAGCCTGAGGTAAAGAACCAGGTTTTTAATAGGTGACTGAAACAGGCTTCAGATAGGACCTGCCTCATTTTTTGAGGCCGGGAGATCCAGATCTTAAGAGCATAGTAATTAAAGGAACTGCCTCCAAGTCCAACGTTTTTTAATTTAGGGACCAAGCTAGTCTAGTGTCAGGTGATCTTAAGTTGCTAGCTGGGATGTATGGTTTGACCAGAGACTAAAGGTAATGCAGGCCAGTATTAGGTAATGCATTACAAAAATAGAGAGTTTTAAAAGCAAATCTTTGCTTAATAGAGAGCCAGTGCAACTTGTTCAGATCAGTTCTATGGAGGCATGTTTGGGAAGTTTCAGTAACAGATGTGCTGCAGAGTTGTGAATGCTTTGAAGTCTACTGAGTCGCGGTCTGGGAGAGGCCAAGATAAATGGCACTGCAGTAGTCAACCCTAGAAGTGACTAAAGCTTTGACAACAGCTTCCTGAGCTGACCTCATTAGAAATCATAAGATCTTCTTAAGGATTTTTAACATCCTGAAGCATTTTCTGACTAATGAATTAACTTGGTTGTCAAATGACAACTTGTGGCCAATCCAGATATCAAGATTTTTTAATTTTTGTTTTGCTGATGGTAGAGGACCTAGACTGGTGGGCCACCATGCAGTGGGCCACTTGTCAGGCTGGTTACACAGAATCAGAATCCCAGTCTTATCACCATTTAGCTTTAGGCAGTTGTAGTCCATCCAGCTACTTCCGAGAGGCACAGATCCAGTTGAGAAGTGATATTATTGCTTTTTTGGGGAAGAGTAATGATCAACTGTGTATTGTCTGCAGACAAAATGATGGTGAAGCTAAAGAGTTCAATAACATCTGCCGGGGGGTGGATGCAGATATTAAAAAGAGTTGGACTCAGGGATCATCTCTGAGGCACTCTTTCCGCAGTGGTAACGTCTTCGAGTGACATCGTTTTTGAGAGACCTGAAACGTTTGGTCTTGTAAGAAAGAGGCAAACCATAGCAAGCCCTTTTTGCCAATACTGCTTTCCCACAGTCTTTCTAACAAGATGTTATGAGATACCATATCGAAAGCAGCATTGAGATCAAGCATTAAGATCACCTCTGAATCACTTGAGTCCAAGATGCAGCACACCGATTCAGTGCCATGAAACAAACCAGAACCAGTCTGAATTCTATGGAACTGATCATTGCTTTCAAGAAAGTTGGAAGGCTGTTTGTTCACATTTGTCAGTGATCTTAGAGAAAAAAGGTAAGAGGAAAATGGTCTATAATTCTCTCGTTTCGAGGGATCACACAGGGGTTTCTTCAACAATGGAACTACCATTGCGTGTTCCCAACTTTGAGGAAGACAGTCTGAAGCTATAGAGCAATTCAGTAGGTCACACAACACAGGACAGACCACCGTAGAACCATGCTCTAAAATAGAAGGAGGTACTGGATCGAAGGCGGAACCAGATTTCACAGAAGAGCATAGTGATGTCACATCAGATCATTCAGTGGCATCGGATTGCAGGAGCCTGGACCTATCCTCAGATGTATTAAACCAAACACTCACACATGGAGAGTCTCTGGCTTCCAAGGGGAATGAAGCATAGATGTTATCCACCTTCTGAGGGAAAAAGGAGACTAAATCGTTGCAT
This sequence comes from Pleurodeles waltl, assembly GCF_031143425.1. Classification (NCBI taxonomy): domain Eukaryota; kingdom Metazoa; phylum Chordata; class Amphibia; order Caudata; family Salamandridae; genus Pleurodeles; species Pleurodeles waltl. The sequence continues at coordinate 924,225,242 of NC_090439.1, read as the reverse complement.
CTCTCAACCAAAGGCCAGATGGAGGAGGAGACTGACTAGAGTGAGGTTAATGATTTGACCATAGAGAAGATTTCTCTAAAGGCGTTAGTGGCTGATTGAATTTTAATTGCATACAAATCTTGATAAGATTGTTTAATAGAATGATGGTAATCCTTTAAGACTGCTAAATCTGCTTTGCACAGTGGATCAAACAATTTGCACCAAAAGCGTTCACGCCATTTGCATTTCTTATTCATTACAAGAAAGCCTTTATGGGACTCACAGGCTGACACCCTTTGCCTGTGATAGGCCTGCTTTGTGAGGGGGGGCAGTCTGATCTGTGCCTCCCTAATCTATTTGTTAGGTTCTTTATTGGCATTATCTATCCTCCTGTCTAGGATGGGGGTGACTGTTTTTCTAGGACTTGTTAAAACTTAACAGGGGTACATTTAGCCCACTGATGCAACCATTCTGCTCTGAACTTGATAAAGATGGGAACAGCGAAGTACTCGGACCAACTCAAAGGAAGTGGAGCCATGATCTTAAGATTGTTAAGATTAGAAAATACAGGACCAAGAATGTATCCAGACCTATGTGTGGGATGTGAACTAATTGAATGAGTTGTAGGCTCTCCATTTCCCCTAGTAAGGTTTTTACCACTGGGCAGCTGGTGTTATCAAAATGTTGATTAAAGTCACCTACTACTAGGAAGTTGGAATGATGAAATATTGGAGGAAATACAGAACCTCTAGAGAGGTGATACAGTTAGACAGTGGACAATAAATCAAAGCCCCTGGCAGTGTGAAATGTTTTGTAAGTGCCAGAGAAAAGAAGGATGCTTAGCAACCACCAATCACTAGCTCAAAAAAGAGCAATGTAGCCCTCGCCTAAAAATCACTACGTTCCCTTCTCCTCTATGGGTGACCTGTCCAGTCTGACAGTAGCATAAATAGCATAGCCTTGAGGGATGGCTTGCAGAATATCAGGGGCAGAGTCATCTTTCAGCCATGTTTCTTTTAAGAAGAGGGCAATAGACGAGTGCTCTTCAGGGATGTTGTAAGCATCAATGTTATGCGTTATCAATGACCTGCTGTTAAGTGAAAAAAGGCCAGTTATATACGATTGTTGTGACTGACTTTCCTCACCTGAGGATGGTGGGGCAGAAACCACAAAATTGCAGTGTTTGCAGTATGCCTCTTTCTTACTAGGATTCAGACAGAGTGTCTAGATAAAGCATGTGGGTCAGCTCAACAAGCAAGGAGTTCCTGCCCAGTGTAGGAGATGAGGCCTGATAATAAAAAAAAGGTCATGAGTCCTGCTTCTGGCGCCCTCCATCCACAATGGGCACACACCACGCACCAGCCATGTTACAATAGACCATCTCCTAAAAAAGGTGTGACTCTGGGCGTGGAGATGTGTGCAAAACTGGGGTGGGAGACAGGGGAGGTAGAGCAAACGGAAGACAAATTGTAGTCCAACAACTTCCCTCCCTACTGCACGGCTGCTCTTCCAGATGAGAATGCCTGCAACAAAAACAAAACCGTAAAATAAAAGAGAAAAACAAACACAGTGGCCAGCTTCTTCCAAAATGGCCTCCAAAGTCAGAGTCCGGCACCTCCATGCAGCGCTTACCGCTATAAGGAAAAGAGTCATGCGAACGCTCCTCACGAGAGCACAGTCCCCTCCACTCCAGTCCACTTCTAAGACTGTGAAATATGCTGGCACTCTGTCTTGAGGCTTTCTTGCAACCTCAGAATCCTCTGGCAGGTTATCTCTTAATCTGCAGCTATAAGTAACAGCTAGTGCTTAGCCTTAAACATCTATGTATGATACGTTTCTGCTCTTGTTTGATTCTTTTCTCTTAATGTGCAGTTTCAAAAGCCAGCTCCGGCTTTTATATTATATGTGTACCCAATTCTTTGGTACGCTGTAGTAATTCTGCTTCCAGTTGTGCTACCATGTGGCTCTGCGTACTATGTTTTGTGGCACAACACTGCTTGTACATCAAATTAAACTGGACCACTGTACACAAAATCACAAATACAAAATTGCTGTATCACCAGCACAAAGCCCAACACACATTCACACCGCATCCAAACATCACACACTCCATCCCACTCGAACATGCATACTGCTGTAATGGATTACCAAAACTGTTTGGAATTTGATGTGAAAAAGATTTATTTAGCCAATAAGCTTGACTTCTCTCCCTGCCAGCTCTGAACAACTGACTAAGATCAAACCCAACTTGCTCCCACAACAACAAGCCAGAATTACCACATTCTAAGATTCTATAGGGACGTTTAGTAGGGCCAAGCAACCACCTTAAATATATATGAGTATCTTAATAAATAAACATGTACATACATTACAACGTATCCTCCTCCCTTTATACAGTCCTATATCTTATGCAAAATACTCAAACATAGGGTCCATAGCAATAAGTTTAAAACAGAAATTCACTAAAAGAAATATTTTGTTAAACATTAATGAAAAGGAAACAAACTGAATTGACATGTGAATTTATGTATTATAATCCTTCAAATTCAATGGTGCTCTTCTTTGCCTTTGAGCTTTAATATTCGCAAAATACATATTCACTCTTTCTGCAGCTGCCTCCTCACCATGTTTGTCACCCTCAGGTGGAGAAAGCACATTATCTGTTTCTGGGACAGAAATGTTTTCAGGAGCCTGACTGTCATGAACAAAATAATCCTGAGGAGCCTGACTGTAGTGATCACTATCACCCACTAGCCAATAGCCCTGTTCCAGTCTTTCTTCTCATAATATTCATACACCTCTTTCCCTGAGTCAAACTTTACCACTCTCCTGAGATTCCTTTTCTCACCATGATTTAACACAGCATGCCACCTGTACACTTCTTTGACTTGGTACGGACCTCAAAACTTACTCAAACCCTCAACTACACGTCCAAATCTAATCTTCACCAAATAAACCTGCACAATTCTTGTCTTAGTCTCTATCACACCAGTACCACCTCTCCCATTGCCATCAACTTTGCCATCTAAGATGGCTTCCTTGGCAGCTCTCAAGAGAGCTTTCAATCAAAGTGGTGTCAACTTTGTGTTGGGCTTCCAGCCCCGATCAACCAAAATAGAGTGGTATTTACTGAGTCAATCTCCGTTGTACGGTATGACCACACCAAATCAGCAACAGTTCTCTCCACACTCTGCTTGTTTGCATTCACTAATTGAATTGCTCCTTTGACCACTCTGTTGGCCCTTTGCACAATTCCATTTGCCGGTGTTGGACAGAGCAGTGTGTTAATGTTTCACGCCAGATACCACCAAAAACTTTCATTTCATGGATGTTAACTGTGTACCATTGTCTGTTATTAGACACTCTGTGGAACCTTTATCTTTGAATATATCTCCAAGGACATCTATTGTGGCTGCCGTTATTATTTCTGACATAAACCTGACAACCAACCACCTAGAATGCACATCTAACAACACAAACTCAAGCCTCTGGTCATAGCTAGCTCTGTCAAAAGGGCCAATGAAATCGGCAGACACTGTATGCCAGACTTGTCCTGAATACTTATATTTCCAAAGTCTAACTGACTTCCTACATTGAACCTTTTCTCACCTTATATATATTCTGTACACCTCTCCACAAAATATCCTCATCCATTCCTGGCCACCGAAAGTCTGTCCAGAGACATTTTTTAGTAAAGGTCTGCCCCTAATGACCTTCATGGGCTATACCAAACAATCTTTTCCTTATATCTACAGGTAGAATAATTCTCTCCCCTCGTACTAACACATTGTCACCCACCAAAGATAACTCATCTACCACTGTGCTATAAGTTCTTAATGCCTTAGATAAAGTGCTTTCTCGCCTTTCACCTTTACAGACCAGGCTGACTACGCCACTCAAAACTTAATCTTGCAACATAACTTGACTCCAGTCTTCACTACTCACAGCACCTGAAGACCATCTCACTACATCATCCACACTGGCGACAGCTCCTTCATTCTCACTCCTCCTCACAGCTTCTTCATTGACCTTTTCCATTCTAAAAGCAGGCGTGACAGTCTGCATGTATATTTTTCCATCCTGGTATGTATTCTAAAGTGTAGTTATGCTCTTGTAGTCTAGCAGCCAATCTAGCAAGTCTGACAGAACCCTTCCCAGCCCCTCCTGGGGATAGGATTTTCATATGAGGTTTGTGATCTGTTCGTAGCTTACTTTGACTTTCCCACACATAGGTCCTAAAATACTCCATTCCCCATGTTGCTGCCAACGCCAACTTCTCATTGACAGAATAATGACTTTCAGTAACTGGCAATGACTGTGATGCAAAAGCCACCATTTTTTCAACAGAGCCATGAATTTGGGAAAGGACTGCTCCCATACCACATGCACTCTCATCTACAGTGACTACCAACTTAGATCTGGTGTCAAATGGTGCAAGGATGCCAGCCTCACACACCTCTTCCTTGATGTTTTCAAAACTTTGTTGTTGGGTCACTGCCCATGAGAAGTGTATTCCTTTTCTTAACAGTAACTTAAGAGTCTCACTTTTGATGCAAAGTTTTTTACAAATTGGGAGTAATGTTCAATTAAACCCAAGAAAGATCTTAACTGATCTTGTCCTGTGGTGCAGGTGCCAACTTGTTGGTAGCCAACAGATACTGAACATAACCCAAAATGCGTTCTTGTGAATTGAAATGTGCCTTCCATGGTTATGAACGCCATCAGGGGTTGGACTCCTTGTGTAACTTAATCTTATGATACGCATGGCTTAAGTCCAATTTGGAGATATACCTCCCACCCTTACTCATTGAAATGAGTTTGTTGATACTGGGGAGCGGAAAATTATCTGCCACCACATTTTGGTTTAAACTCCTCTAACCGACACAAAACTTGGGTTTTCCATCAGCTTTGTGTGTGATCACCACCGGAGGGATCCAATTTGATGCTTCTACAGGCTCCTTCACTATACTTGCTAGCATTTGATCTATCAATTTTTTTACGTCTTCTGTAACCATAATGGCCACTCCCCTTACTTTGTGCTGTACTTCGACCACCCCTTGTTTCAACATGATCTTATGGGTGTAACTTTTCAACCTCTGAACAGTCCCATTTTTCTCGAAATACACTCTCCGCATCCCTGAGGATATCCTCCAACAATTTGTCTTCAACAATCCTGACTTGTTTTGGAGTGCGAGAATTTATTACAATGTGTAAGTTGTACTGATGAACTCGCCCCAAAATCGGTGGACCTGATTCCGCTACGTGCACTTTGCTCTGTCCCCCAAAAGCAATTTCAGCCACGATGTACCTTATGGTGTGAATCGTTTCCCCTTGGTATCCTCCTGGATTAATATCTTAATGGTCCTTCCTCTAATCCTTCTCATGATACAAAAGGTACTTTTTGACTTTTTGACAGCTAGGTCCCCAGGGATTTGTGATCATACATGCACTGAGGAATTAATTCAAAATTCGAGGTAAGCCTTTCTCTTGCTTAAAAAAAAATAGATAACACCATCCAGTGTAGGATTTTTTGATGATTTGATCGCAAGCTTAACTTGCGTGATAGGCACAAACTCCAATAAGGTGCGGGCCTGATTGTTGAAGTAATCGCACATTAAACTGAGGCGTGGCACAAGTTCTCTTCATTCGCTTGCTGAGCTGTGTGCGAGGCGCGCGATCCCTTTACTGACTCACTGGACTCTGTGGGAGGAGCGAGTTCTCTTTACTCACTTGCTGAGCTCTGTGCGAGGCGCGATTCCCCTTCACTGGCTCGCTGAACAGTGCGGGAGTTGCAAGTTCTCTTCACTTGCTCGTTGAATTGTGTGTGAGGTGCGAGTTCCTTTCACCAGCTCTTAATAACAGCTGTGTAGAGAATGCCGTCACTGGAACAGTAATAATGAGACATTCGCTGCTACAACAATGTCATTGTTGTAATACTAGATAGATAGAATAGATAGCTATAGAATGTAGAATAGAATGTAGAATTCTGTGTGGGGAGATTGAAGTCAGTTGGGAGAGGAGGCTTTGCTGATCAGACGCTGTCGGTGAGCCTTTATTATTGATGCTTCTTGAAATAAAAGAAACACAAAGAACATCTGCAAGTGTGTACATCTTTGATTACAACAATTTGGCGACGAGTGTTGTTTAGGCTCATCGAATATTCTATATTGTGGATCCGGTGGAGGAAAGTTTTGGCGTTTTTATCTTCAAAGTACTCACCGCTTTTCAAAAAGGTACTGTAGCCGTGGGATTTGGAAATTTCCTCTTTCCTTATTAATTTATCGCCGTTTCAAGCACTCATTAACGAAGTGTACTAGTTTCCTAGCAATGGTTGCTAGTCATGCTGGAGTACTGTTTGTGTAATTGTATTGTGCCCAATCTCCAATGAAAACAAATATAACGCGGTGACATAAACAACAGCCATTTTGGATTGGGCAAATAGAGTGAAACAAGGGCAAATTCCTAATAAAAGTACTCATCAACGGCGGCCATTTTGTATGTCGATTTGGATATACATTGCTTTCAATTGACCAAGGAGTATACAGTAGCCATTTTAAGTTTGCAGGAGAGTTTCAGATTCTTGAAGAACGTTTTGGACACTGTGGAATACATAAAAAAAAATATATATATATATATATATATATATATTAATAAATATTTAAAGGAATAAATAAACTATGGCTCATAATAATTTTATTAACCAACCTGCGTTGTTTTTAAATAATCCTGGCAAACCTGTAATGAAATGGAGAAATTGGCATAGAGCATTTGAAAATTACTTGGTGGCTATTGATGGAATTTTTTTTTATCCAGAACGGAAAAAAGCATTGATGTTTGGCCTATTAGGCAATACAGGTCAAGAAATCTTTGACAATCTACCGGAGTATGAATCGCCTCCTGGACAATTTATTCCATTGAACGAGTATGAGGAAGTAGTTAAACGTATGGAAAAACAATTCACAGAGGAGCCCAATGTAATGGTGGAGAGGCACAGTTTCTTCAAACGGAAGCAAATGGAGAATGAAAGCGTAGAGGAGTTCATCGCTTCTTTGAGAGTCTTAGCTTCTTCATGCGAATTTAATGAGATGACTGATACCTATGTTCAAGATCAATTTGTATTTCAATGTTATTCAAAAAAAATACAAGAAAGGTTGTTGGCATGCAGAAATCCAGCATTACAAGAGGTTGTTGACATAGCCAAAGGAATTGAGAGATCGCTACTGTCCACTAAAGCTTTAACATCTGTAGATGTTTCTAATACAGATGTATATATGGTACAGGATCAAAAAACTAAAGACACTAAAGACAAAGATAGCAAGTACTACGGAAGGAAAAGTATACAATGTTACAGATGTGGGTCAAAATCACATTTGGGTAATAATCCCAAATGTCCAGCATTAGGAAAAAAAATTATTAAATGTAAAAAAGTCGGTCATTTTGCTGTTGTATGTAGAAGTACAAAAGAGGGCAATCAAATTAGAGTTGATAATTTTGATGAAGAAATGTGTGCAAATATTGTCCTAACTGTAGAAGATGATGGTTGTAGGAAAATGATGAACAGATATAAAGCACCACTTGGTTGTGTTAGTATTGGAGGGAAAGAATTGGAGGTCATGGCAGATTCTGGTTCTCCTATTACTATATTAGATAAGGACAAATTTTAGAAAGTTTGGAAAAACTTGAAATTAGAAAAGAGTGATGTAAACCCAAAGGCGTTTGGAGAGTTTGATATTAACATGGTGGGATATTTTTGTGACACTTTGAAATTTAAAAGTCGCAGCATCGATACTAAGATATATGTTGCTGAAAATGGCAGGAACATCGTTGGGTGGCAGGATTTGGGTAGACTGGGAATAATTTTGAAACCAGGATCAACTAATCCAATCATTCTAGGTGATATACCATGTTCAGATGTCAATAGCATTGAGGATACTGATATGTATTTGACTCTTGAAAAGGTGTTGACTGATAATCAGGATGTTTTTGCGAATCATATTGGATGTGTGAAGGGATTTGAACACGAAATTAAGTTGAAAGCAACAGCTACACCTGTCATTCATAAAGTGCGTCCTGTTCCACTGTCTGTTAGAATGGAGTTAAAAGATTTATTAAAGAAATTGTGTGATGAAGGTGTGATTGAACGCACAGATTCTTCTGAGTGGGTGTCGGCTATTGTAGTTACAAAAAAGAAAACTGGTGATATACGGTTATGTGCTGACTTGAGATCCTTGAACAGGAATATTGTAGTAGATTGTCACCCATTGCCCAGGATACAAGAAATTCTAGCAGCTACTAATGGTTCAAGATATTTTTCGTTGATTGACCTTAAGTCAGCATATCATCAAGTCAAATTATGTGAATCATCAAAAGATTATACCACTTTCGTAACACCATTTGGAGCGTACAGATATGTACGCTTACCTTTTGGACTTGCTTCCGCCGCTAGTGTATTTCAAAAGCTGATGGATTTTCTTTTTCAAGATATGGATGGTATTGAGAAATTTCAGGATGATATTTTGGTGCATGCGAAAACATCTTCTGAACACAATGTCATTTTGAATAAAGTGTTAAGTATTTTAAGAGAAAGAGGGATGACAGTGAGTAGATCGAAATGTAAGTTCTTTTGTACAGAAATAGAGTATTTGGGACACACTTTATCGGCTGATGGTATAAAACCAAAGGAGGATTTACTTAAAGCAATTTGTGAAGTTCCCAGACCTAGGGATAAGGAAACTCTAAAATCTTTTCTTGGGTTAAGTGAGTACTATTCTAGGTTAATTATGGATTATGCTGGCATAGTTGAACCTCTTAGAAAACTGCTAAGAAAGAAAGCAAAATTTGAATGGTCACATGAGCAAGAAACTGCATTTATAAATGTAACAAATGCCATATTGAAAGCACCAGCTTTGCAACCTTATGCTACGAAAGGACGCAACAGAATCACTGTTGATGCTAGTGCAACAGGTATAGGAGCTGTGTTTACTCAGATAGTGTCTGGAAAGGAAGTTACAGTAGCTTTTGTTTCTAGAATGCTTCGGAAATCAGAATGTTTTTACAGTACCATCGAAAGAGAGGCATTGGCTTGCGTTTGGGCCGTGGAGAAATTGAAGACCTATCTTTGGGGCAATGAGTTTGAGTTAGTAACTGATCATAAACCATTGGTATACATGATGGATGGGAGGAGTAATACGAAGGCATCTTCTAGGTTGATCAGATTATTATCTAAGTTACAAGAATATAACTTTGTGATAAAACACATTTCTGGTGGTCTGAATAGACGTGCTGATTGTCTATCCAGGTTACCTTTGGAAGATGATGATCACAGAAAATTTTTGGATGATGAATGTATAGTGGCATATATGGATGTTGTAGAACATTGTGATGGTGTGATTTCTGCTGAGGAGTGGTGCAAAGCTTCTGAAAGTGATTCAGTATTACAACAAGTAATGAAATATGTCACTGAAGGGTGGCCTCCGAGCAGAAATGTAGGTAACGTATTAAAGAATTTTTCACAAGTAGCTGAAGAATTGAGTATTGAATGTGGAATTTTAATGAGACATGATTTGTATGTTCCACCACAAGCTTTAAAGAAAAGGTTGATTGAATTGGCCCATAAAGGACATCCTGGCACTAGTCTTACAAAGAAAGCTTTAAGATCATATTATTGGTGGCCTGGGCTTGACAATGATGTTAATATGTATCTAGATAACTGTGTGGAGTGTATTAGAACTGACAAACATTGGAAACTGAGCAAAAAGGAATTACAACCTGTTTTGATACCTGATGCACCATGGGAGAAAATAGCTATAGATATTTCAGGACCATTTACTTTACTTGAATCAGATATGCGTTACTTAATTGTCATCACAGATTATTACTCTAAATGGATTCACTGGGAATTTTTAAGTAATGTTAGTACTGAAACGGTTGTTGAATTTTTGAAAAAAATATTTGCAATTGAAGGTTTACCCAGAATTTTAGTATCTGACAATGGTACACAATTAACTTCACAGAAAATGTGTGAATTTTTGGAATGTCATGGTATTCGACAAGAAAAAAGTCCTCTTTACAATCCTTCATCGAATGGTCAAGTAGAACGCATGAATAGATTTATGAAAGAAGGTATTCAATTAGCATTAGCATCTAAATTAGATGTATATGAATTTTTACGAGAGAAAGTGTATGGGTATAATTGTACTCCGAATTCTACAACTGGATTTTCACCTTTCCTTTTGATGAGAGGTAGGAAGGAGAAAACTTTACTCACTCCTAAATTTGGCAAGGTTGTGAATAATGGTAATATGGTCAAAATTGTGGATGATAATGAACTTCAAGTTAAACAAAAAATTATCGACAAACAAGTAAAAACTAAACATTATTATGATAAAATAAATAGAGTGAGATCTGGAGTATTCAACGTAGGTGATTGGGTTCTTGTAAGAAAACCCTATAAAGTACATAAAGGGGAGTCGGTATACTCTGCTCCAGTGCAAGTTTTGAAAGTATCTAATGGTTCTGTTCTTTTGAAAGATAAGGGTTGGTGGAGTAAAAATGCAGTGATCTTGTTAAAACCACATCAAGAGAGCATTTTGAAAAATGTAGGAAACAGAGTTAATGTTCATTTGGAAAATAGGGATTATTATGATTTTGGAGATTTAACTAGTGATGGAATGGAGGGAAAATCCAATTGCAGAATTGATGGAAACAATAGTAGGAGTAATAGTAGTATTTGTGACAATGAAATGCATAATTTAGAAATGGCACAGAGAGTTACAGAGAATGAATTAACTGATGTAACTGATGTTAATTTGAGAACTAAAAGGAAAAGACAAGTTCCAAATAAGTATTCTGAATTTGAAATGTATTAATGTTTATATGATGTAGTAATTTATTATCATTACTTATCTATTATTATTATGTTTTTTTTTTTTTTTTGGGGGGGGGGGAAAGAGATGTTGTAATACTATATAGATAGAATAGATAGCTATAGAATGTAGAATAGAATGTAGAATTCTGTGTGGGGAGATCGAAGTCAGTTGGGAGAGGAGGCTTTGCTGATCAGACGCTGTCGGTGAGCCTTTATTATTGATGCTTCTTGAAATAAAAGAAACACAAAGAACATCTGCAAGTGTGTACATCTTTGATTACAACAGTCATGACTAAAACGTTTATGATATATGGCACGAGCAGTGCTGGATATTTGTAGTAACTGAAAATGTCACTGCCATCACAAGAAAAAAATTGTTGGGCTTATTTAAAGCTGGGGTGTAACTCGTCTCAAACTGACACTGAGCACACTCTAAGCACTCTCTCTGCTTTCGCTGTTCAAGTCAAACCACTGTGCGCTCCTGATGTCACTCCACTCTGTGCCGTAAGGTAGACTTCTAAGCATATGTGCACGCCACCGCTCTTAATTTGCAGTACTTACCATCTCTCTTAGAAGGATTACACGATTCAGACACGTGTCCGACTGGTCTGTGTATTACCAGCAAACTGATTCAGCCGCCTCTTCATGCAGCACCTCTGACTTTTAAATGCTTGTTGCCTCTTCACTCTACACCTTAGACAGTGCAATGCTTACTGTTTTACTGTCCTTTTCCGCAAGCTCACACGAACCAGGTGCCTTTGTCTGGTCTGCATGTGGACAGCAAACGGCTTCACTGTTGACTCCCCTCCCACTCGCTGCATGCCGTCTGGTCGCATTAATAAAAATTGACCTCCTTGACATCACGCTATGACCTTTTTGTCATCTACAGCTCGAGTTCAGCTGCCTCTTGTCCCCGTCGCTACTTAGTTCACACTTTGACCTTTTTGGGAGCTGGCAGGCAACTCGCCGCCAAAAATATGCTGTAATGGACTACAAAAACCATTTGGAAGTTGATGTGAAAAAGATTTATTTAGCCAATAGGTCGAGCGTGACTTCTCTCCCTACCAGTTCCAAACAAGTGATAAAGATCGAACCCAACGCGCTCCCATAACAAGCCAGAAGTACCACATTCTAAGATTCTAAAATGATGATTAGTAGGACCAAGCAACCACCTTACATATACATGAGTATCTTAAATAAACATGTACATACATTACAACACATACTACCACATGCATTCATAACATCAAAACAACACTTACAATCCATCCTAAACACACCACCACACCAACAGGCACACTATTTTGGCAAAGCACATGATCACTGCTTTACACACCATCACATCAACGTGCACCCAGTGGCGGATCATAGGAGGTCACCCCACCCAACCCCGCCAGCAGCAGAAGCTGTAAACGTTTCAGACTGAAAGGATGATAAATTATGTTTATTATCCTTTCGTTCTGAAAGGGGCGGGCCATGGGGGTGAGTCCCCCTCAGAGCGCATGTGTGTTTGGGCGGCCGTCTTGGGCTGGCCAAACGCACATGAGAAGTAGGCTCTCTCCAGCCCAGCAACACAGTTGCTGGCTCCCAGTCTGCCTGGGAGCGCCCTGGCTGGCCGCTCCTAGCCAATCCTGATGCTGCTCTGAGCAGCGTCAGGATTGGCCGCAGGGCAGGCTAGGAGCCTGTCCCTGCAGTGACTCTGGAAAGGAGAGCGGTGCAGCGCAGGCCGGTGGATCAGGTACGTTTTTTAATTTGTTTTTTAAATATTTTATTGAATCCCCTGCTCCTCCACCCCCCCGCCACACCCTCCACGCCCCTTTTGAACGCTACAAGCCGCGACTGCGTGCACCCTATCCCAAACACACCACTACACCAGTAGAGAATGAATACACCTCACTTTATTTTTTCATTCGATCTCCCCCAACCCACATTAGAACACACAGTTTCGAAAAAACAAACTTTTGTCTGACTTGAGGCCTCTTCTAGAGGCGCAATGTACTGCAATCTGCATGGTGTAAGTGCTAATTGTAGCAAATAACGAAACCTACTGGCTTTGCAGATGTTTGCTTCCTTTTCCTATGAACCAGCATATGTTTTCATAAAACGTTTCTGCTTTTTATATACCTAACGTATTTGAATTAAAAAAGCAGTGAATAAGACTCATTTTCTTACTGTCGAAAATCACTCCGTTTTTCTAATGACTTTCAAGAGGTTTTTTTGCCTTCATCTAAAAGAATTATTCAGCTGCAAAGAAATAATGCATTACTTTTAGGACCTTATGTAAATTGTTTGTAAAGATAGAAAGAACGTTTAATGTTCCTGGCTTATAAGTTTATTTCAAAGCTGTGGGGTAGGAAAAACCTGAATTCTTATTTGGTTTTCTTCACTGTGCGTTTTTCAGTGGTTAATTGACTGTATTCCATTTGATATTTTCTATGGAGCCTCTCTTTTCAATGGAAAAAACGCTGTCCCTAAAGTAGCCAGTCAAAGCAAGATTGAGCTAGTTTTGGTTACACCCTTTGTTAGCTCCATGTCTCCCACTTGGTTCTCACATAAGTGTTTTTGCAGGATGTTTGAAAGATTTGTAGGGTAATTTATTAATTAGGTACCCTTGCAAAGCAATGTCTCCACCGTGCCGAGTTAAAGTCAACTAAAAGTGACATTGTTGCAGATCTTTCTGATAGCAGCTCGTCTGGCCCATAGGGTGCAGGGTGGTTCAAGAGCAGATCCCTAATCAAACACTGCTTTTTGATTGTTTCTGTAGTCACTTTTATATTGGAATTTAATTAGACTTAATTTGGGTGCTGTGGTATTCCTGCATGATCTACCGCTATGCCCAATAACAGGTGGCCCTTTGTTTCCACATCTGGATATCCCAGATGTTGGAACACTGTGCTGATTTTACTAGTTGGAAAAATCAAATGAGGCTCGGGCTGCAAGCACTGTCTGTGTTCTATGTCAGGACCGGAGGCTTCGGATTATGCTTTTCATGCCAATACTACAAAACATTATAGCTACCAACTTTAACAGCAGCCACCTTTAACGTTTTTAACATTAAAGTGAACAAAACTACATATTCCATGAACAGTGTATGACATCACACTCATCCTCCAAAGTTATGCCAACGTAGCCTATATAACCTCCTGCCACCATGTTTCTTCCTCTTTCTTTGCTGCCCTGCAGCCTTGGAATAAGTGTAACCTCTTTTATGTCTAATTGTATCTTTGAGATCCCTGGCTCAACTGGTGGAACTTTTAGCATCCTTCATCTAAGCATTATTTCCTTGTCCTCGACAGTATTCAGTACTTCAATGCCTTAAGATTCTGCATCTCCAGAGAGGGTTGTCATGTGCGGAATAGATCTCTCTTCAGAAGCCAGGACAGAGATCTCTTGGTGGTTAGCCCACATGTAAACCTGGAATGGCCAGGCTATTTTTGGTTGCACCCTGGATCTAGTGATCGAATCGGATGCCACCCGTTGATGCTGGGGGAGAACAATGTGGTCAGATTTCAACGGGGCTGTTGGTCCCCCTAGGAACTTCAGTTAAACATAAATTACTTGGAGCTTCTGGTGGGGTTGTTCACGATCCGGACCTTGTCCCCTCTCAAGGCTCAGTGTTGTATCCTGCTATGAATGGACAATATTTCCACAGTGAGATACATCAACAAACTGGAGGGCACCAAGTTGCACACGTGAGTGGAGATTGCCAAAGACGTTTGGCACCTTTGCCTTCGCAACAAGATCTCAGTGATGGCGGAATATCTTCCAGGCAAAATGAATGTGCTCGCAGACTGGCACTCTCGTTTTCTGAAAGATTTCAGTGGGGTCTTTGTGTAATAGAACTCATCGCATCGCATCTCATCTGAATGCTCAACTTCCAAAATTTTTCGGCTGGAGACGGGACTCTCTAGCGAGGAATTCAGATGCTTTCCTTGAGAATTAATTCAGGGACCTTCATTATGCTTTTCCCCCCTTTCTCATGATTCCTCTGGTCATTGCTCAGGCAGGTTCGACACCAGTTGGCCAAGTTAATCTTGGGGACTCCTTTTTGGAAAGCTCAGCCTTGGTCCCCTTTGTTGGTGGAAATGTCTTGTCAGAATCCGATTCAGATTCCAGTATTCCGGGACCTTCTTGTAGACCCATTAGGCCATCCTCATCCTCTACTTTTATCAAATCAACTGGTATTGATGTCTTGGAGGTTTTCTGGAGACAGTGATGAATGCTGGGCCTTTCGAAGCAATCTTCTTTCTACCTTAAACAATCATGGGCCCCTGACACGCACAAACGTTATGCCTCAGCCTGATGATGAAGGGTTTGTTGGTACGATGAAAAGTGTGTGGATCCCTTGGATGCTGACTTATCTATCATAATTAACTGCCTCTCTTTAGCAGACCAGGGCCCTGCTTACAGATCTATTAACAATTTTAGATCGGCTATCTTAGCCGGTCATCGCCCAATACATGATAAACTGGTAGGTGTATATACTTTAGTCCGTAAATTGTTTAGGGGCATCAGATTGCTTCAATCTCCAGAAACCAAATAGTCTGTTTTATGGGATGTAAATGTGGTGCTTCGGTTCATTTGGTCATGGCCTGATAACAAGGATCTTTACAGGAAACAACTGTCTGCAAAACCTACTGTTCTTTGCCTCATCTCTTGTATACCAGTCTCTGAGGAAGTGGGCAGTCGATCTAACGGGTAGAGTATTTTCTGCTTCAGGAGTGTTTATTTTGTATTTCTAAACTCATTCACATTTTGTTAGCTATCCTGCCTTTGCAGATAATCACAAACTGTGTGTAGTAAAATATTTGAAAACATACGTGGAATGCAGTCGAGAATTTTGACAAAACCCGGGGGCCAATTAATAATTTCCTTACAGAAACCTTTTAGGCAAGTCACCTTTGCCACTTTGGCAAGGTGGGTTAAATGGTTGTTGGCTGAAGCTGGCATTGACGACACTTGTTTTGGCGTGAACTCTTTACAAGGAGCTGTGGCATCTAAATCTTTTGCCTTAGGTTCCTGTCTGGAGGACATCGTGTCAGCTGCCGATTTGTCCTCCTATTCTGCTTTTAAGATGTTCAATCACAAACCAATTGTGGATCTGGCATCTGTAGCAGTGAGACCGCTTTGAACAAGAATGATCCGAAGTCTTCGGTCCTGACATGGAATAAAAATCTTTTCTAGCTATTGTGACAAAGGATGTTCAATTCTATCAAGGACACAGAGGCAAGGATTAGCTCTATATATGACCTCTGCTGCAGTCATTGTGTTATTTATGAAAATACAACCCACCCTTGTTAGTTGAAGAAGATATGTAATGTTGGACATTATCATGAAAACTTTTCCTTGTTCCTAGGTACAGATGGTAAACAGAACTGATTCGTGGTTCTCTGAAAGCTTTTTGAATGGAGGTGATTTTGCAGTGAGTTGTCATCGCTCTGGTACGATCTAGTTTTGCCTTCTGGGTGGTTGCCAGTTGCTGTTGTCATGAGGTTATTTTAGCGTTTGTGTAGGCACATTTATTTTAGCTTGGGTCTGAGGCCTGTGCCCTATCATCTAGTCACATGTCATTTTATTTCTTTTTTTTTTTTTTTTAGCAAGGCTTCAACTTAGTGGTGATGTTTTGTTATTTTTATCAGTTGCCCTTCCATGCAGAATTTCTTCATTTCTTTGCACTAAATTTTCATCCTGTGCTCACTCTGAGGATGCACATAATAGTTTACCGGGTATTGCAAGTCCAGAGAGTATAATGTCTTCCCAACACAGAAAAATGTGTGTTGTCACACCAGGGCAGTTCTCAGAACTACAAGGTGTTTTATTCTAAAACATGCTGCCCCACCACCTTAGAGGGGACATTCCAGCTTGCCTGTCATCTTGTGCTGCACGTCGTCGAAGTTTTTGCTGCCTCTTAGTCTATGTGGGAGGGCTCCCAGTAGACTTGCTGACCTCTCCTTTACCTCAGAACACAGTTATGGTGATTGGGCTTCCTTCCTGGGACTAGATGTGCGGATTAGGGCCACCACTGCTATTTGCTCTCATGTAGAATCTTAGTAGGCAGGGATATTAGATACACTATTGTGACAATAGGATGGGACTCTTTCTGTGTTTCACTTTCACGGTCACTGCTGTAATAGTGTTGTTTTTCATTAGCCTCGTAGTCGCAATTCATGCCTTTTTCACATAAAATTTAGTTGCTTCAATAAAACCTCTCAAACCAAAATCCTGCTTCTGTTTGTTTTGCCTGTATGAGACTTGTAAACTGAGAGAAAGGGGTACGATCTGTAATACCACAACTTCCCTGCGGAGTCTTAGAGTGTCTGTCATAGGCTGCCACAAATCGCTTTTACCTCTAGTACTGGTGATGTGCTGCTAGCTAGCCGGAAGGGTTAGGCAGACAGCTGTCACAGGGTGTGGGATCAGACTCAGTGCCCCATGCTCAGTGGTGCTTCCACCCAAAATCCAGCAGTCTAATTATTACAATGGGAGTCCTACGACAGTGTGTGGTTTCGGTTTCAGACTGTTGGATGGACATTCAAACTTAATGATGAAAAATCGCAAAGAAAAGAGGAAGAAACATGATGGTAACAGGTTATATAGGCTGCATACGATTGAAGTATGAGTGTAATGTCATACACTGTTCTTGGCATATGTAGTTTTGTTCACCTTAATGTTAAAAAAGGTTTTAATTGGCTGCTGTACTTTTGCAGTAAAGAAATGCGAAGCATAAGCCTCACCTATGTGTCATTAAAAAATTGAAAATTCTTTGTTGCAATAGCTAGAAAGTTTTTTACTGTACCCGATCCCCCTCACACCCCTCCCACACAACCCACAGCCTTTACTGTTCCATTGTAACTATTTCACAGGCACATGGCTTATCCTTATGAAAATATCAACAAATCTGAGTTAATGATGGAGGAGTGACACTGGGTGAACCCATTATCTGGCTCTCAGACCTATTTTATACCTCTCTTTCTACCCCTCAGCCTGTTTTAGGGTTGCCATCTGGCAGCTGTTTGCCAGTCTGATGTGTATTTTCAAGTCTAGGCCAGTAAAAAAAATATAGTGAAAAGCACTAAAATCTGGTATGTTTCCCTTTCCTAAGCATAAACCTAAAACAGCAAGCACCTGAATAAATAAGTTCAAAAGCATTTGATTTATCTAAATCTTTAACAATGATTATCAAATGGATAATTACCATATTATGCGAGAATCTTGACAATTTTACACAGATTCTTGCTCTTGGCTGTTCCAGAACAGCAAAACTTCAACAAATGGACAGTTTTTTTTAAACGTTTTATTTTTAACGTTTTTTTTTTAAGGAAGGTGTTACTACTTTTTGTTTTCTAAGTTATTGTGTGTGCATGTGTATGCTAATGGGATTTTGGCCATTTTTGTTTAAATACCTTAAATATCTTTTGATAGACCAAAAGATATTAAGGAACCTATTTTTCTTAGCTGCAAATTGGCATATGTTTCATCATTCATGCGCATGTGGGGGAGGGGTAACAAAAAAAAAATACTAATAAAAAAAAATTAAAAATGTACCTTCCTCGCCGCCTCCACTGTGCCGCTCCTCACAGCAGGCACAGGATCCCAGCCTGGCCTTCGGCCAATCCTAACACTGCTTGCATGCTGCTAGAAGCATGAAAGCAGTGTTAGGATTGACCGGAGTGCCCTGGCTTGGCGCTCCGAGGCAGAGTGGGAGCCTCTGCGCGCTGTCTCCAACCCAGCAACACAGTACCGGGTTGGAGAGAGCCAAGTGCGCATTTGTGTTTGGCTGGCCAAACATGCATACGCACACTCCCCCTCCATCCATGTCACGCCCCATGGCCCCACTTCTTTTACAATAAAACGATAATAAACACAGTTTATTATCGTTTTATTGTAAAAGGTTTGGAGCTGCTGCTGTTTGGGGGGGGGGGGGTGACACTACTCCGCTATTGTATAATACGGACGAGGCTCTGAGTAAGCACATAAACATAAGATTGAAGTTGTCTTTATTTTTTATTTGCATCCGCTAGTGACCACTCTTTGAGAAAGCTTCTCACTTTGTTTTGTGCAGTCTTTAATTGTAACATGCTGCTGCAGCTTTTGACCCTGTGATTCTGACACTGTCTAACTAGTTCTGCTGGCTAGGGTCTACAGCTGCAGTAGAAGGTAGCTGTAAAACATCTCATAAATTCATGTGGGATATATGAGACAAATGTGTAGAGAACTTTAGAAAGCGAACTGAGTGTGCTTATTTATTGATGCACACTCTTTCACGAACCACATTGCACACTGTCTCTTCAGTTTATACAAAGTCCAACAGGGTGATAAGAATGGATTGTTTTTTAAATTTTACATTTATTTGTTCTTCTAATAAAATGGCTTGTGTGGAAAGGAGTCCAATTTGTATGATCTATTCAGAATAACTGAGACCGATTCAAGGAGGGACTGTTCCTGATTTCCCTCCAAAAACCTGTTAAAAATAGTGCTGTTAGAAATGGGTGGTTCCCATGGCGTTAACAGGCTCTGCAATGTTAGTGATATTTTCCAGTTTACATTTCATATATTTTACTTCATCTTGCATTCCTTAGCTGTACGTGCTTTTCCAGATGTGTTTCTGTGCATTTCAATGTAACATACAGCTATAGTGCATACTGTGCACTGAGTTCCTTCTAGGTGTCTGGATGTCCTTGTCAATAGATGTTCATAAATAGGCACACTTGAGATATCTGTATGTTGAGGTTGAATACTGTGTGAGTTTCTCATAGAGCCTGTTAGTATTTGTGTTGTTCACACTACATAATCCAATCCCCCCAGTCCTTTGCATCTCTCTAGAGTGCAGGGAGCAATGGTTAGATAATTGTCAATCATAATTTCCATATTATGTGAGAGACTAACAGACTGAAATATTGCAGAAGAAAGGGATTTCAAGGGAAGAACAGGAGTAAACGAGACACGCTGAAAATAAATACCCCTTCCACAGACATCAGTAATGTTTAAATCAGTCTAATATTTATCAGAATTGAAGTTTTTCATTCAAATTATTTACTCCAAAGTCAGTCGCTGCTGCTAACGAGCACTAGCAATAGTTCTGGCTTGCTCTGTGTAAGTTGTGTGGTGTCTGGATGCAGTAACAGAAAACTCAGTGGCACCCAAATACTGGCCAGGTGGCACACTGTCTGAAACACAGGGTTTACTTTACATGTTTTAACTCACGCCCTCAATTACAGAGGCCATCCATCTTGGAGAGGACTCCTATGTATGCTTCTGTGGTAATACCCCTTTTACCTCCACCGTCCCTCACACATTTTATTTCATCCCACCTAAAGCACTGTTGTTTATGTTGCCTGCCTGTCTCTAAACTAAACATATCTCACAGAAATCTTAACCCCTTCCTCGCCATGGACGTAAAAGTTACGTCCTTGGTTGCAGGGCTCAGGTGTCAAGGACGTAACCGTTACGTCCTGGGACTGGCTCATGGGGGAGCGCTAGGCAGGGGTCGCTCCCCTGGGGGCATATTTATTGTAGGCCACTTCTGCCCCCCTTGGGGGCAGATTGCCCTATTTTAATTAGAAACCATTAGGCAGAAGGGATTTTTTAAATTATTTTTAAATGTTTTTTTTTTTTTACAGATGGGGAGTGACCCCTAAGGCAAGGGTCACTCCCCTAGAGGGCAATTTTATTTTAGCCCATTTCTGCCCACCTTGGGGAAGATCAGCCTAATTCTATTAGGCCATTCTGCCCCCAGGGGGGCTGAAACTACTTAGGCACCAGGGATTTTGTGTGCGTTTTGTTTGGGGGGCAGCACTTTGGGCAAAGGTTGCTCCCCATGGGGCCACATTACTGTTGGCCCATTCAATCCCCCTTGGGGGCAGATCGGCCTATTTTTGTAAGGTCCATCTGCCCCCAAGGGGCAGAAAGCCCACCAGACACTAGGGAAGATTTTTTATTTTTTTTTAAATTGTTTGGGGGTTGGCCATACCCCCACCCAAAATAAATGGGGACAAAGTTGTTCTGCCCACCGGTGGGCAGATGGGGCAATTATCCCCGATCAACTTCCAGGGGAGACAGAAAGCCTACTAGATGCGAGGTAATAAAAAAAAAAAAAAAAAATAGTGGGTTGGTGGCTACCAACCACTATGGTCATGGTTATGCCCCCACCCCAACTGAAGGGGGTAACAGTCTTTCAGCTGTACCCCTCCCCCCCCCCACACACTAAAAGATCTTATCTCAACGGCAAGCAAGAGGACGTTTGATTATTTTGGGTTTTGGTTTTACATTTGGGCCATGAGAGCTTGTCTAACTCTCAAAATCTTCCCACTTGGAATGGTGAGGGCTGCACTTTTTGGACTTTGGGGACGCTGCCATGTAGAAAAATCTGCGAGACCCTAGACACATCTGAAAACTAAACATCTGGGTGAGTCCAGGGTGGTGTGCTTCACATGTACCCCACAACATTTTCATACCCACAATGCCCTGCAAACCTCCAACTTTGCTTGAAATCACAAATTTTCCCACGTTTTTGTGATGGAACCTTTTGGAATCTGCAGGAATCCACAGAATTCCTACCACTGAGCATTGACGCATCTATACCGATAAACATTCTGCCCCACTTGTCAGCCTAAAAACGTTGTTTTTCAAACTGCCAATTTGGACCTGCTTTGGTTCCTCTCAATTTCGACATGTTTTTGGCTCTTCCCTGTCACAGGCATTTGGCCCACCTACACAAGTGAGGTATCATTTTTATTGGGAAACTGAGGGGAACGTGGGGTGGTAGGAAATTTGTGCTGGTGCGGAGATCCCACACAGAAATGTGGGAAAACTGTGATTTATTTGAGCTAAATTTGATGTTTGCTGAGGATTCTGGGTAAGAAAACACTGGGGAATCTACGCAAGTCACACCTCCCTGGACTCCCTTTGTTGTCTAGTTTTCAGAAATGTTTGGGTTTGGTAGGTTTCCCTATATGGCTGCTGAGCCCAGGACCAAAAACATAGGTGCCCCCGCGCAAAAACAGGTAGTGTTGTATTTGATCATTTTGATATGTCCACATAGTGTTTTGGGGCATTTCCTTTCATGGGCACTAAGCCTACCCACACAAGTGAGGTACCATTTTTATCGGGAGACTTGGGGGAATGCTGAGTAGAAGTAAATGTGTGGCTCCTCTTAGATTCCAGAACTTTCTATCACCGAAATGTGAGGAAAAAGTGTTTTCATTGCCAAATGTTGAGGTTTGCAAAGGATTCTGGGTAACAGAACCTGGTGAGAGCCCGACAATTCACCCCATTTTGAATTCCCCTAGGTGTCTAGTTTTGAAAAATGTATAGGTTTGCTAGGTTTTCTTAGGTGCTGGCTGAGTTAGAGACCAAAATCTACAGCTAGGCACTTTCCAAAAAACACATCAGTTGTCAGTGTAAAAATGTGATGTGTCCATGTTGCGTTTCCTGTCGCGGGCACTAGACCTACCCACACAAATGAGATACCATTTTTATCGGGAGACTTGGGGATAACACAGAATAGCAGAACAAGTATTATTGCCCCTTGTCTTTCTCTCCATTTTTTCGTTCCAGATGTAAGACAGTGTGTAAAAAAGAAGTCTATTTGAGAAGTGCACTGTAAGTCACATGCTAATATGGGGACCCCGGAATTCAGAGATGTGCAAATAACCACTGCTTCTTAACACCTTACCTTGTGCCCGTTTTGGAAATACAAAGGTTTCCTTGATACCTATTTTTCACCCTTTATATTTCAGCAAATCAATTGCTGTATAGCTGGTATACAATGAAAACCCATTGCAAGGTGCAGCTCATTTATTGGCTCTGGGTACCTAGGGTTCTTGATGAACTCACAAGCCCTATATATCCCCTCAACCATGTGCGGAGGAGCCGCACCTAACTGTTGTCTTTAATATTATTGGAATCCTGATCGACCAGATATTGGAATCCAGAGCAATTTGAAACTCCCACTCTTCATAAGTGGTAAAAAGCCAATTTATAGATAAATATTATTAAATACAGTATTTCAGTTTATTTTTAATAAACGCATCACTTTGGAAAGACAGCCTCGAATATTTTTTCTGTTTTGTAAGTGACGAAAGTATTTTTCAGAAAGAATGATCTTAAATGTGTATTGCAAGGGTTGATGTTTTGAAACCTTGTTTGCATAATTGTATACCAGTTTTACAAGACGCAGCATATAATTTCTACATCGTCACAAAGTCTGCAGAGTCTAACGGATATGAATAATGTTTAAAATATCACATAAATATTGATGTAGACTGCTCTGATTTAGTTAACTCGGTGTCAACCTTAAAAATTGCGGTAATTTTAAAAACTCTTCTTTATCATAGATGAAAAATATGAAATCTCAAATCGGCGAATTCTCCATGGAAAATCAGTACCACATTATGCAGCTATCGAATCGGTTGGTAATGGGTTGATGATTGCTTCCTACAAGCCCTTCAGTTTCCTAGCTGATGAAGGGAGCCATATTGATGAGGCTGAGGAAGAAAAAATGGAAGCAGATGAGAATAAAGGTAGGACTACTGCAAATGTTGCCTGCTTTTGTGAATCTTGTTGTGAGTTAAATATTATTAAATGTGGCATGTTATCTAACCTACATACCTGTGTTTGCAAGTTTTTGAAAGAAGGACCATATCTATTTCAGACTGTAGGTATAAGCAAAACCTTTTCAGTTAAAATCAAAATTAGTAGCCAGCACAACTTGTAAATTTACCTTGACCTGTAGCTAGCAAGCAAAAGAGTTTAAAGCTTTATTTTTAATTTGCCCTGAACATTCCCAAAGTGGTGAAGAATAATTTATATTTTTTCTTAAGTATGTTTATGCACTGGCCTACTTCTGTAACTCAGTGATGCCTGCCCATAGACTAAACTGTATAGATGTGGTTTTATATGATGACCTGGCATCTTGAAATTCTCCACAGACCATTACTTTCTGTAAGAACTCTTAGATTTATCAATAATTAACAGACCTGCTCTGTTGTAAATGTATTTTGAATTTGAGCTAGATGGGTAATTAATCGTGCTTTTACAATAAGTGTCCCTTCTGTGGCCTCCCTTCTTTATCCAGATTTGTGATCACAATAAAACATGTCTGTACAGCAGCATGGGAAATTCTGGTATGCCTACATATGTTGCCAGTTGAGCCCTTGGAAAACACCCAAATTCAGAATTAGAATAACTGTACAGTTTTCTGTAAAGGCTTAACTGGCAAGGTTAACCCTTCTTTGTTGGTGCAGTGAATGTAAAGGTTTAAAGTGTCCCAGCTTCCTTTACATTTGATGTTGTTCGGAAGGTAGAAAGAAGTGGTGGAGGACCCAGGGAGGTCTCCACCACTTCCTCTACCTCCCGGAAGGTCTTTATTGAATGAGTTATAAGTGGGCTGTGGGTTTTTCCTTTCAACCTACCCACTTGCTTTAATTTTCTTATACTCTCTATTCTCTCTGTCCTTGCCTATATCTTTTGCTCAACTCCTTCAGATGTCATAACCTTCCAGCTATTTTCCTATAGTGACTGGGTTATACATTTACCCGACTACCATCTGAACATCCCACCTCTCACCACCATCATTATGCTTGTCTTAAACTCTTATCGAGACGAGCCTAGCTTTGAATATAGGCACAAACATGAGAAGTGTACAATCCACCCCCCCAACACCCCTATACACTTTAAAACACCGGAAACTATTCATCACATTAGTTGACTTACTAACACAGGCGTGATGCGCTGGCTCGGATCCTACATCCCAAACGGGCTACATGCAAAATAACCCACTTTAAGGTACTCTCTCTCAACACAAAAAGAATTACCCACCTGGTAAAATGACGGACAATCCTGGATTACTGTGCCAAATTTAAAGGGGATATAATTGTTTTGCAGGAATCAAAATTAGGTAAAAACAAATGCAGGTTCATAGCTACTAAGGAATTCGCAGTATTTCCGCTGCCTCTTGCTAATAAAAAGAAAAATTGTGTCATCGCCCTCTAGCTTTTCTAGATATATCTTGAAGTCCTGAATAACACCCATGATATTGACATCAGGTGGCTAATCACTAAAATTCAAAATAACTGCTCCTCATTTTATATAATCAATGTCTACACCTGACCGGCTGATGATCTCTAGTTCTGGATTACCTTAAATAAACAACTGCGCAACCTATCAAATGACTAGCATTTTTCTGGCAGGAGACGTTAATCTCCTTTGGGTTATTTTTTTACTTAACAGTAGTTCAGCATGTAAATTCAGACATAATAATCCTCATAAACAGATAAGAAATCTATGCAAGAGCATTGCCTAAATGATATTTGACACCTCCACAACCCAACAGGAAGTGAATTTACATTGTATTTACACCTTCACAACACTCTCAAGAATAGACTACATACTCACAAACAATATCCTCACTCCGGGCACCTCTGCCTCTACAATCGAACCATGCTCAACTGAGGTGAGGTCCATGCCACCACACGAGCAATGCCCCAAGAGTTTGGACCGGGCCAGACGAGAGCTGGAGGACCACCAGACTAAAGAACGGATTCCAGCATCCACAGATCGCAGCATAGTCAATGGGGCCAGCAGGCGTAGCATGCCGAGTACATAGGTGAATCATGGCATTGTCACCATTCGTGCAGCGTGTACTCTCCCCCCACATGGAGAGTCCAAGTTGGGATCGTTTGTCAAAATTAAGTTTCATGCAGGCTTATAAGGGTGTCTAGATTTTCTGCTAGCATGTGTTCCAGGTGCCTGTTGGTATAGAACCCTAAGTACTTAAGGCGAGATGCTTTTCATCGGAAGGGGTAGCCAAGAATTTGCTGCACTCATAGTCGTGCATGAGAGGGGTAGATCTTCGCTATTGTTCCAGTTAACTCTGCACCCTGAGAATGATGCAATGTCAGCGATTGTGTCCAGCAGGGCCGGGACGAAGCGAGGTAGGTCTGTGAGGGTGAGTAGTACATCATCTGCATAGAGATACTGTGGATGTGCCTACCGGTATAGGGACTTTCAAAAGTAGCGGGGATTGGTGGATAGAGGCTACGAGGGGTTCCATTGCCAGGAGGAACAGCAGGGGTGACAGCAGGCAGCCATGCCAGGGTCCTGTGTCAGATTGGGAACGGATTCGACAGGAAGCCACTGCAGTTAACCTGAGCAGTGGTAGTGATAGAGCTAGCAGATCTTGGCAATGAACCCCTCCTCCTGGCCGAACCATCTCAGGGTTGCAAAGAGGTACCCTCACTCTATATCATTGAATGCCTTCTCGGAGTCCAGGAAGAGGGTGAGAGTCTCATCCGTGAGGTCCTTGGCAACCCATAGGGAATGAGCAAGGGTACGGAGGTGGTTTCTAAAGGAGCGGCCCGGGACCAGTCATACCTGCGTGTGGTTACTCAGGGTCAGGATCACCTTGAGAAGGTCGGCTGTGAGGACACCAGGGAGGATGTTAATATCCCCATTGAGTAATGAGATAGGTCTGCAACTGCTGCAGAGAAGAGGATCCTTCCCCTGTTTGGGGAGGACTGCTGTCACCACCTTATTGGAGATGGAGCCGAGGGAGCCTATCTAGTCTGATTCGCTGAAGGCATCATAGAGGGTTTTGACTATGCCCCTGCCCGCCCACTTATAGAACTCTGTGGGGAAGCCACCTTCCTCTAGGGACTTGTGGTAGGGCAATCTGAAAATGACTTCCACGATCTGTCTTCCTGATTTCTCAAGTCCATTCTGATTTGCCGGACTCATCAAGACTAGAAAGGTTTTATGCTATCGAAGAAGACCCTCAAGTGGGAAGGGTCCGCCATCTCCTCCGGCGCATAGAGCGTCTGGTAGAAGTTGGCCAGTTTGTTGACTGTGTCCTGCAGGCGGGTGTGCACCAAGCCATCCGTGGATCTTATGGCAGGGACAGTGAGTGCAGTTTCCTGCTGGCACAGTTATGCCGCTAAGAAGCAACTCACCTTCTGTTCGTAGTGGCGTCGTTTAAGCCTCTGAAGTGCGTATTTTGCCTTAGAGGTGAACAGGGCGTTAAGGTTATGTGCCTTATCCAGTCGGTTGCGGGTGAGGGAGGAGGGTTTTGCAGTATAGAGGCTTGTGATGGTCACAATTTCATCTTCCAGGTCTTTTTATTGGGCTACCTGTCACTTATTGGCCAGGGCCGCGTCTCTCATGAGCTGTCTGCAGATGGTGGCCATCACAGCCACCCACGGAACCCTGTGGGAGGGTGCTGAGCTCTTGTTGTCGACCAGTTATGTGGGGGCAGGGTTGTTTTTTGCCCTAAGCGGCATAGTAGCATGCCTCATTCAGGTCCTTAGGTTTTCAGCCAGGGGAGCCGAGGCCTAGGTCCAGTGAGAGCAAGACTGGGGAATGGTCAGACAGTGCAGCTTCTAGGATCCTGGAATCCAGTGCAAGGGCCACTACTCAGTGAGAAATCAGGAAGTAGTTCAACCTGGATTGGGTGCCAGGTGCTTTTGATAGGAAGGTATGCTCCTTATCTGCCGGATGCAAGAGTCGCCAGTGGTCTGTTGGGCCTTGGTCAGAAGTTACATCACTCAGGAGGGCTCGGTCCGCATTGTTTCCGGTGACCAGGGACCCAGTGCGATCCAACACCGCATTGCACGCCAGGTTCCAGTCGCCCCTGATTAGATGTTGGTTGGCACTGATTTTCATGAGGAGGCAGTTGAGCTGTAAGAGGTGCTTAGAGCAAGTGGCGGCAGAGACCGAACTGACAAAGAGCATCCATTCCTCGTGCTTCAGTTCAGTGAAAACATAGCGACCATCCGGTCAGACCAGGACTTGAGGTAGGTGATAGACAGGGATCTGTGTAAGATGATCACAACACGCATTTCCTGGGAGGGGGGATCCAGATCCAGGTGCAGTAGTTTCTGGGCAGCTACTGTGGATCACTCGTCACACACAGTCCCATCACAGTTTTTCAGACTCTGGATATGAGTGGTGGGCCGCCTGTAATAGAGCCACATCCACTTGTTTGGACTGCCAGCAGGATGGAACCTTCTTGCACTTTATATAATGTGCTAGGCCATTGATGTTCCAGGAGATGGTGCAAAGAGAGGGAGCCAGCATGTGTGTGGCGGCTGTCATGAGGGTTGCGTATGAGCAGGAGGACAATGGTGGGTCACGGGACACCTAAGGCAGTTGGATATGCGGGGGGGAGAGAGAGAGAGAGAGGGGAAAATAAAAAGGGGAGGGAGAAAAGGAAAAGAGAGAGGGTGGTAAGGATGTGGTGTGGGGACTCCTCGGGCACTCTCGGGCTAAGATGCCAAGTGCAGTGGGGGCAAGGAAGGAAAAACAGGGAGAAATGTGAACTGGCTCTAAGCCAAAGGCAAGCCTCAGAGGAGCACTGAATACTATTAACTGTGGGTTTAAGCTTGCGGTACCAGCGCGGCGGGAAGGCCGCCAAGAGACGCAGGGAGGGGGAAGATAACTCTCTGGCACACTAGGATTGGATTAGATCGGATCTAGGTCGCTGGGGGCAGGACGGGCCTACGTCTGGATTGGGTACATCCCCCAGTAATGTCCCTGTGTCTTCAGGCAAACTTGCCGTGTGTGGGGGTAGGTTTTGATACTGTCTGGCTGGTGGCCAGCAGTGGCCAGTCTTGTCAGACTTGTCAAGGGGGCTATAGGGCCAGAGTAGGGGTGGGGTGATGGTGACAGCTGGTGCAAGGGGGCACAAAGTCATTGTTCAATGATAGGTCAGAGGCCCCCGGGTGGGAGATTGGCTGTGCTGAGCATGCCCTCCGAGCTGGAGGCACAGTCCAGCTGAGGTTGCTGCAAAGATAACATTAACAGCCCCAATGGGGTAAACATCAGCAAACATCATATCATAGAGCAATACAGAGGCATGTGTGCTTGCAGCAAGAGAAAACAGTGCAACAGAAAACATTATGCATTATACATGGTGGCCACTGATCAGCATACGGTGACAACTTGACAATATATGCAGCTTTGAAGAGAGACATGCAGATGCAAGCGGTATACTCATCCGTCTGCCGATTAGAGGCAGATGGTCACAGTGTCCTGCAGCCAGTTTAGGGGGGTTGCTAAGATGGCAAGTCTCAGCCTTCGGGGTGGGGAGGGCTTTGTCGGGGACTGGGATTTGTCGTGGCTCTGATTCTGGATGCTAGCTGCCCCTTTCTTGAGGGCCAGATCCCTTTCATCCTGGGAGTGGGATGGGTGCTCCAGGGGAAGGGTGAGTGTGAGTCAGGCTGTTGGTCTGGAGGAACATGTTCCATGGTGTGGTCGGTGAGGAAAAGGCTCAGGGTATCCAGGTTGAGAAAGTCCTTAGACCTGCCATCTTTTGTGGTCCACATACAGGTAGGCTCGAACAGGACAAATGTAATGTCCAGTTTCCAGAGTTCAGGCCGCATACCAGGAACTCCTCCTTCCTGTTGTTGGTCTCCCACAAAAAGTCTATGGCTATGCAGATCTCATGCCCCTCAAAGTCATAAGAACCATGGGACCAGGCTGCATTTAGGAGCTGTCGCACCTGTTCATGGCAGGGTAAGCAGGTTATTAAAGAGCGCGGTTGTCCTGATGATTTGGGTTGTAGTGGGCCCATGTGGTGTGCCCACTAGATCTCCAGGGGGAGGGAAGGTTAGATCCGTGAGCATGAGGAGGACACTCTTAAGAAAGTCCTTGACATCCACACCCTTGGCGTGGCCTGGGAAGCCAAAGAAGTGGACAGTGTGCCTGCGGCTCCTGTCCTGTAGGTCTGTGATCTGCTGCTCCACCCCCTTCACTCTGTCCTGGGAACCCACGATTACAGAACGAACGGATTTGTTTTTGACCACTAATACTGTGATTTTTAGAGTCCATGCATTCCAGGCGATGGCCGGCAGTCATGGTCCCAGCAGTGGGTAGCCACTGAGGGGCAGCCATGGCACGGTGCTGGGAAGATGGCCTCTGGGAAGAGCATTGGATGGGAGGATCTGCCAGCGGACTTACCAGAGGGTGTCTCAAGGTTAGGGGTCCTAAGGAAGGGGAGGCATGGTGCAGGGGGGGCTGACTCCCCCATGAAGGGCCACATAGGGTTGCAGATGAATGAGCAGGTAGCTCTCCGCAGTAATGATCAGACAATGACAGGCTCCCGGAGATGGGCGGCTGAGTTCCACATCCACCCCGTGTCTCCCAGGGTTGCCGGGGGAAGTCAAACCATAAGTAGTAGGCGCCCCATCACTTCAGACGGGGGCAGCGAGCAGATTGGCGTGATATGTAAGGAGGTTCCGTGCTCAGGTCGGTGCGGACCTCTGCACCGTAGAGGGGGACCAGAGGCAGAGGTTCTATTTCAGGAACTCAGCCCTGGGGATGTCATCGGTAGAGAGGTACTGCTGCATTCAGTCTGGCTACCAGAGGCAGGGCAGGGCTCCGTGGATAGGCGGGTTGGAAGAGGGGCCTCCGGAGCAGTAAGCAGGCCTCCTTGAGGTCAGGTGTCCACTCACTGTGATGTGTCCTACCCCTCTACCTCCAGATTGGGGGGGCAGCCTCCAGCCGGCCATGAGACAACTCTCCTCCCTCCTCCCCCATTTGTGGGCAATGGGATACCTCACGTGGAGTGAAGAGGAGGAAAGAGTCCTTTGAGGCACCGTCCCTGAGTCCTGAAGGCTGGAAGTCAGTCCCCCACCACCCTCTCCTGATCACAGCAGGTTGGGAGGGGGGGGGAGTTGCAGGCAGGGCCTCTCCCCTCCCAGGGCTGGGGTGCTCACCTGATCAAGGCCGGTCAGGGTGGCATCCTGAGTAGGCCTCAATGCAATGAGGTGGCCACGATTCCTGGACCGTATAGCTGTCCTACACTGTGTGCCACCAGGTCAGGCCTGATGAAATGGCGGCAAGGGTGGTAGACAGCAACGTCACCAAGCAGCTCCAGCCCGCCCTGCTCTGCCGGTCTAGGCTGCTTTGTTGAGGGGTGAGACTGCAGGCCGGTCTGCTTGGTTGCTAGGCTGGCGTTTGCCCCCCCCCTCTCCCATTGGAGGCTGTGTGGTGGTGGAGGGGAGGGGAATGACGCCTCGCAGCTGGGTTGGCAGCCAGGAGGAGAGAGAGTGAAGTGGGGAAAGGACGGCCCCCGGGATGACACACATCTTAGGGGCTGGCGTCACCTCTGTGCTCCGGCTGGGCAGACTGTGTCGGCACTCCATGTCACTGCTTCAGGCCTGTGCCATGCTGTCTGTTGGGGTAGGCCCTGCGGCACTGTCACCAGCAGAGCTGCCGGGGCGTCATGTTTCCGTCGCCGGGTGCCGTGATGCAGACTAGGCCTCCCACTCTGCACTGGGGTTAGGGGTGGTGATGGATGCTGATATCCCCGTTGCCGGTACCGGCCCGCCGTCCTCTTCTGCCCTGGCATTTCCAGCAGTGAAGCGGCCATCTTCATGTGTGGGCCAGACCACACCCCACCACATACTGTTTCATTGCAAAAAGCGTAGCTCATTTTGGGACGAGACTCAAAAGGCAATTAATGCTATCTTCAACATTGAGATATCTCTGAACTTCTACATTGTCCCTGTTCTCATATCCCACCCCTAGAAGTAACCTCAACAATATGACCCTCACACTAATGATAGCTAAAAATGTTCTTTGTGAATGGAAATCTTTCCAAAACTTATCACACCACACTTGGTGGGCCTGGGTGTGCTTTACAAGAAGCGCAGATAATACATTCACAAACAGCAACTTCAACATCCAGACATCCCTGAAGTTATGGAATGAATTAGACCTAAATATAACAAATTTGGGCCTCCACGATTTAGTGCGCAACATCTCTCCCATTACCTGCATTGCACTATCCACCAATCCATACCCCATCTATACACCTCTTTTTTTTAAATTTTTTTTTTATAGAAACTGTATTAACATCCAAATCCACATCATTGGCATTGCACTACCATAGACAAAGCTCTTTTTTCCTTTCCTTCTTTCTCTCTTATCCTTCCTTCTTCCTTGGTTTTCTATTTTATCCTCTTTGTCTCACTTTTCCAGGGCCTACAACCATTAATGCTTCATAACCCACTTCTGTGCTATAGATTCTGTTTACCCATTTGATTAGAATGCTATACTCATGGATTTATTCATAGACTAATTGTTGGGTCTGTAAGCTGGGTGTCTCCAGCCAGTGCATAGAATGCTATGCTCGAGGCATGGGTAGGAGTGGTGAGGTAATGGAATGTGGTGGGAGACGGTTACGGGAGGCTGCCGGAGCCGGTCGTGTTTCCTGATGCTTAAATAAACTCATCATTAAACTTACATAAAGGAGCACTCTCTTTCTTTGAAGAAGACGTTTCAGTGGCGACGAGGAAGAAAGAAGTCCACTGTGACCGGTGGCTTCGCTCCTGGTTCTTACCTCGGTGATCGCATAAGGAAGTCAGTGCGGGCAGCCTTCGAGGAAGTTTGGATGCGAAGGATTCGGGCTGCCGAGGCATTGAAGAAGTCTGACGGTGATTTTATTTGTTTCCTGTTGGGATTTTGGGAGTTTGTGTGACGTTGAAGCTCCCACGTCATCAGCCTGAAGTTAGAAACGGACACTGTGTCTCACGTGACGCTTCAGAGCGTTGTCCTAGCAACCGGTGGAGTTTGTGTTAACAGCACTGAAATTGGGCGAGCGCTGTGTTCCAAGTGAGGTCAACGTGGTATCTTAGCAACCACTTCGGGCATCAGAAACGTGGATAACAAGTTTTGTTATTGTGTACATAGCAACTTGCACACAGTGCGTTTCGGTGATACGCACACCTTCGCATTGATATGTGTTTATTGTTAAGTTGCAGCGCATCAATGTCGCACACACCTTCCCATCACCAAACTGTTAGTGCAGCTATTGGAAGAAAGGATTGCAGTGCATTTCGCTGATGCGCACACCCTTATGCCACTAGGATTGTCGGTGTAGGTTGTAAGGAGGGACAGTATTGGACCATATTGTAGCAACAGTTCTACATGGTGCGTTGGTGATGCGCACACCTTTATATTTGGTTGTGGTGAGGTGCACACATTTGTATTTGGTTGTGTATTTCACTGTTGTTTAAAAAAATAAAAATGAAAAATAAAAATAAAAAATTTTCTCTTTGCTTTCCGTTTGTGAGCGTATTGTATAGGAAGGATATTTTGTATACCATTGCATTGTCATTTGTTCAGCATGCAGCAGTCTGTTATGCCACAAGTGTTTTTTTTAGCGTCTCCTGTCTTACCTTTAGTAGAGTGGGAACAATGGAAGGAAGGTTTTAAAGCCTATCTAGATGCTATAGAAGGGGAAATGTTTACGCACAAAAGGAAATTTGCTTTACTGAAGCATTTGTTAGGTGTGGAGGGTAGGAAAATATTAAAGCACCTACCTCGCGTTTCAGTTTTAGGTGATGATGATGAGGTAGATGGGTATGCTTCAGCTATAAAAGCCCTGGATGTATGTTTTAAGAAAAGAAAAAAATGTTTTATTTAGGGAGGGACATGGGGTCAGCCCCACCCATAAGCTTGTGCTAGACATACACTTCGCTCACTCCTCAGAAAACTACTACACCTGTGGAAGACCAGAAGGACGGAGTAGGCCTGCTGTTTGAGACCTGAGGGGTTGGCCTGCGCTCACGTGTCCCCAGCACAAAACAGTGGCTTCCAAGGGTCATTTAGCTGACCTCCTGAGTAAGCTAAACTACAGGGCCAAACAAGCTGCAAGAGGCTTTTTCCTGAAATGGACTTGACCTGACCTGGACCTTGCTGTGCTATCTGCTGGAGTAAGTCTTAAGTCCCAAGTGCTGTTTCTGAAGTTCTGGGACCCTTGACTCTGTCTAACTGGATTTCTCCTAACATCCCTGTAAACCTGGGAATTAACAATATTTTTGGACTTCAAGAACCTGTAGAGAGCTTAGAGAAACTGCCAAGCAGATCTGCCACAGGCATGTTGCTAGTGGACTGCAAAAACAGGTTTTCCTGCTCGGAGCTTATCCCCAGCACCAAATCCAATTCAGTGTGAACCCTATGAGAAGTTGCCTGTCCTCGTGTAGTCCTCTTCCAATACAGCTTGCAGCCTCTTAACCCACTAGAGCTTTCCAAGCTCTGAAAAAGAGACCAAGTCTGAAGGTAAAAAGTTTGACCAGGACACCAGAAGTATCCGGCCGGTGGGAAGACTTTGCTGGGTGCAAACATTTTAAGCTCTGCTACTCTGAGCTTTACCTGTCAAAACCAGTGGCTTCACCAGGACCTCATGCAAAGTCTGTGCAAACGTGTGGGCCCCCTCTCAGATATAGCCTGCAGCTTTGAAGTACTCTGGAAAAAAAAGACCAAGTCCCAAGGTAAAACCTCCGACGTGGTGGAACCTCCCACCTGTGCTGCATCATAGATTTCCAGTGCAAATTTCACCACAGATGTGAACATCATGGGGTATCTTAGTTTAATGTTCTGTGCAGGATGCGGCATCTTGCATAACAGCCATCATCCGTGTATCCGGTCACCTTACATCTATGAGTGATCCTATGAAAGGCCCTTGAAACAATGTGAACCCTATAGAACTAAGGCTCAGAAAACCTGCCAATTATTCACAGACACATTGAATAGGCTCTTAAAGTATAAGAACAAATTACCGCTCCTGACAAAAACATTTAGCATACTGAAGTTCTCAATATGAATACACGTCAAGGTTTTTATAAAAACAGAATCAATTTTATCCCAACAAAATTAACTACAAAAAACGTTGTAGTACAGTTTTTATATTTCACAGGTGAGGCATTCTGAAAGATGCTTTATCATCAGTTGGCATATTGGGAGCGTAAATACTCCGAAAAATGCATATGACTAATTAGGATAGTGTTTTTCGTATGGATCCGACAGATTTATGATCACATTTACGGTATTGAAAAGT
This sequence comes from Pleurodeles waltl, assembly GCF_031143425.1. Taxonomy (NCBI): domain Eukaryota; kingdom Metazoa; phylum Chordata; class Amphibia; order Caudata; family Salamandridae; genus Pleurodeles; species Pleurodeles waltl. Next base: position 924,190,560 of record NC_090439.1, on the reverse strand, counting down.
GCCATTAATACGAGCAGAAATTCTCTAGCACTGACTAAACGGGGTCCACATATCACCCACCTGTGTGTATGTGATATTTAAGACCCAGTGGTAGCTGAATTGATGCAATTGTGCCTCAGAGCTTCCACTCCGTTCGTAGCACCGACGTCCTCAGGCTACCAGTGTCATGCTTTTCGATATAAAATGTGACACTAATTTAGTGGTGTTAATCTTGCACACCAAATCGGGCTCTTATGGTCCCTGATCCTCATCCTGAATTTACTTGTAGTGATTTCTATGTAACATATTGTTTGTTGCCAGGTTGTGTACAAAGCCACACCTAGGGCCAGATGTAGCAAGATATGCTTTTGCGAGTCTGAAATTGCGAGTCGGTGCGACTCGCAATTTCAGACTTGCAAAAACATATGCAGAATGGTGTCTCAGACACCTTCTGCGACTCGCTTTGGGGTCGCAAAGACCCACCATATTAATGAGGTGGGTCGCTTCTTGCGACCCCATAGCGAGTCCCTGCACTCACAGGGATGGTGGCCTGCTGAAGTCAGCAGACCTCCATGTCTGTGACTGCTTTTTAAATAAAGCAGGTTTTTTTTTCATTTTTCAGCCCGTTTTCCTTAAAGGAAAACGAGTTGCAAAATGAAAAAAATACCGAAACCATACAATACATACATACAATACAGAAACCTGCTCTGAAAATTTTTTTTTGTCGACATTCACCTAGGGGAAGGGGTCCCATGGAGACCCCTTCCCATTTGCGAATGAGTTACCACCAGTGTGACACTGGTGGTAACTGCGAGTTGCTTTGCAACCGCATTCGTGGTCACAAAGCAACTCTGAATTGCGATGCGAGTCGCAAATAGGAAGGGAACACCCCTTCCTATTTGCGAGTCGCATTCCCAAATTGCGAGTCGGTACTGACTCGCAATTTGGGAATGAGCATCGCGGGAGGCCGTTTGCATGGCGCAAACTGCGTTTTTTGCAGTTTGCGACATGCAAACGGCTTGCTGCATCTGGCCCTTAGTTCCTTGCTATGAGCGTTACTGGTGCATACAGTCCATTACTGCATAGAACATGTCCACACACAGGAGGCATGTTTAATTGGTGTCCTTGTTCGGTATGAGTGGGTTTTGTCTCAGTATGTGTGTGTACAAAGCAAACCGGGCGTTTCTTGTGCCATTTAATGGCAGGAAGGAGATTCAGAATGTTGTGTCCCCCAACATTCAAGATGTGCCAGTTCTATTTTCATACTCTTCTTAAAGCTGTTGATTACAGAGCTCTGTATAGTAACATGTAAAGTGGCCAGGTTGTTGAAGACGTTTCTAGTAAGCTAGCTCGATTATTTTTGGAGGCTATTTTACTTGCCTTCGTTAGAACTTTAAGGAGGATCGCCTTTCACAAAAGTGTCAACACTATGGCCGTCATTACAACCCTGGCGGTCGGTGATAAAGCGGCGGTAACACCGCCAACAGGCCGGCGGTAAAAAAATGGAATTATGACCATGGCGGAAACCACCAACACAGACAGCCACTTTAACACACCGACCGCCATGGCGGTAGCAACAAGCCCTACGGCGGGAACCGCCAACAGCCAAGCGGAAGACGATGTACCGCCCACCCTATCACAACAAGCCAATCCGCCACCTTTTCCGGGGCGGTACCAACGCCATCAAAAGCACGGCGGAAACAGTACACAGAAGGGAAATGACACCTCTGGACACTCAAGGAAGAACCACAACGCCATAGAGCCTGAACTGCAGATCTTCCCCATGCTGGTTTACCTCCTCCTACACCAGGAACACCAACGGTGGCAAAGACGACCACAGTGAGTACCCCACTTAGCACATAAGGGAGGGGAGAGGAAAAAGAGAGTGACACACACACACACACACACACACAACACCCCCACCCCACCCCCAACAACATACACACAAAGAGATGCAACAACAGTACATATCCACCCCGTACCCCTCAGGAATAACGCAAGGACAAAAGGAAGTGAGTAAAGTCAGTGTAATAATATAAATTTCAAGAAATACGTCCTCAAAGTACAAAACAGTATCTACAATATATACAAATGGAGGGACACTGCCCAGTCCAAATTATCCACATAGGCCAAGGCCCCACTTGACTCCTGCCTCAATACAGAGAGAACACTGCTGGGGCATCAGCTCGAAAGTACACTGGTACCTCAGGGGGAAGGGGAAAGGGGGGCACCTCAGCCAGAAGATGGTACAATGCCACTGCTCCTGGAGGGGGCCACATGCCCATCACTCTGTCCTGGGGAGTGCAAAGTCACAGTCTCTCTAGTGGGTGGTTTGTCCACTGCTTGGTCCTGGGGAGCGCAAGGCCACAGTCTCTCTAGTGGGTGGTTTGCCCACTGCTTGGTCCTGGGGAGTGCAAGGCCACAGTCTCTCTAGTGGATGGCTTCACCACTGGTTCTGTAGGGGGCCATGTGCCCAGTGTGCTTCATCCATCCTGGCAAGGAGGGGGTGAGTGGATGCCTTCTTCCACTGGTCCTGGAGGGGGCCTTGTGCCCCAGTGTGCTTCATCCTGTCAAGGAGGGGGTGAATGGATGCCTTCGTCCACTGGTCCTGGAGGGGCCTTGTGCCCTGTGAAGCAGATCTTGGAGGGTGCAAGGTCACAGTCTCTCACCTGGGTGTCACGCCCACAGTCTTTGCAGGGGCCAGGACGCACTACAGCCCATGGGGTCACGACTACACACTGCCCTCCGGCGGTGACGCCTGCTCAGTGGTGGGGCTGGCGGTGGAGCTGCCTATGGTGGTGGGGAGTCTCCAGCCCTTCCCCCACAGCATCGGACGGCTGCCCACTGGGGCTGCTGCTGCTGGCAGTGGTGCTGGTGGCGGTGCTGGTGGCGGTGCAGGTGGCAGTGCTGCCTGTGGTGGGGGGAGGCTTCAGCCCTTCGCCTGCAGCCTCGGGCGGCTGAAGCGCCATGGCTGGTGTATGTTCAGATGCGGCTCCAGCACCAGGCTCCATATTCATCCTGCCTTCGGTGTCTGTGCCTTTGTCAATGCCCTTGGCAGCTGGAGTTCCCTTCCTGCCCTTGGCAGCTGGTGGTGCCTTCTTGCTTCTGCCATCTGGTGGTGCCTCCTTGCATTTGGCAGCTGGTTGTGCCTCCTTGCTTCTGCCAGCTGGTGCTCCCTTTGTGGATTTGACAGAAGGCGCTTCATTTTTGCCCTTGGCAGCTGGTGCAGGCACACTGGCTGTGTGGACGGGTGTCTTCACGGAGCCACTCACAACTGCAGTGGCTGCAGAAACGACAGTGGCCGTGGCCTGGGTGGGTGACGTGCTAGCCTGGGTCCTGACCACCCTGGCCCGAAGTGAAGGATGGGGGGGAGGGGCAGGGAAGAGGTCAAGGGTGGAGAGGAAAAGCTTCTTAAGGACATTTGGGTGGGAAGAGGGTGAAGGTTTGGGAGTGGAGAAGAGGAAGTGGTTGTAGGAGTGGCTGTCTGCTGTGTTTGGGTGCAGGTGCATGGGCTGGATGCTGTTGTGAGGTGGATGGCTGGTGGGTGTCTTGAGTGCTTGCGTTTGTGTACTTTGGGAGGAGGGGGCACAGACACAGTGGGATAGGACACAGGGGACGTGTGCATGGTTGTGGGGGTGGAGATGCTACTGGGAGGGAGGTGGACGAGGAGGAGGAGGAGGGGGACACAGTGTGGGCAGTGGATGTTGGTGTGTCTGCATCTGGATGGTGCTTGTGTGAGTGCCTGTGGTGTCAGGCACGTTTTTGTAGATACTTACAAATGCATTTACAAAGGAGTTTTGACACGGAGAGCCGGAGTGAAAAATCAATGACCAAAGGTCTATTTATTTTTGCTGCAGCAAATGAGGACAATTTTACTACTGGCATCCATGGCCCGAAGTAAAGTGTGCTAGCATGGAGCTTTTAACAGTGATATTTATACTCATACATCAAAGGATACATAAAGTATGTAAATAATGATATACATCATACAGATATTTTAAGGAGGTAATCAGTTTCCACACACCGGTTCCATTCCCTGCTTTGTCCTTGACTCCCTTCTGCAGTTGCCTGACTTCCCACATTCTTGAGACCCTTCAAAAGGATTGCGTGGTTCAAAGGTATAGATATCAGCCTTTCCCTCCCCAAAATACAACAGCCGAGGTCGGTTAGTTATTTTTACCACATGATTATAATGAGTAACGTGCCCCAGCTAGGGAAAGAAACCAGCTGCAAGCCTGTGGTGTGGAGCCAGGCATATTTTACTTAAACAAATATTCATAAGATAACATATGTGATAGGCAGTGCGTTCAGAGAGAAAGAGCTCAAACTACACGTGTTAAAGGAAAAGGAAGAATTCAAAATGGATTCTTACAGTCAACCCTTTTTGAGTTTTTCTCCCTGAACATAATCAACGTTTTGAAAGGAGTTCTAAATTTCCTCATATATGTTGAATTTTACTCCTACTTCCTTGGAATTGACATTCATGGGGACATAAACAACCGATGGGTATGAGCAACCAGTATCTGTAGTGAGAATAGTGGGATCAATAGCCATTAGGGAATTTATCTCTTCTCTCTGCATCATAGTTCGATTGGTTTCTAGTATTTTAACTGAAGGAAGTTTACACAATTTTAAACAGGAACAGAAAGCAGGTAAGCACTGTACTAACAGACAGCTTAATATAATAGCTATTATTATAAAAAGTATGTCTTTAAACAACAAGCCCCACCCGCCAAGCCAAGACCATAACCATGATAAACTTAAATTGCCTCCTTCATATTGGCCCCGCTTTTCAAATACCTGTACTGCTTCTTTTATTTTCCCAATATCCAATTCTATCTCTGATGATTTGTTGACAAAGTAGCAGCATTTTTGCTGGTACGGATGTTGGATTAAAACACATACTCCTCCTTGTTGTACCCTAATCAAATCTAGAGCAAGCCGATTTTGTATCGCCAATTGGGCTGCAGAGTTTATTTCTAGCTGTACACTTCCTATGGCCTCCCTGGTGGCATTAAATGCAATGGCGAATTCAGCAGACATGTTCATCATTGCCAGCTGTAAGTCGAAAATTCCAAATCCTGGAATAAGAACATGTAGTACTTGAAATACCCAGTTCTTTCGTTCCTCTAATATGGGCGTCCCTCGTTTGTACCTATGTGCAAAACTCCCTATGTTAAGGGGCTGGGAAGATGATATATTTGATATCATAGTAATGTTGGGTGCCAAATATGCCAGTGAACATATCCCTTCCCAGTTTAGAGGGAGTACTTTATATGCAGTTCTTCCACATACAAAATACATGCCTCCCTGGATTTGTGAATTTATAATACTGCATTTTATTCGGGGCAAACCCACACCCTCGGGTGTGTCATGCTCAGAACTATTACAATACTTGTAATCCGCCCAAATTTAATTTAGCAATGACACATTTGCCCAGGGTGCAACATAAGAACATCTAGCCGTCCAGAGGGGGCCAAGGGAAACCCGGGACAATATTACAGGTGAATTCTTCCCATTTCTATCTCGTTCCCTGGAGGGATCATATAACAATCCTTCTGGATCTACCAGAACCTCATTTCCTCCCACCGTCAGGTTCCAATAATTTACAGTGTAATTTTGCTGAGTCCCATTAATTAATGCAGTCCAGTTTCTGTCTATTTTCTCCTCTCCTTCAAGATCCCAATTCCCTGTTTTAATATCAAATAACAAAGTGTAAACACATTGTTCAGGTGGGATCTTTCCCATGTATTTTGCCTCTGGGTTTTCCCCGTAAAAATAGGTACCAAAACATATGGGAAACATTTTAAGTGTGGCATTCTCTCCAGGAATCGGGGAAAGCTTGTATTCTGCCTGGGTATTAGGGAGCACAACACACCTAGGGTACCACTGATATTCTCGTTGGTCACATCTCCAAGTGGTATTTGGTACAAGACACACTTCCCCTCTTTCATATTCGCTTGGTGATACTGGTACTTCATAAAGGTCTATAGGGTCCTCAGGGTGTCTAGACAAGTGCCGTCAAATCCAGCAGTCAGTGAGACTTAATGTCTCAGCCTACTTTCCATGAACCTTTATCAATGGATGTAAAGTGGGATTTTGCAACAATGATGCAACACCGCTGGACATTATACATATTAACATGAGGGTCACTAGGTACTTCATTGTTGTTTTGTAGAAATAGTTATAAGACCACTCTTCTCTATTCTCTCGAGGGATATTTGTCCTGCCAAATGGATATATTTTCATAATTTTATTCTACTCTCCTCCTTGTTCCTACAACCTTTCTATGGTGCAGTTTTACTCGTCTCAACCACCTATGTGTGTTCACAAATATACCCACACAATTACCAAATATGCAAATGCAAAATATTGAGACCACTATACTAATATTCATATATGTATATATATACAAACAAGTGAGTTTCCTTCAATGTTCACAACCCACTAGAGTTCAGCAACGAAGTGCTTCCCACTCTACCACTTCGGCTGCACTAGTTGGTCCATGAACTAGTTTTTCAAATACTGGACAATAGATGTTGGCTTGATCCTAGGTCCCTTGACCGCTCCTTGTGGTCAAGGGACCTTGAGTTTTAACTCCTGATGAGAACTCAACTCCCAGTGAGTAAGTTGCGATACTTCAAAGTTCGCCTTCAGTATAGTTCGTCAGTTTTGTTCAGTGTTTCAGCAAAATGAGGGCAGAGGCCAGCAATTGCAACCAGATCGGTGGTGTGCTGGGTACTTAACAGAAAAAGGCACCTTCTTTCCCGCTGGGACTACAAACCGCACCAACCCTAATGACTGGCCGCTTCCGTAGAACTGGTACTTGTTTTTTCTCGCAAGTCACAGAACTGTTAACCCCACTTACACACTTTCTTATCACAGATAATATTGTTGCACAAGCTGCATCCCACTATGCTTGTGTTCTCGTTGAGACAGTTGTTCTGACCAATGTTCTGGTGTCGTTGCACAGGCTAGTCATCCATGTTCATGTTCATGCTGAAGTTTTAGTCATCGCAATCATTTACAACCTCGTCGCCCAAGGTGTGCGTAACAGTGAGGATAGCTTGTTTTAATGCTGGTACATCAGTGGCATCGGAAATGCCTGTGGCGGTGAAAGCGGGGAACTGTATTTCATGAAGGCAAGCGTGTCGTATTCTGCTGAGCAAAGGATTCCTTGGCCATTCAGAAAAGACCTCAGTTTGCTGTTCCAGGCTGGGAGCTATCAGGGTGATGTAAATGTAGCTTTTCGTAGGGGTAACCACTTAAAGCACCTTCAGAATTCTGTTCATTTGGCTGGGCGAGGACGCAGATTGTATCGATGAGTTTGTTGATCTTCAAACAGCAAACCTTCGTCACTGAGCTGCTGTGATACCTCAGGAGCAGAAATGGTAGCACTTGAATCATGTGGAGGTCTTTCCTGTCTCCCTACTTCTCTGTAATCAGGAGACAACGGTAATTCTGCTGCTGGAGTAGATTGCAGTGGAATTGGTGCACGCTTACAATGGCTAGCATGTATTCAATTTTTCCTTCCTTCCACTTTCACTGCCGTCTGTGTTGCAAGCAGTACTTGTGCAGGCCCCCCGCCACCTGGGCTGAAGACTGTTGGTTCTTTGAAAGTTCTTTGTCATAAGCCAATCCCCCGGCTTGAAAGGGTGACCAGGGCCTTCAAGAGGAGTCGGTAGGCTGATCTTGGCCTGTTGGTGGATCAAACGCAAATCTTTAGTCAATTGTTTACAATAGTCTACAAACAAAGGATATTGTACTTCAGAAAGCTTCTTTGGTCGTGGTACCCCGCAGATATTGGCTGGCCTTCCCATGACTATTTCGTACGGGGATAATCGTGACTTGCTACTGGCAGTCGTCCTAATGGACATTAATGCCAGGGGCAAAGCATCTGGCCATTTTAAATTGGTCCCCGCACAAATCTTAGCTATTTTGCTCTTCAAAGTGTAATTATACCTTTCTACAAGGCCCTCTGATTGTGGGTGATTTGCAGCATGAAATCGCTGTTTGATGTTAAGGGCGGTACAGACCTTTCCCATTACCTCATTAGCAAAATGAGAGCCATTGTCACTCCAGACTAATCTTGGTAATCCGTATCTAGGAAAGTATTCTTTGAGTAATATTTTGGCTGTAGAGAGGGCACCATTGTCTTTTAATGGGTAGGCCTCCATCCATTTTGAAAACATACATACTACCACTAACACGTATTTCAGTTTGTTACATGGTTCCATGTGGATAAAATCCATCTGTATAGCCTTAAAGGGGAGGTCAGGAGGGGCAAAATGGCCAGGGGGCGTAGGGGTCCCTTTTCCTGCATTGTGCACTGCACACACCATACAACTTTTGACCAGGTTATTAGCAGCTTTGGATATCATGGTATTACTCCAAACATGGTCCAAAGTTGTCTTGATGCCTTGGGCACTGATGTGTGCAGGACTGTGGGCCATAGTGACCATAGCATGTACATAACAATTAGGTAACATCCATCTTCTTCTGTCTGTGTCATCTGTGTAACAACCCTCACTGTCTAGTCTACCGTTCTTCTCCCACTGTTCCCGTTCCTCTGCTGTTGCTTCTGCTTGAATATCTCTCACACACTGCAAGGTATTTTCTAGTACTTCGTTCTTGGGCTCCCTACTGATAGTACTCTCAACGTATGCATTGTCAAATGGTTCTTGTGCTGTTGCTTTCGCAGTAGAATCTGCAAAAGCATTTCCTCGTCCTATATCATCAGTAATTTTCTTGTGGGCACTACACTTAATGATTGCGACCTGACTGGGCAAGCTGAGAGCATTCAAAAGTGCCACAATCAAGTTACCATGCTGAATGGTAGTGCCATGTGACGTGATAAAGCCCCTATTCGCCCAGAGTCGCCCAAAATTATGGGCTACTCCAAACACATACTGGCTATCAGTGTAGATATTAACACTAAGATGTTCACTTATTTCACAAGCTCTGGTGAGGGCAATTAATTCTGCAGCCTGTGCCAAAGTTTGCGTGATTCTATTAGATTCAACCACTGTTTTTAATGTGGTGACGGCATAGGCTGCAGTGGTTGTACCGTCTGGTAATTTGAAGCAAGATCCATCTACAAACAGCTCTCCCTGTGGGTCAGATAGGGGAGTATCTGTTAAGTCTACCCGTCCCTTGGTTTCTTCCTCAGTGGCAAAAATGCAATTATGATCGAATTCCACATTGTCCTGAGGGAGGGGTAGTAACGTAGCTGGGTTCAAGACATTGCACCGCTTCAAAGTAATATTTGGACTGAACAATGTTAATTCATAACCCGTTAGACGAGCACTGGTGAGGTGCTGCGTCTGTGTCTTGGTTAACAAAATATCAACTGCATGAGGAATCATCACAGTGAGGGGATTGCCACCAACAAACCCTTCACTTTGTTTCACCGCAGCAGCTGCAGAAGCCACTCCTCTAAGACAAGTAGGCAAAGCTTGCGCCACAGTGTCCAAGGTGGAAGAGAAGTATGCACAAGGGCGTTGTCTCCCACCTTGATCCTGTGTCAAAACAGACAATGTACAGCCATGCTTTTCATGCACAAATAAAACAAATGGTTTGCTGTAATCCGGATTACCCAATACAGGAGCAGAGCACATCGCCTTTTTTAATTCCTGAAAAGCCTCCTCACATCTGTCAGTCAATGGTTTTGCTATAAGTGAAAAATTTGGAATCCACTGTCTGCAAAAGGATGTAAATCCCAAAAATGCTCGGACTTCAGAAGGGGTGCGTGGTGCAGTCATTGTATGAACCAGTTTTATTCTGTCTGGATGTAATCTCCTTCCCTCCTTAAAGAGGATGTGTCCTAGATAGGTGACCTCCTCTCTACAATACTGCAATTTTGGGAAGGACACCTTATGGCCCAGAGATGCTAAATGATGTAATAATGCAACAGTATCAGTCTTACATTGTGTCATGGAATCTGAGGTAATTAAAATATTGTCAATGTACTGCAACAGTGCAGAGCCTGAAGGTGGATTGAATTGGTCTAGTTGACGTTTAAGACATTGACTATATACACTCGGGGACTCCACAAACCCTTGAGGAATTCTTGTCATTGCGAATGATCTACCAAAAATTGCGAAGCTGAACAAATATTGGCTTTCTTCGGCAATTGGAATACTGAAGAGCGCATTCTTCAAATCGATGACTGAGAAATAACACGCAGAGGGTGGGACCATGGTGAAAAGACTATTCATGTCTGGGACCACAGGAAACTGGGGAATTACTATTTTATTTATTTCTCGGAGATCAATAACTAATCGATATACCGTGTTATCAGTAACTGATTGCTCAACATCGGATCTATTAGCATCATTTTGTTTCTTGACAACAGGAAGAATTGGACTGTTACAGGGGCTGCTCACTATTTCCTTTATTACACCTGCATGCACAAGATCAGAAATGACTGCCTTGAGCCCTTTTTCGCTTGCTTTAGGTAATTTGTATTGAGGAACACGAGGTAACCGGGCACCTGGTTTGATTTTTATTACAATAGGGTCGATATCCATAATGCCTACATCATTTTTGCCTTTGGCCCATAAGCGAGGGTCTATTTCTGCTAGCTCTGTGGGTAAGTCGTATTCCTGTGAGAACATGCACCGGGTAGGGGCAACACTATCCATAGTTACATAGACACCATCCATTGAACAGTGAATAACTGCATTTAATTTCTTTAACATAACTAATGCAAACAAGTTTTCATTGCAACCTGAGGTTAAACTGTGTACTGTAAATGGTCCTACAGTTACTCTCATAGGTGCTGAGATGAAGCCCAGACAGGGGAGCCCCGGGGACTGCAGAATGTGCAATAGATGTTCTGGTGGCACCAGTATCTAGGAGAAACTTATGGCCCTCTCCTTCGATTTTTACATCGATATAGGGACCACTCTGATCTCCAGGAATACTTACTCGCCTCTGGCCCTGTCTGTAGCTGTCCTAATAATTGTAGGATTCAGAAAAGGAATCATCAGCATAATATTGTCGTTCAAATGCTTTGTCAAAAATATTAGTATTATGCGGGACCTGGTTCTCATTCTGCAAATTCTGACCATTTCTACCTCTTCCTCGCCCTTGTGCATTACCTGACGCGTTCCCTCTATCAAGTGACATACTTTGCCTTCCTTCCAGTAATGGGCAAGTATCACGCCAATGGCCATCTTGTTTACAGTAGGCACATTGGTTGATATTCAATCAGCGGTCCTGGGGTGGTGCAGATGCACCTCGGCCTCGACCCCTTCCCCGTCCCCTTGGTGGGCCACCCCTTGGCTGAGGGGTTGTGTCCCGTTGGGGATATGCCTGCTATAATAGTACCTTTTTCTTCAATTCTTTTACTGACTTCTCATTCTTTTCTAATTCTTCCTTAACCTGCTCTCATAATATTGTGCCATCTGTAAAATCTCTGCCTGTCCCTTCGTCATCCACGAACTCTCTGTTGCTTTTAATTTTTGTGATATTTCAGGTAGAAGGTCATTAACAAAGCGTTCCACAAATAGCGTGACACCTGTTATGGTGGCGAGGTCTTGACCGCTAAAATCTATGAAAGCTTGTTCAATTCTAGTAAAATAATCTGGGACATCTTCACCTATTTTCTGTTTATAAGTGGAAAGTTTTCCCCAATCCACATTCTGAAGGGGAATAACAGTTTCTAATTTAGTCAATATCCGGTTAGGTAAATTTAAAATATCCTGATGAGGCAGGGATCCTGGTGCCCTTCGTGCTTCATGTGCTTCTAAAAAAAAACATGTAGCTCCCAAAGTAGGCGCATCATCTACTCTTCGAATTTTATGCCAGACTTCAGGGCCCAATAAGACACCAAAAAAAAGTCAATGTCTTTGAGTGTCATGGTGGTAATGGAAATAGCAATTCTAAGATCCCGATAGAATCCAGCTGGATTCTTTCGAGGGTCTGGCAAGTCTTTTTTTATAGCCATTACCTCCTCCCTTTTCCATGGGATGTGGACAAATCGGGCCACCGGTACGGGAGGTGGTAGTTGGGCGGCAGCTGCCGCTGCAATTGCAGCTGCAGTGGGAAGATCAGGGTGTACTTCCCTCATTGGGTACTCCTTGTCATATGTATTGAGAATGTCTTCTCTGGCTATAACACAAATGCGTACTCATGCCCTTACTATCAAGCTTACAAGCCACACTGTCCCGCCAAAATTGGTGTAATTCCTGTTCATAAGGGAGAGGGGTAGAGTCGCTAATACAAGAATTCCAATCCCTTTCCAATTTTTCAGTCATGTACTGTATTGCTAATTGCTGTCCAAAATGTGACATCTGTTGTATTGTGTGCATAATATCGGTGTGAGTGTAAATAGGATGTGCCATCCAGGTCTCTGACTGATTTTTGATAACCCGTTTTTCCTCCTCCCCAATAGTGGAACGGGTACTAGGGTGCGAAATCGACTTCATAGGTGTGCTCCACAGGGGTGAAAGTGGATGAATGGTTGTATATCGTCGGCGTTGTCCATTTGGGGTATTAGGGGCAAAGGACATTATTGGTAAACTTGCAGTGCTGGCTGGTAGTGGTGGAGCAGGTGGCGGAGGGATTTGGGCTTGGGCTAGAGTCTGTGGTTGCTGTGACACGTGCTGACGTGGCGGTGCACCTGGATTTCCCAAATTGTGCCCATGCTGTTGCTGTGCCCCCATGATAGGTTGGGCTACTGCAGGGGGTGTGTAAGGTGGAGGTGCAGTGGGGCTATTATCTAATATCTGTAGCAATACCTCCTCTTCCACTAATGCATGTTTGGATTCTGTTGGCTTTAATACATAACTTCCCTCCACCGGGGCTCTATGGACTCTATCTTTAGCCTCAATTCTTTTCTGGGTTTGGGAATGGTGGTATAGTGCTGCTTTTTGCATGATGGTTTTCCTTTGCTCTTTCTCTACCAGTTTATCTGTCTTAATTTTTCTTTTGGTGGCCTCCGTTTCCCATTTTCTGTATACCTCAAACATGTGTTGTCTAGCCTTTTTATGAAAAAACATTCCTGTAGGTAGGTTATTTTCTTTAAATCAAAAGAACCATCCTCCGGCCACTGGAGGTCAGGGCAATGTCTAGTATATCTGTGCCATATACTGTTATACAAATTATTCTCTAAACCATAATCCTTTAACATGTCCCACCCTGGTGTTCCCTTTTTAGGGATTGGTTGTTTTTTATCTAAACGTGGAACATTATTTCTGAGAAAACGACGACATAGCCCTTGCCAGCATTTTTTATTTCCCATATCTAATCTCAGGGGTGTGGAATTTTTAAAATAATCTACTTGGCCAAGGGACAAAATGCTAATGAGATCTACATGTCCTGAAAAATCCACTTGTCCCACCTACATCAATTATAAGGGCTGACACAGAAACATGTAATATGTTTTTATTTTGTTTTATTAAACCAATAACTATTCAGTGGTTTGTAATCATGCTAAAGAAAAACTTGAAAAGCTGTTACATTATCCCTATTGTCCAAAAGTATAGAAATTGTATAGGAATACAGCAGTAAATGATCTTGCATGGCAAGCTGCTCTAAGACTCATTGTTGACAATACTTCAGTAGTTATGATAGATGTGGCCTCTTATGTCCGCACACATGCTTTGTGCCTCCTGTTGTAAGCCAGAGATCAATAGCTCTGCTGGGATCATATTCCTCAAAGATGGGCCCTTCTATTTTAAGAAGCATTAGATCTTGGAGAATATCTTGATTTAACCGTGTTCTTAGTGGGTTCTTAATGACATTCATTGCAGAAAACACACGTTCCGCTTCTGCTGTAGACACACTAAATGTGAACATCATCTCCACGAGCTTTAATATATTAGTTAACGTAGGAGGTTTTGTTGCTAGCAGGGTGGAGTATGCAGGCAATACAGGAATGCCTTTGCTCTGAAAGCTTTTCATATGGGTTTTAAGTCCACAAAACTCCTCTACAATTGCCAACCGCTCGTCTGTGGTGAAAAGTACTTCAAAATGTTGAACAATTGCCTCAATATCAGAGATCCCATATTTATACAGTTCCTCTCTACTCTCTGGCCATAGTGTATAATCAAATGCCTGAAATCCTTGAACTGGCATGGAATTAAAATTTTCAAACCTTTCATCAATATACTTAACTACACTGTCAATGAACTCACTGTCACTTTGGATTGTTGCTGCTGGTGGACAGCAGCCTGATAACTTTATTTCCCAGCCATCAGTAGAAATGTTTCCAAACTTTTTTTCTTCAGGGTGGTACAGTTTTTTAAACTGCTGCATGTATTCACCCAACTCACTCTTAAGGCCTACTAGGGTCAATGCACACTTCTCTACAGCAGGTGGAACATGCATTAAAAGCAGTTCATTAGACTGAAAGAATTCTGATAGCTTAGACACTGGCTTCAGAACATCTCTCAGGCTGTAAAGGTTTTTTATAAATGTAAAGCTCGTTACAATTGAGAGGTACTTTTTTGCCTTAGCAGCAGAATCATCACTCCCAGCTGCAACCTGTCCCAGGTGTAGAACCACAGTCTGCAGGTTTTGTTGCATGGCTGCCAAAGCTCGGGTTTTGCTGGATACCCATCTAATCTGTTTAATATCAGTGAAATGTGCAAAGTTTTCATCAATTATTCTTGAAATTTCTTTGGCATCTCGTCGCCTCTTAGGACTGTACCAGTAAAATTTGAAAATCCATTTCAAAGTTTCTTCAAACTGACAAATAGAGGGTTTGGATTTTACAGCGTCTAGAATCCCAAGCTGAAGTTTGTGAGCTACACAGTGGAACGGTAGAAGAAAAGGAATGTCTTTCTTTAGAAGTGCTGCAACTCCTCCCTTAGATCCCATCATTACTGCAGCACCATCAAAATTGACAGCTATTAGTGATGGGCCTGGATATTCTGTGGACCTCATGCCTACTAAATCCAAAGATAACCTTTGGATTCCTTTAGCTATACCATCCAGGACACCGCGAGCATGTGCATGTTCAAGTGGAACAAGATCTGCAAATAGAGTGTAGGGTTTCCCATCACTGACTACTCTCACCAGCACGGTTTCCTGTTCAATGATGGCATTATCTGTGCTTCCGTCCGCGATAATGCAAATTAAGCGAGAATTTGAAACAATTTTTTGGATGTCCTGTCGAAGTATATCTGCCTCACATCTTATGAACTCTGAGGCCTTTTCACGGTTTGTATAATTTTCTCCTATATCCACACCAGCTTTCTTCATAGCCCTACATATGATTTCCATGTCTGAGAGTGGCTTACCTTGTTTTGCTATTAGGTAAGCATTGTTAAACAAGATGGTCAGTTTCTTTCTTTCTCTCTCCTTCAGCTTTTGCAGTGCTTGCATGATGAGGGGCTGCTCTGTAGGGGGACTGGAATTTGAGGTACTCGCTCTAAGAGTCTGAGACTGCAACGCCATTTCTTTCATTTCCTGGCGATGCCATGAAACACATGTCATATGTGCCTTGCTAGTTTCATGAGCTCTAATTGGTTCAATGCGCAACTGGTCACATCCACTTAAGAATGCATTTCTACCTGAACCTGAATAGCTGACTGCTACAGTAGGATATTTTTGGCAAATAGTGCAGTACATTTTTGGTCCTTCTCCTTCCTGGCTTTCCTTCAGGGCTAGCCATGGCCAGGATTCAACCCAGTGAGACTGAAAAACTTGTTTTCTTTTTTCAGCATCGTACTTTTTGTTCTTGTTTAGGTTAGGATTATGTGGGGTGGTACAACACGGAACCTCAGTTGGTTCTTTTTGATTTCCTTCCCCTGGCTTTTCTTTATCAGTGTCTTTACTTCTTTTGAATCCAAAGTTGAAAAGACTTTGCTGGGACATATTTTCTATCAACAGGACAAAAAGTGATCAAGTCTGAGACTACTTGATTCAGTTTTATACTCACAGTCCAGAAATGTAGAGCCAGTTGCGACAAGCCTTTCACATAGGCGACTCCAATAAACCTAGAAACAGTTTTCCAAACTCTCTGCAAACAAGTGCCTGAGGCAGCCTGCTGCAATGAAGCTATGCTGCTATGGTTCGCAGTGATTTCCTGCCAAGTTGTGAACACACGGAGTCTGGTACTACACTGGCTGCACAGTAGACCTAGAAACCAAGAAAATATTTACACTAAGAACAAGGATGTGGGCTTTGGAAATGACAAGCTTACCTAAATGGGATTCAAATCTAACATCCATGTTACCATAACAAAAATTCAATAAATTATGTATAATTGACTGCTTAAGAAAGATACCTCTTGTGATTAATGTTCCTGCTAGGGAGAGAGAGGGGAGTTTTCTCTAGTGGTAGCCATAAAGTTAGCGTACAGGGTGCCTGCTGCAAATAACAGATTTATATCTTATGTGATAGTTAAGTTGATAAGTAAAGTCAGAGCCTTTACAAGTGCTTTCAAACAAATTAATGCATGTGAAAGAGGGCATTGGAAAGATGAGGGGCTGGGTGGAAGTGAGGGAATCGAAGGTGGTCATGGGGTGAGGGGTCACAATTGCAGGGTACCCCATCAAGTGCAGGGGCATCTGGGATTTCCAAAAACGTATTGTATCACAATACATTCACCTCTGAGGGAAGCCATATAAGCCCTTGCATCGGGTGAAATTTCCAAATTATTTCTCCTTGTGGTGCTCCACAAGTGGGCAATGTTAGAATCAACAGTTTTAGTGTATGTGCAGGGGGGCCTACCATAGGTGCTGCCGCACTTTCAGATGTTGTGCTTAAAGGTAGCCTTAAGTCTCCCAGGGAGTTACTTTAGTGCCCCTGGAGGGCATTTTCAAGGTATAAAGCACTCCTGGAGCTGGGGTTTTGCACAAGGGCTGTGGAGTGTGGGGAGCCCTGCTTGTTGGTCCTAAAGCTGCAGGCACACCTCGATCAAAGTAGAAAAAAGAAATATGTGTACACCTTGAATTTGTTTTATTAATGCTGTATTGACAATGATGATTTAGACAATGTAATGGTATTTGTTTTACTGGTCAGGAACCGCAATGGCATTAAAAAAATAAAATTAAAATAAAAGCAAAATACCTACCTCTACTTACCTGGAATGGTTTCCCCCATCCTGTGGGGACCCCCTGGTGTGGGTGGGGGTGTACCTGGGGCAGGCATCAGTGTGCTCTTTTCATGGTGTTTGACCATGGAAATGGGTCCACAGGCCCCCTAACTCCTGCCCAGACCCAGGCGTTAAATATTGCCGCTAAGGAGGCTTAGCGCCATTATTTAGTCCCACCTCCCTCCTGTACACCATCTTTGCACAGGAGGATAAATAAGGCATTAGGGCCATGGAGTCATTTTTTGGGCGGGAACGCCTACCTTGCATCTCATTGACCCAAGGTAGGTTCACACACTTAAACCATGACTATTATTATGACCGATATTTTAAATATAAATAAGGAGTTAAGTTTGCACTGAACTAGTGTTAACAAAAACAAAACAAAAAAAGACACTAATTCAGCGCAAATCAAGTATAAATCTGGGCCTGAATCTCATGGGCTCACGGCCAGTCCTACCATGTGATAAATGGGAAAGGGTGGGATCTATGCCTATGGATGACTGACGGCTGGCCTCACGCAGGGATGCAGCCTAAATGCCCAAACCCATGACACCAGCAGCATCACTGGCCTGCAGTGATATCACTACAGACTCCCATGTCACAAAAAGGGAGTTAGCAAGGTAAGCCCTGCGCTGTGTGTCACATTGCAGAAAGTTGATTTACTGCCTGACTTCTGGCTCCTTGTTCAAAGTGAGGCAGGGCAGACAGCCTGGCACAAGCAGCACAGACTTAATTACATGGATTTATTTAGAGATACAACCGTATCTCTCAATAAAATAGATGTATTTAATATTTTTTGCAGTAGAGCAGTAGGAATTTCAGAGGGGCGCAGCCCCAGCGCCAGTGGCTGGCCGGCAGTTTTAGGAGGGAAGGGGCAAGGATTCCAGTCGAAAGTACCTAATCCCCAGTCCTGCATCAAAATTTGTTGTTCTCTGTAGCGCAGACGGTTTATGAAATTTACAAACATCAATTGCAAACGTGATATTTCTTTTTCTTGCAAATCTGTATAATGAAACACACCATTTTGAATGTCTAGCTAACCCAGGTTATGTGTGGCACCTTCAGCCTAACTACATTCTTTGTCATGAGCACTTTGGAATATTTAAAACATCAATTATATTAATTAAATTGTGGGCTTTATCCACTTGTAGATTACTACTTTTCTGGGGAAAAAGGTGATTTACTTCGAATTGGAAAAAACAACTTGAAATGTTGAGAAAAACTAATTGTAGACTGGTATAGCAACCAGATAAAGTGCTTTAAAAAAAACACAGGAAAAGTAAAATCAGTTTCTAAAAGCACCTAACGCTTCCTGTCACTTGTCTGTACCATAACCTCCATAGTTTCTAACCCACGTCACAATTTTTAATTGCTCAACTATCAATATACACTGACCATTTTACTGTGCGAAACATGGTTAGAGTTCCATTGGCTTCTGTGAGCAGACTTCAGTGCCATTTGACATCTTTCAAATTCTGTAATTGTAAGATGTAATAACAACAACACTTATAACACAACACTAACTACACTTATAATAATTATTATTATTAGGAGGAGGGGGAATAATGGCAGTAGCAGTAGTAATAGTACTATCATGAATAATATCAGTACTAATAATCCCGCTACTATGGTTGCTACTGCTAATAAACGTATCCTAGTGTAATAATAACAACAATAATAATAATACCAATAACTAGTATTATTATTAGAAGGAGGAGTAATAGTAGTAGCAGTGGTATTAGTATTAGCAGTACTACCGTTATAAATAACAGTAGTAATAATACTGCTACTATAGTTGCTACTACTAAATGTCTCCTACTGGAATAGTAATAATAATAATGATAGCAATAATAACGACAATAGCAACAATAATAGTAGCAATATTAATAATAACAGCAACAACAATGATAACAGCAACAATCATAACAACAACGACGACAATACTAATGATCCCCTTTGCAGTACTCTTGGAGAGCCAGGTGGACTCCGTGTTGCTCACGCGGGTAGGAGGTGTCCCTCTGGTACTAGGGGGCAGCGTCGGTACGTCCACCCCTTCTTCCTCGGATGGGCGCGCGAGGGGAAGGCGGACCAGTTACCACTGGTTCTTGCTGGGCAGTGGGGAGCGTCCGCCCCTTCTTCCTCGGGTGGGCGTGCGAGGGGAAGGCGGACCAGTTACCACTGGTTCTCGCTGGGCGGTGGGGTGCGTCCGCCCCTTCTTCCTCGGGTGGGCTTGCGAGGGGAAGGCGGACCAGTTACCTCTGGTTCTCGCTGGACGGGGTGGGCGGCCGCGGACCCCCCTACAGCTGCTGAGGTCGGGGGTGCAGGTGACGCCGGGTACCCCGCAGGTAGTCGTTTCCCCGCTTTTGCTGCTGGGACACCGAGAAGCGTCCATGTCCGTCTGTCCCCCTCCATTGCATCCCGCGGGTAAATATATCACTAGACGCGCGACAGAAAGAAGTCACGGCCGGAGTCAGGTTAAGGGGTGGCGGCAAGGTGTGTGACGCGGTGGATATGGGATCCCCGCAGCTTTCTGTGGAATAAAGGGGGGGTCTGGGATTTATAGAGTCACTGACTGCGGCGCAGGGGGCACTGACCCCCAAAGGCGGGGATTATCGGGGTGACTGAGCGATGCAGTGTCTCTTGCCAATTCTGTCTTTTACGGTTTTCGGGGTTTCCTTTCTAATAAGAACCCAGAATAACAACGTCCCAAAACGAATCTAGAGCTGCGTCTCCCCCCAAGCAGGCACTGAGATCCGTGCTAAGCAGAAACCCAGACGCGTGCAAGAACACCGTGGAAAAACTGATGGATACAGCGGACACACCACAGAAAGAACAACCGACAAAAGCTTTTGGGCGCAAACCAACACACGCGCGCTGTCACCCGAAAAAGTAACAAGAAGGATTAATGCGCGCGTAAACACACAACACCACAAAAAACCTGAGCGCTAAAATCTAACCAAGCCTATCTGCAGGTGAGCGGAGTGTAATATGACATGTATTATTTACTAGGAGTGTATGTGGTGAGTCCATGACGCATGAGCGGCGAAGTCTCGAGGCGGTTGTGAGTACCTCGCCTACCTCAATATTAGAAATATCTGCTGCGGGAGCTCGGTCCGGCGCCCTCTGCCGCTGCTCCGGAGCAGGAGAGAAGGAAGGAGGCAGCGCCCTCTCGCTGCCCAGCGTCCGCTCACCACAGCCCGGCAGGGCTGGAGGAGTAGGCTTCTAGTCGCGTTCCGCTGATCCCGGGGAAAAGCCGCTGCATCCCCGACTGGCTGCACAGAGGGCAGGGCTGGCAGTGCCTTCTCGCTCGCGCTCTCTGGCTCACAGCGGATGCGTGCTCCCCAGCTCACCTCCGATTCCGCAGGAAACGTTGGAAGGCTCCAGCCACTCTGCTCCAGTTTACCCGCCACGGAGGGGGCGGGGCCACAGATTTTTCAAGTGCGTCGCCGCGGGGGAGGGGAGTGCAAACTGATAAAGCCCGAGGCAGCGCTCACAGATATTGATTTAATGTCTACTTGTCCGTCGGACAAAATAGACATTAAATCTTATAGCCCGTTGTGATAATCAACATGGCTCGGGCGTCGGGCGATACGATTTCCCCATCCCTGAATCTTTTAAATTTCAAAATGTAACATGCAACAAAGAAACTTTTTTTTATTTTTTTAAACGCTTTTATCAAATGTTTACCCACTTACAAATTGGTTCAGGCCTGGGCAAAATAATTAAAATTAACAAAACACATGTAATACAAATTGTCAAATGGTACCTTGTACAAATGCAAATTTACCAAGAACTAATCATTCCCAAAATTGATAACAGTTATCCAAAACAATTATTCTCTCAAATGCAAGTTAAAGCAGACAAATAGCCAGCGAGGAACAGTCTTACCCGACTATCTGCTTTTCCTGGATTTCTCTCCGGCCGCCCGTGTCAGACTAATCAGTCAAGTTAAAAACCGAAGTTCAGGGTCTTCGCTGGGATGTCGTGAAAAGCGGGGAGAGGCCTGCCCGGTGGATAAGATGCAGCTGCTTTGAAACTAAGTCTTTGTGCAGGGGCCCCTGGAATCTACACCTCCGGAATGGCGTACCCCCACTGGCAGCACGTCTCGTGACAGCGCTACTGAAGACATCCACTGGAAGGTCCCTGTTCGGGTGCCAAATTGTCAGGCACGTTTTTGTAGATACTTACAAATGCATTTACAAAGGAGTTTTGACACGGAGAGCCGGAGTGAAAAATCAATGACCAAAGGTCTATTTATTTTTGCTGCAGCAAAAGAGGACAATTTTACAACTGGCATCCATGGCCCGAAGTAAAGTGTGCTAGCATGGAGCTTTTAACAGTGATATTTATACTCATACATCAAAGGATCCATAAAGTATGTAAATAATGATATACACCATACAGATATTTTAAGGAGGTAATCTGTTTCCACGCACCGGTTCCATTCCCTGCTTTGTCCTCGACTCCCTTCTGCAGCTGCCTGACTTCCCACATTCTTGAGACCCTTCAAAGGATTGCGTGGTTCAAAGGTATAGATATCAGCCTTTCCCTCCCCAAACTACAACACCCGAGGACGGTTAGTTATTTTTACCACACGATTATAATGAGTAACGTGCCCCAGCTAGGGAAAGAAACCAGCTGCAAGCCTGTGGTGTGGAGCCAGGCTTATTTTACTTAAACAAATATACATAATATAACATATGTGATAGGCAGTCCGTTCAGAGAGAAAGAGCTCAAACTACACGCGTTAAAGGAAAAGGAAAAATTCAAAATGGATTCTTGCAGTGGGATGATGTGTGGTGCTTGTGTTTGCCTAAGCCACTTCTGTGTGTTGATTTGGGTGCATGCTGGTCTGAAGGTGTGCTTGGGATAGGCTAGGGTTGAGGGGAATGGGACTGGGTAGAGGAAGTTGGAGGGGGGAGGCTAGAGACAGGGACAATGGCTGCCATCAGTGAGTTTGCCAGAGCTTGGAATGATCTCTGTTGGGACGCCACTCCAGAGTGAATGCCCTCCATGAATGCATTTGTTGCAAATGCCCTGCCAGACCCTGGATGGCATTCACTATGGTTGACTGCCCAAAAGAGATGGATCGCAGGAGGTCAATGGACTCCTCACTGAGGGCAGCAGGGCTGACTGGGGCAGGGCCTGAGGTGCCTGGGACGAAGCAGATGCCCACCCTCCTGGGTGAGCGGGCACGGGAAACACGCTGAGGGGCTGCTGGGAGGGCGGTGCTGGTACGGGGGTGGCGGCTGTACCTGTAGTTGGGGTGGCCACAGAGGTGTCCGCCACCACCAGGGAGCTTCCATTGGAGGAGGTGTCGCTGTCTGAACTGTCTCCTCCAGTCTCCGCCGTGGTGCTCCCCTCGCCCTCCGTCCCACTGGTGCCCTCACCGTCGGTGGATTCAGCCTCATGGGCCATGTGGGATGCAGCTCCCTCCGTCGCCAGTGCCTCTGCTCCTCTGCCAGATGATGCTCATGCACACAAGGACAGGGTGACAAAACAAAAAGAGGGGGGGGCGGAGAGACAGAGGATACACTTGGCCAATGCCAGCAGCAGCAACACCACCATTGGCGCACACTACACACAGGGAACAGCCCTATGCACTAGGCCATGCACTACCAGTTACAATGCTTGTCACCATGCCATGGAGTACAATGCCTAACGCCAACAGCACCACACCTGAAACCCACAGGACCCTGCCCAGTAGTAGATGCCCACTAGCATATTTTGGGTTGGAGTGCATCATACCCTACCCATCATGGAACATACCCTGCCATGTTCGTCCTGGCTTAGGGGCACCCACAGACCCATATCCCCCACCCAGATAACACCTCAACACGCTTTATTTTATGATTCTGAAACTGTACTCTCACCCCCTAGTGGCTGCTGTGATGCCTTCAAGCACCCATCCAACTCCGGATAGGCCACCGCCAGGATGCGGAACATCAGGGGGGTCAGGGTACGATGGGCACCCCTTCTTCGTTGGAAAGCCATCCCCAGCTGGGCCTCCACCGTCTTCCTTGCCCAGCGGTGCAGGTCCTCCCACCTTTTGTGACAGTGGGTGCTCCGTCTGTCAAAGACCCCCAGGGTCCGCACCTCCTTGGGGATGGCACGCCAAATACCCTTTTTCTGATGGGCGCTGACCTGCAGAAAAAGATACATAAACAAAAGGTATTAGTCAGACCGTCCAGACTGTTACTCTCATGGCCCACCATATCCCTACCATCCCCTTACGCACTTACATCGACCACCATACATGCAGCACTCTGCCCCGGACCCCTCAGCCACCCCACCTTACACAAGCCTTACACACAGCACTCCATGCATTCATGCCCCATGCATCGTGCTCACAGTGTACTCACCTGTTGGTCTGGAGAACCATAAAGTAAATGGTACAGGGGTAGGATCCCATCCACCAGTCTCTCCAACTCCTCTGAAGTGAAGGCAGGGGCCCTTTCCACAGACACTTGAGCCATGGTCGCTTCCAGGCACAGGTCACAGCAGCACTTGCAGTGTAGGCCCTCTCTTGTTGAAGGTCAGGTAGCAAGTGAGTGAACAGATAGAAAATGGCAGTCAAGTCCGCGGCGGTGCGTACTGTTACTGCCGGCTTACATCACCATTGGCCACTGGAACCCATAGTGCCCAGTGATAACCAATGAGGTGTTGCACAGCGGTCCGGACCACCTCCCGCAACGGCGCACAACGTCAGCGGAATTACCTCATTTCCACTTGTCCCTCCACACAGGTCAAGCGTCCGCCATTTCGGGGGGGGGGGCAGGCCATGGCACATAACTGCGTCACAGCAGACATAGGCACATTAACGGAACTATACATTCACATACTGTTTCTGTCAGAACATGCAAGGCATTTTACTCTGAGTATATATTGGAATATGACCATCTGCTCACCGTTTTTCACCCTAGAGTTCAACCGCTACGGATGAATAGGCGATGGAGACATCCCCGTGTGTACAAACCCCTGGTGGACCTGGAAACAATGGAGGACAGGCATATTATCCTCACCTACAAACTTGATAGGGCCACAATTCAAGAGCTGTGTGTCCAATTGGAGCCAGACCTGATCTCAGCTATCCGTCGCCCCACTGGGATCTTGTGCAAGTCCTATCAGTGCTACATTTCTTGGCAAGTGGTTCCTTCCAAGCGACAGTGGCCATGGCAGCAGGGATGTCCCAGCCTATGTTCTCAATAGTGCTGACCAGAGTGTTGTCTGCCCTGATTAGGCACATGCGCAGCTACATAGTATTCCCCCAGGTGGAGGATTTGGTCACAGTGAAGGCTGACTTCTATGCACTGGGACATATCCCCAACGTCATTGGTGCTATTGATGGTACACATATTGCGTTTCCCCCTTCCCCTCCCCCCCCCGAAGAAATGAACAGGTGTACAGAAATCGAAAGAGCTATCACTCTATGAATGCGCAGATAGTGTGCCTTGCGGACCAGTACATCTCCCATGTGAATGCTAAGTATCCTGGGTCTGTGCATGATACCTTAATCCTGAGGAATAACAGCATCCCATGTGTGATGGCTCAACTCCAGAGGCACAGGGTGTGGCTAATAGGTGAGCCCATGGTCCCCACCCAGTGTTTTGGTATATGGGTGTGGGGTTGGCCCTAAGGGTTGACTGTCTGGCTAACAGGTATCCCTCGATATTTACAGGTGACTCTGGTTACCCCAACCTCTCATGGCTTCCGACCCCAGTGAGGAATCCCAGGACAAGGGCAGAGGAACATTACAATGAAGCACATGGACATACAAGGAGGATCATTGAGCGCACCTTTGGCCTCCTGAAGGCCAGGTTCAGGTGCCTCCATCTAACTGGTGGATCCCTGTGCTACTCACCCAAGAAGGTCTGCCAGATCATCGTTGCATGTTGCACAACCTGCCCTTGAGACGCCAGGTGCCTTTTCTGCAGGAGGAGGAGGCTGGGGATGGTCGTGTTGTAGCAGTGGAGCCTGTGTACAGTGACGAAGAGGAGGCAGAGGGAGAAGATGTGGACAACAGAACAACTATAATACAACAGTACTTACAATGACACACAGATAAGACACTGTAACCTCACCTTCCATTGCTGCTTTGTGAAGTGATTTTTCTCTGGATGGCTGCTGTTGACACTACAAGGGCCACTTATTGTACCCTTTAATATGTCTATTTGCAGATATTTGTGCCCTCCTGTGGCTCCTGGTGTATTGACTGCAGCACATTACAGGTCATAAGTATGTATACATCACTGTACACTCTATTTGCAATGTCTAATGATTGTTAAACAACTACATCCTTAAATCATATGACATACTCCATACTTGTTTTTTCCAAGGGTGTTTATTTCAGTGCTGAGAAGTAAATGGGGATGTGCAATGGGCTTGGGTGATGGCGGAGGAGAGTCCCTGATAGGGTCCAGTCTTTTTGTTTCACAGGTGCATTGTCCAAGGGGGCATGGGTAGGGGAGCAATGGCAGTTCAAGGTGGACAGGGTGATATAGTGGGACACAAGGGTGACATTCAGGAGAGTCATATTTCCTGGCGGGGGTCTTGGCAATGTTCTCTGGCTTCTGCCTGGATCGCAGGGACCGTTTGCGGGGTGGTTCTCCTTCTGCAGGGGGTGGGGTGCTGGTGGCCTGTTGTTCCTGTGGCAGTGCCTCCTGTCCACTAGAGTCAGCGGAGATGGAAGGCCTTTCATCAGTGTGGCTAGTGTCAGGGGCCCGTTGGTGTGCCACTGCCTCCCTCATGGTGTTGGCCATGTCTGCCAGCACCCCTGCAATGGTGACCAGGGTGGTGTGGATGTCCTTCAGGTCCTCCCTAATCCCCGGGTGTACTGTCCCTCCTGCAGCTGCTGGGTCTCCTGCAACGTGGCCAGTATCTGGCCCATGGTCTCCTGGGAATGGTGGAATGCTCCCAGGATGTTAGTGAGTGCCTCGTGGAGAGTTGGTTCCCTGGGCCTGTCCTCCCCCTGTTGCACAGCAGTCCTCCCGGCTTCTCTGTTGTCCTGTGCTTCTGTCCCCTGAACAGTGTGCCCACTGCCTCTGACCCCAGGTCCCTGATCGTCCTGTGTTTGTGGGGTTGCCTGGGGTCCCTGTAGTGGTGGAAACATTGCTGATTGACGTGTCCTAGGGACAGTGGTATGGGCCCGCTGGGTGGGTGCTGTGGTGGTGTTTCCTGAGTGGGGAGGCTCTGTGGTGGTATGGGACTGTGCCTGGGTAACAGACTGTCCAGAGGTCCCTGATGGGCCAGGTTGGTCATCCTGATCCAGGCGTGCAGAGCTGCTGTCATCACTGTGGGCCTCTTCTAGGGGGGACTGGATGTTGCTGGCACCTCCTCTCCGGTGACGACGTCTGGGGGTCCTGTGGGGATGTAAATGCAGTGTTATTGTTGCTGCGTGTGACATCTTGTGCCTGGGCATGTTTCCATCTATAGTTGTTATTACCAAGGCAGCTTTGGCTTGTGTGAGTTGTAATTTGGTTGGCTAAGTGATTATCACTAGTGTGCATGCTGTGGTTATGGGTGTCCATGCAGGTCTGTGAGTGGTGTCCATGCATTGGTGTTACGTGCAGGGCTTGGTATTGGGATGGGTGGGTTGTGATGGTGGGATGTATGTGAGATGGTGGGGTGATGGGGGTAGTGGTGGTGGTATATGATGGCATGCAGTTAGGGGGGGTGATAGTAATAGAGAATTGACTTACCAGAGTCCAGTCCTCCTGCTACTCCTGCCAGGCCCTCAGGATGCATGATTGCCAAGACTTGCTCCTCCCATGTTGTTAGTTGTGGGGGAGGAGGTGTGGGGGTCCACCGCCAATCCTCTGTACAGCTATCTGGTGTCTTGCAACCACGGAACTCACCTTCCCCCGTTGGTCGTTCCACCTCTTCCTGATGTCATCCCTTGTTCTGGGGTGCTGTCCCACGGCGTTGACTCTGTCCACGACTCTCCGCCATAGCTCCATCTTCCTTGCAATAGATGTCTGCTGCGCCTGTGATCCGAATAGCTGTGTCTCTACTCGGATGATTTCCTCCCCCATAACCTTTAGCTCCTCCTCTGAGAATCTGGGGTGTCCTTGTGGTGCCATGGGTGTCGTGTGAGTGTTGTGTGTGAGGTGATGTGTTGGGGTGTGTGCTGTGAGGTGCGTGGATGGTGTATGGGTGATGGTGTTCTGTGACTCTGGTTCTGTGGGTGCTCCTGGCGTGTCTCTCTCTCTGTTGTAAATTGTAGTGGTAAATGGTTGTGGGTAATGTGGGTGTGTGTTTTATAGTGGTGTGGGTGTGTGGGTTTGGTGTGTGTATGGGTGTCAGGTATGTGTTATTTAAATTGACCAATGTAATGTTGTTTTGTTAGTGTGTGTGTATTTTGAGCGTGGTGATATGTACCGCCAATGGTTTACCGTGGTTGAATGTCTGCCGCGGTGATTCGTGGGTTATAATGCTGTGGGCGTATTTCTGTTGGCGTAACGGTGTGGGTGTTGGTACCGCCATTCCATCACTGACCTTTGGTGTGGCGGACTTGTGTGTGTGTGCCATAATACGGGTAGCGGTATACCGCC
Source organism: Pleurodeles waltl (assembly GCF_031143425.1). Taxonomy (NCBI): domain Eukaryota; kingdom Metazoa; phylum Chordata; class Amphibia; order Caudata; family Salamandridae; genus Pleurodeles; species Pleurodeles waltl. The sequence goes on along the minus strand of NC_090439.1, from coordinate 924,162,984 downwards.
GTGGTCGCAGTACGTCGGCAGCAGTCAGAATGGCGCTAAGGGGCACTTACCGCCAATGTCATAATGAGGGCCTATGTGTTACAACATTGTTGTGAAGTAAAATTACGTACTACAAGCAATTCATTCGGTTACAGAAAGAGCTCTTAAATTCTTTTGTTTCTGACTATGGCTCCCAGTTTTATTGTATTTTTTTTTTTTTAACAATTCTGTATCCATATTTATTTTTTGCCCATCTTATTGGTATTCATCCATATTTATTTTGTGTTACAGGAACAAATGGAGCAGCAAAACGGCATATTTCCACATTTATGTTACTGATGAACATGCATTTATGACTTCATGTCTGTCACATATTATTATTATATATATATATATATATATATATATATATATATATATATACACATATACATACCTGTATTTAAGAAAATCTTATCCTGATTTTCAATTCCCTACGCTTGCTATCTTCTCTGAAAGGTTGCATTAAGAATCACTTCCAAGAAACGCAATTTTCAATATTCGTCCGCTTTAAACAATAAATACAGACAGGATACACATTGTTTTCTGCCTGTAATTATCAGCAAAAACGGAAAACGGGGAGCCTTATTTATGACAGATGTCCAAACATTCTGGGAAGTTGTAATTTCCTATTGTAAACGTCTTCAACAACTTCTTCAATATCTTCAACATATATAATACGATTGTCACTGGTTTTGCAGGATGAACCTTTATTTTTCAAGGTTGTAAAGGATATTACAATACAATAAACAGTAAGTTTACCATATATTAAATTAAAAACATATATGTGAGAAACCTAATGGCATCCCCCACCCCCCTTGCAGCGCCTGGATAACCCTCAGGGTGATAAGCTGGGCTCTACAAGTACCCATTGATTGACTAGTTATTAAGCTCCTGATTCATGTCAGAAGCCACAATCCAATCGGAAGAAACCTGTTTGATTCCCACCGATTAAATGGACACCCTAACTGTTTTGCCTGTATCACCGCCAAAGATGAGTGGAGTTAAGTATTTAGGTTTTGAAATAATATGTTGACAGTGAGTGCCTTATTGAGCAGACGTTAATTAGGGTCCTCGCCCAGCTCAAGTAAGACGTCCAACACTGATGCATGCCACCTTTATCGCTCATGGGGCGTACTGTGTTATGCTAAATGCTTACACTCCAGTGTATTCCAAGCTGGTTGCTCAGTGGTTCCTTACCCAAGTTGCCCATTATCTTTCGCCCATTGCTATGGGATGGTGCCCCCTTCCTCCGGAAACGTTAGTTCCTAAAGGGACATATGATGAAGGTATGTATGTCTTTGCCCGATTGTATCAGCAGTCATGTGAGCTGATGATCACATGTCCTTATAACAATGCTATCTTGAAATTACTACATGTCAGGTCAGACCGAGGAACACTAGAGCATATTTACTAACACACGATTAAACACTTTGTTAGTGTCAAACCTAATATAAGAAATCATGACACTCGTATACAGGACTGGCCTGTGATAGAAAAGTGGAGAGGGTGCTCTGAGGTCCAGTTGCATACATTTCTACAATACTGGATTTTTAAATGTCAGATGCACATATGCGATTTGACTAATGACTGATTGGCATCTGCTAACAAAGTTATGAAAAGTGTCCATTACAGAGCTCCTCGTGAAAATAAAACAAAAAGTTACTGTCTTAATTTGTTTGCCAAAGCCAATTTTCTGAGTATTTTAGCTCCTTGTTAGTGAACCAATGAAAAGGGTATGATTTACAGCATAATTCAGATTGTATAATCTGTGAGAAACGAACATGATTTATCACAATTTTTTTAAAAGTTTTGTTCGGATAAGATACAGGATGTCTTAAATATCTTGTCAGGCATATCGTTAATGTTCATGTCAATATTCTAAATGTCTTTCGTAAAAAGGTGTAGCTCCTTCTTATACTTTATTGCCCTTACCTGGTATGTTTTTGCACCATTCATAAGGATTTGGGGACTTCATTTTTCATAGTTCCAGGTGCCTTCCTTTCTCACTTTGGTGGATGTGAGATAATGGGACACATGTGCGATGACGGTTACTCTTATTTCTAGGGTGGCAGGATAGCACGTTATGCTAATGGTTGACTAACATACCCTCGGCTTTGGCAACATTCCTGAAGGTATGTTTTTGCAAGAGGTTTCTCAATGAGCATTTGGAACCATGGACATAATGATGTTCCTGTCATATGTTTATGCTACTTGTTAAGCTACCCATTGGACAGTCTTTCAGTAACAAATGGAACCCCCAAGAGTACCCTGTATGTCGATGTCAACTTAGGTGAGCAGGTACATACATGGGCGACCACAGAAATGTTTTCAGGTGGGTGCGCCCTGGACTGTTTTTCACAGGGGCCGCGGTCGTACTAGTGCAGGCAGCGTAAAACTAAGGCATCCGTAGTGTTACGCTGCACTATGAGCCTGCACACCAGGCTGTACCTAAATCCAGCGGAGGCAACCAGTCACCCTTGCCCTCCTCCCGCATCCGCCCTTGGGTACTTATCGTTTGATTCTCAGATCTGCAACTGATGTGTTTTTATCCCTTATTTGAGACAGCATTTGTGTCAAGATGGTGTATGTATCAAGAAATTCGTGAGAAAATGTGTATTTAGATGAACTACACAGTGATGCCTGAATGCATACTGATGTGAGAGCTACATTTACTCACTTTTTCATTTGTTTTTGTTGTTACTGCTTTTATTCATGAATAGTAAAGGTATTCAAAGATAATTAGACATACATTTGTAAGATTTGAGTTGAGCTTGTTCTGCAGAGAAGGCAGTAGACCATGTTAATCACTTGCTACTATGATAATATGTCTATATTACAGATGAATGTGTGATAGATAATCCATACATACATATACAGATGTTTGGGTGTAAAAGGCCATCTTAGTCCTGAAGAATGCATATGACCATTTGACTGTGATTGATGCACTGAAACATGTTGACTGGCAAAGAAGTGTAAGTGAGCCCTTCTGTGGAAGAGTAGTATAATATATTATGGGCGAGTGAATCCCGCATGTTTTTAACTTATACTTCGAACGTAGAATAAAGATGATTTACTGTAAACAATAGACAATTTTAATTTACTAATTTTTGCACACACTTCATATAAAATTCCTCAAGAGACCGTTGCACGCTTGTAATTTGTTTCGTGGCCATTAGTAGCTCGAGTGATACAGCCTCAGTGAAGGAACCTCGTGAATTTTCTGAATTAAATGGCCAGTAGGGTAGGGTAGGGTAGGTAGGGTAGGGTAGGGTACCCTAAAGGAGCGTCCTTTCTTGTAACACTCGATGGTATAGAGCATGGGCGTAGGAAGTGTGGGGGACGCGGGGGATGTATCCCCCCCAGATTTTGGAGGGTGGGGGACACGGGGGGACGAAGGTGGGGGGGACAAGGGGACAAAAAAAATTCCCCTCATGTCTATTATTCAGAGGGCCATTAGCGCACAAAAGCGCTACTTATAATAGCCCTCTACCGACCATCCTCCAATCTGATGGTAACGGAATGAAGGTGAGTCAAGAGGCCCCCTGCGCCCTCTGCCCTTTTGTTTGTCCTGTTCACAGATGTGAGCATTAAGGGTGCTCAGAAACACAAAGGGCGCGCCAGGAGGAGAAAAGAGTTTTTGATGATTACTTTCTGCATCACCTGCTGCTGCCTTGAAGAGGAGCACCGCAGGAGGCCTTTAAGAGGAGCTGCAAGACAATGAGGAAGATCTAAAGAGGAAACAGAGTCCCACTCAGCCTGGTGCATGCAGGCTAGAAAGGAGTCTCTGTGAAACACAATATTTGTATTTGCCTAAAATCACACCAGTTGGTGAAACAGTGAAGTTGAGATTGAGCCCAGATTTTACCTTTTCACACAACAATTTAGCTATCAGAAGGGTATATTTTTCTAACATTTATGTTTAACATTTTGTTATCTAGGTAATGAAGGGCTTGATTACAGCTTGGCTAACAGGGAGAAGCCGTATTTCATTTTGGGCCATTATGCCTAGCGTTATAATTTATGTTGTTGTTATCGTTACATACTTAAGCATATTGAAGTATATTATCTTTTCTCTATCTTTTCTTCACTCTACTCTGAAACAATCCATCCTATGCCACTGCACCCTATAACACTTTTCTCCACTCTGTGCTACTCTACGCCACTGCAATCTATGCGGTACCACTCCACTCTATACCACTCTACTCTGCAGCACTCTATACACCACTGCAATCTATGTTATTCTACTCTAACCATTGAACACTACACCCCTGCACTCTGCCAGTTTACTCTTCACCACTTTACTCAAAACCAATGCACTCTATGCCAATCTACTCTGTACCACAGCACTCTATTCAACTGCTTTCAATGCCACTGTACTCTGCGCCACAGCACTCTATGCAACTCTACAATACACCACTG